>NC_090333.1:13106295-13417337 GCF_035084215.1 Heptranchias perlo | reverse complement strand
GGCTTGCTTAAGAAGGGGGCAGCATGGGTCGCCCACTGGAAGATGTGATCGTGGGTTTGAACCAAGCTATTGCTGCAGCCCCAGCCTTAAAAATCTCAAAGCCTGGTGAACCATACTCGCTCGAAGTAGCGAACAATTACATTGTGCTGTCGGCTGTTTTGCTCCAAAAATGACAGGTTGTAGCAGGTTGCATTGATTGCTTGTCATTTAATGTAATCTGAAGACAGTTGTACTGTTGTGAGTCAATCTATTAAAGGTTGCTATTTTATAACCACTTGGGCTTGTATCACACGGCAGTTATTGTTGAAGGATTAACAACCCTTTTGTAGCACAGAGGACTGGGAGGGACAATTGGCACTAGAGTAAAGAGCTTGAGCACAGAGGTTGCGAAAGACATAGAGTGAACCCCTAATGGAGTGAAGTGCTAACAGTGTGAGGACTTTCAACTGGGAATTTGGTGAGTGTGAGAATTAGGTGCAGAGGGAGAAGAAGGTGCTGAATGATTTAAACCAAAGAACTACAGACTAAACCTGAGCGGAGAGTAATGGAAGCTGGGGGAGTGTGGCACTCACAAACCGGTATTCAGTGTTGAATACCAGTGAGGGTGTTGACACCTCGGGGGAGTGCCGTCAGGAGCAAACACATTGTACCATGGGAGACTCGGCTGCACAGGGGGGAAAATGAAATGCAGTTGTCATAAGAGATTCGATAGACAGGCGTTTCTGCAATTGTTGATGTGAGTCCCGCATGGTGTGTTGCCTTCCTGGTGCCAGGGTAAAGGACATCACTGAGAGGGTTCAGAATATTTTGAGGGGGGAAGGGGAACAGCCAGGAGTTGTGGTCCATGTGGGACCCAATGACATAGGAAGGAAAAGGGCCAAGGTCCTGCAGTCAGAGTTTCAGGAGCTAGGGAGGAAGTTCAATAGCAGGAGGTCAAAGTTAGTAATCTCTGGATTACTCCCAGTGGTACGCGCTAGTGAGTATAGGAATAGTAGGATAAGGCAGGTTAATGCGTGGCTGGATCATTGGTTCAGGAGGAAGGGCTTCAGATTCCTGGAGCATTGGGACCAGTTCTGGGGCAGGAGGGATCTGTTCAAAATGCACGGGTTGCACCTCAATAGAGCTGAAACCAATGTCCCCGCGGGGAGGTTAACTAGTGCTGTGGAGGAGGGTTTAAACTAATTTGGCAGAGGGATGGGCACCAGGATGAAACATTTGAGAGGATAACCAAACTGCACAGAGGACTGGGAGGGACAAGTAGCACCAGAGTAAAGAATAGTTCAGAAATTGGAGGGATCAGAACGGGGGCAAATGCAAGTCTAAGATGAGGTTGGAGTGCATGTGCTTAAATGCACGTAGCGTGGTAAATAAGGTTGGTGAGCTGCAGGCTCAAGTCACCACATGGGACTATGATGTAGTGGCAATAACAGAGACCTGGCTCAAAGAAGAGGAAGATTGGGCAGTTAATATTCCTGGGTATTCAGGAAAGATAGGGAAAGGAGGAGGAGGAGGGGTGGTGGCAATATTGATCAAAGAAACTATTATAGTACTGGAAAGGGATGATGTCATTGAGGGGTCAAAGACAGAATCTATTTGTTTAGAATTAAGTAACAATAGAGGAGCTATTATACTATTGGGTGTATATTATAGGTCACCAAATAGTGGGAAGGAGAGAGAGGAGAACATTTGCAGCAAATTACAGAAAGATACAAGAACTACAGAGTAGTGATAATGGGGGACTTCAATTACCCCAATACAGAATGGGACAGTAAAAGTGTAAAGGGCAAAGGTCGGGGGGGGGGGATTTCTTGAAATATGTTCAAGATAACTTTCTGGAGCAGTGTGTTTCCAGCCTAACCAGGAAGGAAACAATGCTGGATCTAGTTCTGGGGAATGAAATGGGACAAGTGGAGCATGTGTCATTAGGGGAGCATTTGGGGAACAGTGATCATAATATCATTAGGTTTCGAATAGTTATGGAAAACGACAAGGAACAAACAAATGTGAAAATGTTTAACTGGAGGAGGGCAAATTTCATTGAGTTAAAAAGGGATCTTGCCCAGGTGGATTGGAATCAAAAATTGGTCGGCAAAACAGTAATTGAACAATGGGAGGCCTTCATGGAGGAGTTGGTTCGGGTACAGAGTGGACACATCCCCACAAGAGGGAAAGGAAGGGCATCCAAAACTAGAGCTCCCTGGATGACTAAAGATATTGAGATTAAAATGAAACTGCAAAAGGAGGCTTGTGCCGAATGTCAGGTTCATAATACAGTAGAGAACCAGGCTGAATACAGAAAGTACAGAGGAGATCTAAAAAAGGGAATA
Organism: Heptranchias perlo; assembly: GCF_035084215.1. Classification (NCBI taxonomy): domain Eukaryota; kingdom Metazoa; phylum Chordata; class Chondrichthyes; order Hexanchiformes; family Hexanchidae; genus Heptranchias; species Heptranchias perlo. Next base: position 13,415,010 of record NC_090333.1, on the reverse strand, counting down.
AGAGGGGCAAAGAGAGAGAATGAGAATAGATTAGCGGCTAACATAAAAGGGAACCCATAAGTCTTTTATGATGATGTGTATATGGACTTTCAAAAGGCATTTGATAAAGTACGACATAATAGACTTGTTAGCAAAATTAAAGCCCATGGGATTAAAGGGACAGTGGCAGCATGTATAAAAAAAATGGCTAGAGGACAGAAAGCAGAGAGTAATGGTGAATGGTTGTTTTTCAGACTGGAGTGAAGTATACTGTGTTGTTTCCCAGGGGTCAGTATTTGGGCCACTGCTCTTTTTGATATATATTAATGACCAGGACTTGGGTATAGAGGGTATAATTTCAAAGTTTGTAGATGACACAAAGTTTGGAAATATAGTAAACAATGTGGAGGTTAGTAACTGCTAAACAGTGGATGCAACTTGCTATGGACAGAGCTAAGCGATTCCACAGCCAACGGATCAGAACAAAGCTCTGCAGTCCTGCCACATCTAGTCTTGAACGGTGGTGGACAATTAAACAACTAACGGGAGGAGGAGGCTCTGTAAACATCCCCATCCTCAACAATGGCGGAGTCCAGCACGTGCGTGCAAAAGACAAGGGTGAAGTGTTTGCAACTATCTTCAGCCAGAAGTGTCGAGTGGATGATCCATCTCGGTCTCCTCCCGATAGCCCCACCATCACATAAGCCAGTCAGCCAATTCGATTCACTCCACGTGATATCAAGAAACGGCTGAGTGCACTGGATACAGCAAAGGCCATGGGCCCCGACAACATCCCGGCTGTAGTGCTGAAGACTTGTGCTCCAGAACTAGCTGCGCCTCTAGCCAAACTGTTCCAGTACAGCTACAACACTGGCATCTACCCGACAATGTGAAAAATTGCCCAGGTATGTCCTGTCCACAAAAAGCAGAACAAATCCAATCCGGCCAATTACTTTCAATCATCAGCAAAGTGATGGAAGGTGTCGTCGACAGTGCTATCAAGTGGCATTTACTCACCAATAACCTGCTCACTGATGCTCAGTTTGGGTTCCGCCAGGACCACTCGGCTCCAGACCTCTTTTTTTTTCCAAAAATATACTTTATTCATAAAATTTGCAGCAATATATGCAATACAGTTGTCATATCACATTCCAAACGTACACAATGCAGATTATACAATTTGCAGGTTACATCAAGTACAGTTCAATGAACACATTGTATATAATTACAGTTCATGACACTCAACACAGATTATTGCTTACAGATTCAATACAGGTACATTACAGATTCATTACAGGTACATTACATCAATTTGAATTTTACATTCTGCCTGAGCGGGTTTTTTCCCTGATTGCATCCCCTCGGTTTACAATGGCGGGAAGGCTCTTAACGGTTGCCTTTCCCACAGAGCCTTTGCGGCGGCCGCACCCATCCTCAGTGCGTCCCTGAGCATGTAGTCCTGGACCTTGGAATGTGCCAGTCTGCAACACTCGATCGAGGACAGCTCCGTGCACTGGAAGACCAGCAGGTTTCGGGCAGACCAAAGGTCTTTCACCGAGTTAATGGTCTTCCAGCAGCAGTTGATGTCCGCCTCGGTGTGCGTCCCCGGGAACTGCCTGTAGAGCACAGAGACGTGTGTTACGGAACTGCTCGGGACGAACCTGGACAGATACCACTGCATCTCTCTTCAGACCTTCCTTGCAAAGACGCAATCCAGAAGGAGATCGGTGACGGTTTCGTCTGCACCACAGCCTCCTTGGGGACAGCGCGCGGTGGCGCTGAGAGTCCGAGAGTGCATGAAGGATCTGACAGGAAGGGCCCTTCTCACCACCAGCCAAGCTATGTCTTGGTGCTTGTTTGAAAGTTCTGGCGATGAGGCGTTCTGCCAAATGACATTGACAGTCTGCTCGGGGAACCAACCGACAGGATCCATCATCTCCTTTTCATGCAGGGCCTCGAGGACGTTACGTGCGGACCACTTGCTGATTGCCTTGTGGTCAAAGGTGTTTTTCTGCACAAACTTTTCGATGAAGGACAGGTGGGGCGGAACGGTCCAACTGGACGTAGTGTTCCGTGGCAGCATGGCCAGGCCCATCCTTCGCAACACTGGGGACAGGTAGAACCTCAGCACGTAGTGACATTTTGTGTTTTCGTACCAAGGGTCCACGCAAAGCTTGATGCAGCCGCACACAAAAGTGGCCTTCAGGATGAGGGCCACGTTGGGCGCACCTTTTCCCCCTTTCTCCAGAGATTTGTACATCGTATCCCTGCGGACACGGGCCATTTTTGATCTCCAGATAAAGCGGAAGATGGCTCGGGTGACTGTCGCGGCGCAGGAGTGAGGTATGGGCCAGACCTGTGCCACGTACAGCAACACCGAGAGCACCTTGCACCTGATGGCCAGGTTTTTGCCCACAATCGAGAGGGATCGTCGATCCCACAGTCCCAGTTTCTGCTTCACCTTGGAAATACGCTCCTTCCAGTTTTTGGTGCATGCCCCGGCCCCCCCGAACCAGATCCCCAGCACCTTCAGGTAATCCGACCTGACGGTGAAGGGGACAAAGGATCGGTCGGTCCAGTTCCCAAAGAACATGGCCTCGCTCTTGGTGCGATTTACCCTGGCCCCTGAGGCCAGTTCGAACTGGTCGCAGATGCTCATCAATCTGCAGATCGACAGTTGATCCGAGCAAAAGACGCGACGTCGTCCATGTACAGGGAGGCCTTGACCTGAGTGCCTCTGCTGCCTGGGATCATCACCCCACTTATGCCCGCATCCCTCCTGATGGACTCGGCAAAGGGTTCGATGCAGCACACGAACAAGACGGAGGAGAGAGGACAGCCCTGCCTGACTCCAGATTTGATCGGGAAGCTTTCTGATTCCCACCCGTTGATTGAAACGGCGCTACTGATGTTGTGTAGAGCAGTTGGATCCAATTGCGGATTCCCTCCCCAAACCCCATTTTGGAGAGCACGTCCATCATGTACATGTGGGATATTCTGTCAAAGGCCTTCTCCTGGTCCAGGCTGATCAGGCAGGTGTTCACCCCCCTGTCCTGTACGTACGCGATCGTATCCCTGAGTAGCGCTAGGCTATCAGAGATCTTCCTGCCGGGTACGGCGCAGGTCTGATCGGGGTGGATCACCACCTCCAGGGCTGACTTGACCCGACTGGCGATGATCTTGGACAGAACCACTTGGCTCCAGACCTCATTACAGCCTTGGTCCAAACATGGACAAAAGAGCTGAATTCCAGAGGTGAGGTGAAAGTGACTGCCCTTGACATCAAGGCAGCATTTGACCAAGTATGACACCAAGGAGCCCGAGTAAAATTGAAGTCAGGGGGAAAACTCTTCAGTGGCTGGAATCATACCTAGCACAAAGGAAGATGGTAGTGGTTGTTGGAGGCCAATCATCTCAGCCCCAGGACATTGCTGCAGGAGTTCCTCAGGGCAGTGTCCTAGGCCCAACCATTTTCAGCTGCTTCATCAATGACCTTCCCTCCATCATAAGGTCAGAAATGGGGATGTTCGCTGATGATTGCACAGTGTTCAGTTCCTTTCGCAACCCCTCAGATAATGAAGCAGTCCGTGCCCACATGCAGCAAGACCTGGACAACATCCAGGCTTGGGCTGATAAGTGGCAAGTAACATTCGCGCCACACAAGTGTCAGGCAATGACCATCTCCAACAAGAGAGAATCTAACCACCTCCCCTTGACATTCAACGGCATTACCATCGCCGAAACCCCCACCATCAACATTCCGGGGGTCACCATTGAGCAAAAACTTAACTGGACCAGCCATATAAATACTGTGGCTACAAGAGTAGGTCAGAAGCTGGGTATTCTGCGGCGAGTGACTCATCTCCTGACTCCCTAAAGCCTTTCCACATCTACAAGGCACAAGTCAGGAGTGTGATGGAATACTCTCCACTTGCCTGGATGAGTGCAGCTCCAACAACACTCAAGAAGCTCGACACCATCCAGGGCAAAGCAGCCCGCTTGATTGGCACCCCATCCACCACCCTAAACATTCACTCCCTTCACTACCAGCGCACTGTGGCTACAGTGTGTACCATCCACAGGATGCACTGCCACAACTTGCCAAGGCTCCTTCGACAGCACCTCCCAAACCCGCAACCTCTATCACCTAGAAGGACAAGAGCAACAGGTACATGGGAACACCACCACCTGCACGTTCCCCTCCAAATCACACACCATCCCGACTTGGAAATATATCGCCGTTCCTTCATCGTCGCTGGGTCAAAATCCTGGAACTCCCTTCCTATCAGCACTGTGGGAGAACCTTCACCTTCAGATGGCAGCAGTTCAAGAAGACGGCTCACCACCACCTTCTCAAGGGCAATTAGGGATGGGCAATAAATGCTGGCCTCACCAATGACGCCCACATCCCATGAACGAATAAAAAAAATATATAGCCCTGCCACTCTGATTCCTCCCCTCCTGTGCAGCAGAGCCACCTTTGGTGCCACGAACTTGGCTCTTGCTGCTTTCCCCTGATAAGCCATCTCCCCCAACAGTATCCAAAGCGGTCCATCTGTTTGAGAAGGAGATGGCCCCAGGGGACTCCTGCTCTACCTGCCTAGTCCTTTTACCCTGCCTGGCGGTCACCCATTTCCTTTCTGCCTGCGTAATCTTTACCTACGATGTGACCACCTCACTGAACGTGCTAGCCACAATAATCTCAGCATCGCGGATGTTCCACGGTGAATCCACCCACAGCTCCAGCTCCGAAATACAGTTAGTCAGTAGCTGCAGCTGGACACACTTCCTACACACATGTTCGCCAGGGACACCTGTAGTGTCCATGACTTCCCACATAGTGCGAGCTCTGCTGCCATGACTTGCCTTAGATTTACACTGTGCTCACCTCTCAGAATCTCCTCTCGCTCTTGGACTCTCCTTTTACACCGTGCTCCCGCTCTTGGACTCTCCTCCCGCTCTCGGACTCTCCTCCCGTACTCTCGATAGCTTGGATGACTGTGTCGGCGGAGTTGTGGGGAATGGACCAGACCCTGGCCATGTAGAGCAACACTGCGAGTACGTCACACCTTATCACCAGGCTCCTGCCGGTTTTGGAGAGGGATCGCCCCACCCACACACCAAGCTTCCGTTTGGCCTTGGCGATCCGCTCCTCCCAGTTCCTTGTGCAGGCCGGGGCCGCCCCCAGAGCCAGACCCCAGCACCTTCAGTTGGCCGGACCTGACGGCAAAGGGGACAAAGAACCGGGATTTGACAAAACAGCCACAAGCACCTCTATAGTTTCTTATGCAGTTGTACATTTAAATCAGCTAAGAGGAAGTGGGTAGAAATGTTGGGCACTCCATTTGGTGCAATCAATTATGAACCTCATTACGTGTTATATTCGTCAGCAGATACCAAATCAGAACTCTAAAGCATTGCCTTAATTATTACATTGCCAAATCACACAAGGACTATTAGGTTGAATTTATGATGTGGAGATGCCGGTGATGGACTGGGGTGGACAAATGTAAGGAATCTTACAACACCAGGTTATAGTCCAACAGTTTTATTTGAAAATCACAAGCTTTCGGAGGCTTTCTCCTTCGTCAGGTGAGTGTCGGATTCCTTGAAAATTACGGCATATATAGTCATAGAACGATGCCTGGTGATTACAGATAATCTTTCCAACTGTCCGTTATCAAGGCCATCAAATGAATTGAATAGTGTTCAGACAGAGAAACATTAGATACCAGACTACTGAATATACAAACAGCCAGAACCAAAGACAGAGAGGGAGAGAGAGAGAGAAACATCCGAAAGGAAGAGAAAGAGAGAGAATGACCAGTTGTCTTAAAAACAGATAACTTTTTTTTCCGCTGGTGGGGTTACGTGTAGCGCGACATGAACCCAAGATCCCGGTTGAGGCCGTCCTCATGGGTGCGGAACTTGGCTATCAATCTCTGCTTGACGATTTTGCGTTGTCGTGTGTCTCGAAGGCCGCCTTGGAGAACGCTTACCCGAAGATCGGTGGCTGAATGTCCTTGACTGCTGAAGTGTTCCCCGACTGGGAGGCAACCCTCCTGTCTGGCGATTGTTGCACGGTGTCCGTTCATCCGTTGTCGCAGAGTCTGCATGGTCTCGCCAATGTACCATGCTCCGGGGCATCCTTTCCTGCAACGTATGAGGTAGACAACGTTGGCCGAGTCACAGGAGTATGAACCATGTACCTGGTGGGTGGTGTCCTCTCGTGTGATGGTGGTATCTGTGTCGATGATCTGGCATGTCTTGCAGAGGTTGCCATGGCAGGGTTGTGTGGTGTCGTGGACGCTGTTCTCCTGAAAGCTGGGTAATTTGCTGCGAACGATGGTCTGTTTGAGGTTGGGTGGCTGTTTGAAGGCGAGTAGTGGAGGTGTGGGGATGGCCATAGCGAGGTGTTCGTCGTCATCGATGACATGTTGAAGGCTGCGGAGAACATGGCGTAGTTTCTCCACTCTGGGGAAGTACTGGACGACGAAGGGTACTCTGTTGGTTGCGTCCCGTGTTTGTCTTCTGAGGAGGTCTATGCGATTTTTCGCTGTGGCCCGTCGGAACTGTCGATCAACGAGTCGAGCGTCATATCCCGTTCTTACGAGGGCGTCTTTCAGCGTCTGTAGGTGTCCATCGCGTTCCTCCTTGTCTGAGCAGATCCTGTGTATTCGCAGGGCCTGTCCATAGGGGATGGCCTCTTTGACGTGGTTGGGGTGGAAGCTGGAAAAGTGGAGCATCGTGAGGTTGTCCGTGGGCTTGCGGTAGAGTGAGGTGCTGAGGTGCCCGTCTTTGATGGAGATTTGTGTGTCCAAGAAAGAAACCGATTCTGAGGAGTAGTCCATGGTGAGTTTGATGGTGGGATGGAACTTGTTGATGTTATTGGTGTAGTCTCTTCAGTGATTCTTCGCCGTGGGTCCATAGGAAGAAAATGTTGTCGATGTATCTGGTGTATAGCGTTGGTTGGAGGTCCTGTGCAGTGAAGAAGTCGTGCTCGAACTTGTGCATGAAAATGTTGGCGCATTGGGGTGCGAATTTGGTCCCCATGGCTGTTCCGTGTGTTTGGGTAAAGAACTGGTTGTCGAAGGTGAAGACATTGTGATCCAGGATGAAGCGGATGAGTTGTAGGATGGCGTCTGGAGATTGAAGGTTGAATTTAAACAGTCTTATTTCACTACCCTGTCTGTTTCCTGTATGTAAATAAAATACATGTTAATGCACATGGAGGTATACTTCTGAATCTAGGTTTTAGACATAGGCTAAAGAAAGCACATTGGGAGCATTGCTCTGCTTTCAGTCCTTTTCTTATTTCTTCCTTATTTTTCTGTCCTTTGCTTTCATCTCCTGAAGACATTGGCTCCTTGTTTGCAGACATATCCACAGAGACTGGGTTCCCTCCAATACCAAGGGCACTTCCAGCAGGATAGCAACTAAAATGAAAATAAAAACAGAAAATGCTAGAAAAGCTCAGCAAGCAGCATCTGTGGAGAAAGAAAGAGTTAATGTTTCAGGTTGATGATCTGAAAAGTTAACTCTGTTTCTTTCTCCACAGATGCTGCCTGACTTGCTGAGCTTCTCCAGCATTTTCTGTTTATATTTCAAATTTCCAGCATCCGTGGTATTTTACTTCTGAGTTAAAATGGAAAAACTTGGTTGATTTTCCCCTCCATAACCCAGGTCCAAAATGACCAAATGTCGTGTCTTTACAATTGCCCTGGATGAGATCAGCTAACTCAACACAGACTGGGAATTGAACCCAGGACGATCTTGTCTCTATGGCTCAGCTACTACATACATTTCACATAGGATCCTTATAGTCAGCAATCTAGGCTCGAACCAGTACACAAAAGATAGAAGGGTAGCCTGCTAATCCAGCTCAGAAAACCAACTTTAAATAAACGTTGTTTCGATCGATCATTATTTTATAAGAAGCTTTCCTTTGATAGGCATGCATGTTTTCCACCTGCAATTAGAATGCTTTTCTGTGAGATTGTGGAAAGTGCCTACTTTTCTTGTTTGAATCTACTTAAGAATTTCAATTATTATTAACTTAAGGAAACTGAAGGAAGTTGATTCACAAAACCAAGAGTTAACCGAGACGATGGCAAGACAAGAAGTAGTTCTTTTGCTCAGCAAAGATCAGCTAGAAGAGAGGTCCAGGGAATCTACAGCGTTGAGCCGGCAGTTGGAAGCTGCATTACGTGATGTTAGAAAAAAGGTATGAACTCATCAGTGTTCTGTAAAATTATTTTTCCTTGAGTCTACAATTTTCCTTTTCTTGTTCAGAAAGAATAGAAAGAGAATGATATTTACTATACGCAGCACTAGTGCTGCGTGGAGCAAATCAAACCTTTATAAGCTTTTGTGGATGATAATCGTAAGATTCAGGCTTTATATCAATATGAAGGAAGTGCTTGGGAGGACCTCGCCAGTAATGGGGAATGGATTTGAGGGGTGCCAGCTCCTCGTAACCGTTAAATGTTTCGTGTGATGATAGGAAGCTGCGGGGGCTTCAAAAGTTTTTATGTATTCAGTGTGCCCCCAAGTTGTGCACGAAAGCCACTATGAGGTCCTCTACTTGACAGAAACAGTGAGATAAACTGGAATTTCCTAGTCTATCAGCAATATGATGCAAGAATTGAACAGTGCAACAGTGAATACACTTTACTTCATGTTTTCCAGTGATGACTCAAATTGATCATTTTCAAGAAAGTCATTTTTCGGCACACCAGGCTCCCAGCAGCGATCATTGTGGAAAAATACAATGATTATTTTTTATTGCTTTTTTTATTGGATTCAGACAGCGGCATTATGATTTAACTAGGTGAACTGGAAGCCACTTAGGTGTTCTAATTCTGGATATAAATCTGTGCGCCCCTCCAATTCTGGCCTCTTGCTCATCCCCGATTTTCATCGCTCTACCATTGGCAGCCGAGCCTTCAGCTGCCTAGGCCCTAAGCTCTGGTATTCCCTCCATAAACCTCTCCTCCTCTCTAACTCTCCCTCAGCCTTTAATACCCTCCTTTTAAAACCTACCACTTTGACCAAGCATTTGGTCGCCTGCCCTAATATCTCCTTACGTGGCTCGGTGTCAAATTTTGTTGTTGTGTTCAGCAGCAAGTTGACCAATCCGGCCCTCGGCAGTATGACTGTCCTACAGTTCAAGATATTAGCCAGTGGGTGGGTGAAAATGTGAGAAATGGCACAGAAAGAAGCTTTCAAGCTGATCACCAGAAGAAGAAAGGCTTCTTTCTGTGCCAGGGTTGTGAGTGTTATGACATTCGATAATCTTCTCTGTCATAGGTCCTGGTGGAGAAGTACATTGATGAGTATCCAAGACTTCAGTATGATGGGTTTGTCATATTGAGGTGGACCTGAGCCATTGCATGAAGATACAGTGCAACTCCATGCTAGACCTGTCTGCCAAACTTCTCCTAGGGGAAGATTTTTCACTTTGATCAGTTCAACACCTGTCTGAGACAACATGGTCCAGTGCAAGGTTTAATTGATGTTGACATGCCTTATGCTGCATGACTATCAGGATTGCTTAAAACATCATATTTTAATGCTGGTATTTTCAGTGAGGCAGTTCATCTAGTGCATAAGATTTATAGCTTACTTCAGTTTTGTGGAATACTGAATTTTCACAATATAGTCTCAGTGATTCATTTAGAGGCTGCACAATTGCTTCTAATATCCTGAATGTTATCTCAGACTGCTTTTACACAAGTTTATATAGCAAGCTATGATTTTGTGTGAACTGAAGTTCCTGACAGAAATGGAATTCCTAGTAGGTGTTATTTCTGTCCGGCCGACTATAGGTTGTGGTCCGGCACAATGTACTGTACTCAAACATCGAAGCTATCTGGTATTGTGTCCTAGTCCTTGGTTTCTTCTCAATATGCCTTCAGCTCATTCCTTTGTTCCATGAGGGTTCTTATGAATCATAAAGAGTCTATTTGCAGAGGTCTTTGTTCTTAATTAAATTGTTAATTAAAAGACAGAGCTGTGTGTCCGCTACTACCAAACAGTGAATGTTTTCATTAATTGTACTTTGAATCTATAATTCCTCACTAAACATTGAGATCATAAAAAGAGAGACAAATTTGTATTTACAAATTGAAGAAGAGGAAAACTGCACAGTGCAGTGGTTTTCTCTGCATGAAGTCCATCTTTGTTACATGGCGCCAGCCTCTTCCTTATGGCCTTAGTGATGGTCGTTGAGGGATAAATATTTTCCAGCACACCGGGGAGAACTCCCTGCTCTTCTTCGAAATGGTACCATGGGATGTTTTATATCCACCAGAGAGGGCAGACGGGGCCGCGGTTTAATGTCTCATCTGAAAGACGGTACCTGCGACAGTGCAGCACTCCCTCAGTACTGCACTGAAGTGTCAGCCAGGATTTTCTTTGGAGTGGGACTTGAACCCACAACCGTAAATGCCTCTGGTAGGGTGTGGATGAACTGAGGGACCTAGGGGTTCAAGAACATAATACCCTAAAATTGCGAGTGCGGGTATATAAAGCCATTATTATAATGGCGCCCCATTATAGAAAGGACATTGAAACCATAGGGACCGAACAACGTAAATTCCTTAAGGTAGCTATGAGGAGAGACTTGAGATACTGGGACAATTTCCACTAGAGCACAGAAAGCCAAGAGGAGATTTTCATAGAGCTTTATAAAATTAGAGAGTTTTGCTAGAATGAACAGGGAGAGACTGTTTCCTCCAGTTGGGGAGTCAGTGATGAGGGCTCATCAACTTAAAATTATTACTAAGAAAGTGAGGAGAGATGTTAATAGAAATTTCTTTATACAGAGGGCTGATGGAGCATAGACTGCTCTGCCACATGGAGTGGTTGAGGTAGAAACCATTGCATCTTTTAAGGGGAAATTGGATAAATATTTGAAGCGGAGGAAGCTGCAGGACTATGAACAGAGCTCGGGCCAATGGGATTAGATTTGGATTGCTCTAGCAAAGAGCTGCCACAAACACAATGGGACAAATAGCCTTCTGTGTTGTACCTTCTATTGATTTAAGAAAATTCTTTAAGTCCATGTCGACTAAGTTTGCAAGGGAACCCCTGGTGCATAGAGGACATCTTTCATTCATCCAGTTTACCAGGTTACATTTGTAGATAAGATTAAAAGTTTTTCATCAAAGATACAATGAATACAACAAAAGGAAGTAACATTATCAAAGTACAGCATTCACAGTGCTTCTGGACCTGTACCATTCTGAAACTGATGTGGGAAAAGTATAAATTATTTAGCGTCAGATTGAGGGCTTTTTGGTTTATAGTGAAATCTCGATTATCCACCATAATGCGGACGGGGCATCGTGCTTCCTAATGGAAAATGGTGACTAATTGAAAACCCCCAAATTTTAGTTTTATATGTATATTAAGAAGGGCCATAGGAATAGAATTATAACAGTGCAGAAAGAGGCCGTTCGGGCCCATCATGTCTGAGCCGGCTCTTCGAAGAGCTATCTAATTAGTCCCACTCTTTCCCCATAGCCCTGCAAATTTCTCCATTTCAAGTATTTATCCAATTCTCTTTTGAAAGTTACTATTGAATCTGTTTCCACCACCCTTTCAGGCAGTGCATTCCAGATCATAACTTGCTACCTAAAAAAAAATTCTCTCTCCCCTCTGGCTATTTTGCCAATTATCTTACATCTGTGTCCTCTGGTTACTGACCCTCCTGCCAGTGGAAACAGTTTCTCCCTATTGATTTTTTACTTTATCACAGGATAGGAATGAAGACCAGCACATTATAAATAATATAAATTTAAACTAACTTTTCTCAAGATGAGTTTGGTTTATGGCAGGCAGGAGGAGAGTGACATTAGTGAGCTGTACAATGAGGCAACATCTCACAGAAGATGTCTGCAAAAATTCTGGTAGATAATTAGCAAGGCAAATAATTTAAGTTTGGGTAAAAAGCGATTCCACTGTACCCCTCGTCATGTCTCTATTCACATTACAGTATTATCCTAAAGACCTGTATAGTTTCTAGATGTGTTTATCCCATTGTGTACTGTCATTCTTTAGACATGTTCCCGTTTCATTCCCAGGTCAGCGAAGTGAAGGATCAGACCGCAGCAGGGGAACGTGCACTTCTGAGCAAAATACTCAGTCTCGAATCAGAGTTAAATGGAAAAACAAAGGAACTGAAGCAGCTTCAACGAAATAAGGATAATGTGAGTTTTATGTCTGTCTGTCTGTCTGTCTGTGGGCGAGGGGGAATGGATACTTCTGGTGGGTCACCTGCAAGACAAATTTAAAAATGGGCTGTAAGAAAAAGTGACCTAAAATAAAATCGTACAAAAGCAAAAAAGAAAAGGGGACTATTCCAACATCTGTACCACAAGTGAGAGTACCACTAAAACTTCATGAAGGCCTATCGCTTGTGATGAGAAAACAGGGATAGGCCCAACTCATTTTTCTCCCCCCACTACTTTTTCTCTCCTTCACTCAACGGTTTGCGGCCTAAACATTTCTGAGCCATGAGGAGAATCTGGCCCTATGTGTTAATAGCATTCTCCATCACTGAAGGTGAAAGGAGAGAGAATCCTGAAGTGCCAGTGTCCCACAACTGTGTTGAGATGTGCACCCTTGCAGAGACAAGTGGAGCAGCAAATTCGACAAATGCTGAGGGGCACAGGTGAGGGTAAAACTGGGCTGGTTTGCCCACTGTTTAATGTACATCTGATGACATTCCAATTAATAAATGTTTTATACATATGATAAATATATAAATTTTAAACTAAAAAATCACTTCATTACGGTGCAAAAATATATTGGATAATAATTGAGCTGAGATGATATTAGGTATCATGAGAGACTTGGTAAAACTATGATACTTATTATTGGAGCAGTGAAGGTTAAGAAGGATCCAGTAGAAGGGATCAGAATTACTAGAATTGGAGAGGGTAAAATAGTGAGTCGGTAATAAGTGCAAATAATTTTTTTAACAGAAACAGGCCATTTGGCCCAACTGGTCTATGATGGTGTTTATGCTCCACATGTTATATAAGTTGTATTTATAAAGTGCCGTTCACAACCTCAGGACATCCCAAAGTGCCTCGCGGCCAATAAATTACTTTTGAATTTAGTCACTGTTGTAATATAGGAAACATGGTGGCCAATTTGCACAGGACGATTCCATAAACAGCAAAGAGGTAAATCACCAGATAATCTGTTTCTGATGGTGTTGGTTGAGGGATAAATATTGGCCAGGACTTTGGGAGAATTCCCTTGCTTTTCTCTGAATAGTATCCACTTTGGATCAAAAAAGGATAGAACAGGGTACTTTCTAAATGGTAAAAAGTTAAAAACAGTGGATGTCCAAAGGGACTTAGGGGTTCAGGTACATAGATCATTGAAGTGTCATGAACAGGTGCAGAAAATAATCAATAAGGCTAATGGAATGCTGGCCTTTATATCGAGAGGACTGGAGTACAAGGGGGCAGAAGTTATGCTGCAGCTATACAAAACCCTGGTTAGACCGCACCTGGAGTACTGTGAGCAGTTCTGGGCACCGCACCTTCGGAAGGACATATTAGCCTTGGAGGGAGTGCAGCGTAGGTTTACTAGAATGATACCCAGACTTCAAGGGTTGAGTTACAAGGAGAGATCACACAAATTGGGGTTGTATTCTCTGGAGTTTCGAAGGTTAAGGGGTGATCTGATCGAAGTTTATAAGATATTAAGGGGAACAGATAGGGTGGATAGAGAGAAACTATTTCCACTGGTTGGGGATTTTAGGAGTAGGGGACACAGTCTAAAAATTAGAGCCAGACCTTTCAGGAGCGAGATTAGAAAACATTTCTACACACAAAGGGTGGTAGAAGTTTGGAACTCTCTTCCGCAAACGGCAATTGATACTAGCTCAATTGCTAAATTTAAATCTGAGATAGATAGCTTTTTGGCAACCAAAGGTATTAAGGGATATGGGCCAAAGGCAGGTATATGGAGTTAGATCACAGATCAGCCATGATCGTATCAAATGGCGGAGCAGGCACGAGGGGCTGAATGACCTACTCCTGTTCCTATGTTCCTATTGTGTCATGGGATCTTTTATGCTCAAGTAAGAGGGCAGACAGGGCCTCGGTTTAACATCTCACCTGAAAGACAGCACCTCCTTCGGTATTGCACTGAAGTATTAGCTTAAATTAAGTGCTCAAGTCTCTGGAGTGGGTCTTGAAACCTCGACCCTCTGAATCAGACACGAGTGCTATCACTGAACCATGGCTGACGTAAATTTAAGTACCAGAAGCACAAAAGAAGAAATCTGTTCCTACGAAGGTTATTGAAATATGGAATGCATTAACGCAAGTGGCAATTGGATTCAATCATAATATTTAGGAGGAAATCAGATCAACACTTGAAGCAGACGGTATGGGGAAAGAGCAGGGAAATAGGATTAGAATTTCGTGCTGAAATTTTATGATAGTTGAATTATGCTAATAGTTTTGAAAGGATATGAGATGCTGTGAACAAAATCACTTTTGCCTGTTGTGTAGACAGCGTGATTCAGACATTTTGTCATTTATAAAAACAGTTTTTATGTGCCTTAGTTTGAGGCCAATGCCTCTTGGTTTATTAGGTCTGACAAAACAAGTAAAGATTAACATTTTTTTTAAACTTAAATACCAATTGAAAATAAGGGAATACCCTAGGGCGAAGCATCTTAATATTCTTCAGTGAGTGTCCATCTGCTATATACACTCTAGTATGTAATTTAAAAACTTACAAACTCGCCACCTGGTGGCTAGCCTGCAGATTGGAGCCACCATCTTTGCCACGTTAGCAGCTTGAGTATAGAGACCGAACATACTGTTACCTAGCCTCCTACATACCCAGTGTGTATCAGCTTGGATTAGGTGCTAACATTTTGCCTAGAAGGCTGTGGGTTCAAACCCCACACAAGTGCCTGAGTAGATAATCCAGACTTGACATTCCAGTGCAGTGCTGAAGGGGTCCCATATTTTCAGAGATGAGGTTCCATTTGCCTGATCAGGTGAATGTTAAAGATCGCATTGCACTATTTGAAGAAGAGGTCGAGTTTTCCCAGAGTTTGGCTAACGTTTCTCTCTCTGTCAACACCGCCTTTTTAAAAAAAAACAGGATGAACTCTTCATTCATCATCTTGCTGTTTGTGGGTTGGTGCAGGAGCAGAATTGCTACTTCATTTTCCTGCATAACAACAGTCACTGCACTTTGCATTGTTTGGATGCCAATATAATGCAAAAAATATTATTGCTTCACTTTAGTGAGGTGGGGTATTGAGAGCAACGACATGGCAAAAGATCAACCGAGTTTGTTTTTTTTATATATTTGAGTCCTGGAAATGCAACAAAAGTATAGGTCCTGATTACGAGAGGTGAGTTTTAAAACTTTTGTTGGTTGGCTTTGCCCCTTTACTTTCTCCCCAGTTCCTTGCATCAACTTAGGAGAGTAAGCCTGTTCATGAACCTCTGCCAAAGCTGCTCTGAGCCATCCTCCAGAAACTGCATCACAGGACCCCGGGAATGACTCTCCCTCTAACTTTTTTCTCTTGCACCCGTCTCCACCAGTGTGGAGGTGCCTGACCTCTGTTCGATACATCTCCACACCAACACTGCTAAAATTGGGAACATGTCTGAGTGAGGGATTGAATTGGTGACCCACTACCACGTGGCATGACATGCACTGTACTGCTTTAAATGCAAAAAATAAATAGAAATATTATTTAACATTTCAAAAAATGTTGCTTGTAGGTTTTTTTTTAAAAAAGTATCTTGCATCAAAATAGTTAATGCATATTTATGGTTTTCACTTAACATAGACTACAAAATGTACTTCATCTACTCAATCATTCCTTGTAGTGATGTCATTTTTTAACATTTAGGGCATTAAATTATTACCACATGTTTAAAATGTTGAGAAAAACATCTGCTCTACTTTCTGTGCTTGGGAGGACTAGATAGTGAACCATTACATCTGTCCTTTGTAGATGCACATTTATCATGTATCTGACTTATGCTGTACTTAGCAACTTTGGGTAGTCATTTGCCTGCTTAACAACAGTGACTGTACTTCAAAAGTAATCCATTGGTTGTAAAGTGCTTTGAATGTCCCAAAGATGTGACAAGGCACTGTATAAAGAGTTACTGATGTAAACGTTCAAAGCTTTTAGTTCTGCTACTGATTTGAGAAAAACTTATATATATTTTGTTTCTTTATTCACGAGGGTTCACGTTCCACAGGTGAGGAGTATAACCAGGGAGAAGAATCCAAAAAATGCCAGTGCCTTTGAGAATTATTTTTTTTTACCAGAAGCCAGATTCTTCCTTTACCTGTTAGAGGAGCCCAGCTGGTGGCCATTCATCTGTTAAAAGAACAGAGTACAGTGTAATTGCTGCCTGAGCAACCTGTTTGCAATATGGTATTACTGCTCATATTTTGACCCCAGGAGCTCAAGAAATATTACACAAATATTTATGGCGTGTCCTGGCTTCATCTTTTGTATTTAGTGTTTTTTGATCTTGTGTGAATTCAGTTATCAATTACAGGGAATGATAAAATGGGAAAGACTCCTCCGGGCTGAGATGGTGGACAGTGGAGCCTTGTGAAAAGCAGCACATCACCAAACAGCCTAATCACAGGTCTTCCTCTTCTTTCCACAACTAATTCTCTGCATCCTAAAGAGCCACAGAATCGTCTTCCTTGGGGCCCTGAAGCTTTTTTCATGGTGTCACCACTGAAACTGGTTGCGCAAATGCCTTCACACTAAAAAGGAACTCAAAACATCAGGGCAATGGTCTTTATTGGTACATGAATTGGGAATGGGAGCAAACAATCAACATTACTCCAAGGTGACTCAGTGTCAGACAATGCTGCAGTTGTGTTTTTGTAAGCCTGTTCATACATTTCTGTATTACCTACATGAGACTTTGATCTTGGCAGTTCAAATGGTGTACATTGTGAAGAGGAACAGAGTCATCGATGCCTCTGATTCATGTTGGATGAGTCTTCTCCTACTCACCATGACACCACCCGTGATTTGTTGACAGGTCCCTCACGTGAATAGTGGCTGGAGAGCTGGCAACTTTGGGTCATAGTTTCAAATTTTGATGAACTGGCTTACATCTCTTGATAATTTTTGAGACCCAGAAACAGATCAAAAGAGGTGTTGTAATGAAGTATAAAATGCATTTTTTCAGTGTTCCATCCATGACAATTTAGTGCATTCCCAGATCATCCACATAGCTTCAGTGGAATCTACAAGACTTGCTCAATGAGGGCACTGGCTTGATGTACCTCTTCTTGGCTGAGACAGAAGCAATGATGTCAGATCACAAGATGGCTACCAGTTGGGGTCCTCTAACAGAGCATGGGAAGGGAAGAGTCTGTGCCTTCTAGGGAAAAAAAATTCTCAAGGGTATTGGCATTGTTTGGATTTTGCTACCTCATGATATTACATCAGGATTTCAGTCCCTTAATATCCTTTAATACTGTTAGTGCCTAAGTGGTACCTATTTTGAACACGGATATTCCCCACCACTTGCTTGTCATGTGCTTCATTTAGGCTGAATTTCCAAGAGCCTATGCACTAATCTCTGGTGTTGCAAGGGTGGATAAATTCTATTGAATTCAGTGACACCCACTGTTCAACAACTGAAAACAGAGTGTGACACCAGGGGCTCGAATTTAGCAGGCCTGCGGGTTCCCAGCGGGTGGTCCTCCGGGAGCGTGGAAAACGCGGACGGCTAATCGTGTGCGTCCCCCACGCGATCGCGGGATAATTGGACCGATGAAGCCCTGCTTCCGGGTTCTCCGCTCCCCAGCTGCGTGCCGGCCGGCTGCGCATGCGCAGTACCGTCGACGCGATGTAGGAGCTCCACTTAAAGGGGCAGTCTCCCAAAGCCCCTCCTGCTGCAATCAAGAGGTTTGAGACGATGGCTCAGCCAAGGGGAAAGGCTGCGCCCCGTTTTTCAGACCTAGCACTGCAGCTGATGCTGGAGGGCGTGAGGAGGAGGAGGGAAACGCTCTTCCCAGAAGATGGACGCAAGTTCCCTGCCGCCGCCACCAGGAAGGCATGGGCAGAGGTGGCGGCGGAGGTGAGCAGCAGGGGCAACACCCCAAGGACTTGGGAGCAGTGCCGCAAGCGCTTCAATGACCTGACTAGGTCTGGCAAGGTGAGTACACCAACGCACCCTCCCACATCCCGTCCCCACCATCACGCCAAACAGATCACAACCCCTCCTGCACAGCCACCACTGCACTCCATCAGCAATCCTCACAGCCACTCATTCACCATCCTCGCCGTGCACGCAAGTACCCACCGTCCCTGACCCCACCCGAACACTACCACACACCCCAATCCCCATGCAATGGGATGGGCACGTGGCCCACGCATCCTCCCATCCATCTGCGCCACGCTTAACCCAACCACACCGATGCTCGATGCGTCTCACGATGCAATACGCACCCACTCACACATCTGTGTTTTGCCTTCACAGGAGAAGAGAAGCAAGAACAATCGCGAAAGGGCACGCACCGGAGGTGGCCCGCCGCAAGTGGTGGAGCTCACCGACGCCGAGGTGGAGGCGCTCGACCTCGCCCGCACGCGACATTGCCTGTCGGTGGCTGATGGCGAGTGTGTCGCTGCCGAAACAGCCGGTAAGGGAAAGCTGACACTCAACACCCATGATCGCGAGTGACCGTATCATCACCTGCCATCAGGCACACTGTCAAGTTGGTCCACATGCCTCAAAGTGCCCTCTGTTCTCTTGCAGGTCCGTCTGTGTGTGAAGCGATCGAGGAGGGCGATTCATAGAGTCATAGAGTCATACAGCACGGATAGAGGCCCTTCGGCCCATCGTGTCCGCGCCGGCCATCAGCCCTGTCTACTCTAATCCCATATTCCAGCATTTGGTCCGTAGCCTTGTATGCTATGGCATTTCAAGTGCTCATCCAAATGCTTCTTGAATGTTGTGAGGGTTCCTGCCTCCACAACCCTTTCAGGCAGTGAGTTCCAGACTCCAACCACCCGCAGAGGACATGGCGGTCTCTGAGGGTGCATCGTCACATCAGAGCCAACCATCCACCAGCGCAGAGACACGCACCTCGGTGGGTCCCCCTCGCCAACTAGTTGGGGTAGCATTTGGTGAGTCACCACGCACGAGTGAGCATGAGCAGACCCTGGTGGCAGGGGCAGCCGCGGAGGGTCCGCGACGGAGGGAGCACTCATCTCCAGGCTCTGCTCAGCCGGACCCAGATGCTGAACCCAGGGGGCCACCAGTGAAGAGGAGAGTCGTCGAGGGGCACCAGCTAATTGCTGAGGTACTGGGAGAGGTGCCGCGCGCATTGTCCACAATAGCGCAGGCGATGGAGGAGTCCAACTCCTGCATGCGGGCATTGGTGGCGCAGGCACAGGAGGGTACCGGCGACACAGTGTCGCGGGTAGGTGCGGGACTGTCTGCGGTGGAGGACAGGCTGGCCTCCCTCGAGCGTCACGCACAGCTCCAGATCGAGTCCTTGCAGGCCCTGACAACGTCTGTACGGATTCAGGGTGAGCAACATTCCGCCGCCATCAACAGGCTGACGGATACACTAGGGGTGGCCTTGCAAGGCCTCACACATGCCATCCAAACTGCCGTCCAGCAGGGTGGAAGGGGTGATGTGGGCCGAGGCCAAGAGAGGGATGATGGTGACCGGGGACATGGAAGCGGGGACGCTTCTCAAGGCGCCCCCACGTCCCACCCGTCGCCCACCTCTCAACCAGTACCCACAATGGTGCCTCCTCTCCAGGTGGCCGAGTCTGCCCCTGCCCCGGTGCAGGAGGAGCAGTCTGTGGAGGTGCCCTCATGGGCACTGAAACCCAGGGGCCGTCCGCCAAAAGCATCTACCCGGTCAAGGCAAGAACACGAGCAACCTGCCACTACCTCTGCTGGAGCCACAGGGGTAGCACCACGTAGGGGTACCCGGAAAAGAAATGCAAAGGCGTTATAATCACAAAGGGAATACACCAGGGTGTCTATTAATTTGTACATTTTTTTTATATATAATGTCACATTGGAGATATTAAATACTCTATTCTCGATGTGGAGATGCCGGTGATGGACTGGGGTTGACAATTGTAAACAATTTTACAACACCAAGTTATAGTCCAGCAATTTTATTTTAAATTCACAAGCTTTCGGAGATTTTCTCCTTCCTCAGGCAAATGTTTCAAGAGCTCCTTGAAGCCTACGCATTTATACATATAGAACAATACATGGTGTTTACAGACTGCCCCTGCAACTGCCCGTTGCCAAGGCAATCACCGTGTTCAGACAGAGAGGTGTCACCTGCAGAACCCCCGAATACACATTCAACAAAAAAACAAACAGGGAAAAAAAACAGAGAAAAAAAACACAGAGAGAGGCAGAAACATCCGGAAGGCAGACAGAGCCAGCAAATGACCCATTATATTAAAAACAGATAACATTTGTTCGATGGTGGGGTAACGTGTAGCGTGACATGAACCCAAGATCCCGGTTGAGGCCGTCCTCATGGGTGCGGAACTTGGCTATCAATTTCTGCTCGACGATTTTGCGTTGTCGTGTGTCTCGAAGGCCGCCTTGGAGTACGCTTACCCGAAGGTCGGTGGATGAATGTCCATGACTGCTGAAGTATTCTCACCACTCCTGCCACCTCTCGTCCATTCTTCCGCGGCCTGTGCAATAGGTGCGTTCCGTGGAGGCCATCATGACGGCGAACACCTGCTGCCACCCATTGGGCACACTGCTGTGGGTGCAGGATTACTGACAACAGTCTTCAGTGGAGGGGGCTGGTATGGCCGCTCGCCTGTGCAGGTGAGGAGATGCGAGCGCCTCGCAGTGTGTGACTCTAGGAGAACCGTTGACGTATGAGTGCCTCCCTGGCCCGGCGACCATCCCAGTGAGTCGTGGTTCGGCGCATGGGTCGTCCACTATCCTCTGGCGCGTCCTCCTCCTCCGCCTCCTCCTCCTCCGCCTCCTCCTCCTCCTCCTCCTCGCCCTCGCCTTCCTCAATGTGGGTGGCGGGTGTGGATGGGGCCTCCTCCAGCGGCACCCCTCTCTGTTGGGCCATGTTATGCAGGGCACAGCAGACAACTATGATTCGTCCCACTCTGAATGGTGTGTATTGCAGCGCTCCCCCAGAACGATCAAGGCACCTGAACCGCATCTTGAGAAGCCCTATGGTCTGCTCAATTGTAGACCTGGTAGCAGTGTGGCTGTCATTGTACCGACGCTCCGGCTCGGTGATGGGGTTCCTCAGAGGTGTCATGAGCCACGTGTGTAGGGGAGACCCCTTGTCGCCGAGTAGCCAGCCGTTGCCGGCGTTGGGTGCCTGCAGGATGGGCGGGACGGCGGACTGCCTGAGGACGAAGGCATCGTGGCAGCTGCCGGGGTATCTGGCGCACACGTGTAGGAATCTCTGGCGGTGGTCACAGATGAGCTGGGCGTTCATGGAGTGATACCCCTTCCTGTTAATGAACAGCCCTGGCTCATGCGGAGGTGCCCGTATTGCGATGTGGGTGCAGTCGATTACACCCTGCACCCGTGGGAAGCCGGCCATGGCATGGAATCCAACCGCCCTCTCCATCTGGCTGCGCTCGTCCATGGCGAAGTTGATGTAGTGCGAGGCCCTGCGGAACAACCCATCGGTGACCTGCCTTATGCACTTGTGTGCAGAGGACTGACAGACCCCGGTGATGTCCCCGGTGGCACCCTGGAAGGAACCGGATGCGAAGAAGTTGAGGGCAGTGGTGACTTTGACGGCGACAGGTAAGAAGATGCTGCTTGGTCCATCAGGGAGCAGCTCGTCGTTAAGGAGGCTGCAGATGTCGGCGACTACCTGGCGATTGACTCTGAGCCTCCGTATGCACTGCTCCTCGGAGAGGTCCATGAAGCTGAGCCTCGCTCTGTACACCCTGTGCGGAGGGTAGTGCCTCCTGCGACGCATCTCTCTCTGCGGTTGCCCTCCCTCCTGCTGTGCAGGTGGGTGTGCCGCAGCACCGTGTTGGGGGGCCCCACGTCTTCGAAGCGGACGGCGTGGACTGCGAGGCTGCTGGGGCTGGTCATGCTGTTCGTCCTCCGACGATGTCAACGCACCACCCATCTGGCAGGTGTTGGTCTGAGGGGTTGTGCAGGGTAGGTGGGTGTTTCCTCGGACTGGGGCTGCGGTTTCGTGTCGGTCTGTCCTCTGGCTTGGCGGGGGGTGGTGGAGGGCAGGGGTTGCCCTATGTGACGCGGTGGCCTCCTGCGTGGGTGAGGGCTCTCCCCCGTGGAGCGCACCTTGGCACCTGCCACAGGCTGCTGGCTGCAACACGCCTGGTTGAGGAGGGACTGTTTCCCCCAGTGTGGGAAACTCACTGCGGGATTCCCACCAGCGGGGCTTTCGCGCGCATCCCCGCACGTCAGCGCGGTACCCGGAAGTGGCCGGGATTTCGTCGCGATCCGGTCACGTGACTGGATATCGAGATTTTCGGGGCCGCCCCGCTGGGAACCCACCGGAAACACGATCCCAAAATCGAGCCCCAGGTTCAGTCACACACTGAAAAACCTGCTCAGATCTTGCTGTTAAATCTACTACTTACAGAAAAAGAAGCTGGATTATAGAAGATACAGAGTTTGTTTTAAGGTTACGGTGTGAATATGAGATCAGATACTGAACAAATATCGCATATAGATTCAGCTTTATAGGATTGTGCAAGCCAGTTTAAGAAAACCCTTTAGATTTCATAAGAAATAGGAGCAGGAGTAGGCCAATCGGCCCCTCGAGCCTGCTCCAAAGTTACTTGCATAATGATTTTCTGATGAGTGCAATAATTTTTTTTTGCTGTACTATGAATTGTCGCCAAATTTTCTATCATATTCTTTATTTCCTCTCCAAAGATGTGAAAAGATGAAATTCAGAATGGTTGCCAGTGAATTACCAATTGCTTTGAAACCATTAAATCAGTCTTCACTTAATTTAAGTTTAGATTTTTCAACCAACAAAATATTACAAAAACAATCTCTAGAACTGGTAGGAAATAGAGAAAGTTACATTAAGCCACTCAAATTCTTAAATTTAATGAGGAAATTCGCTGAAGCTCACAGAATGAATCTTACTTTTTTAGACCGAGATGAGTCATAAAATGCATCTACAGGAGTTGAAGCTCAGTCTTGAACAATCTGAAAGTCAGAATCAGAGCATCCAGAATTACGTACAGTTTCTCAAAATGTCCTATGCAACTATGTTTGGAGAAAGCACATTAACAGAATTTCATGCTGAACCAACATTAAGATGAGTAACTTAATCGCCAAAGGATTTGGTGGAGTATTTCGTTGTCTATACACTCAACATTTGATGTGTTTGTTCATATTTTCCATAATTAAATGTAAAATAAACTTTTTTTAAATGAGGCTTATTAAAAAACATCACTGAAGATCATGGAAATTGTTTGATCAAAATTGTACTAATGTAGTCAATGTTTATGAATTAATATGCTTGAATATTTCAACATTGGTTTGAAATTGCTGTGCTGATGTGTAAATGAATTATTTTTGTTACAACAACTGTTTAATCTTGTTTTTAAGACAATATTTTTGATATCTGCAACTATGATCTTTTACCATTGTTCATTTATAACGTGTTCAAATATTCGTCCTCATTTATTCAATTTCCACATTAAAAATTAAGCCGCTATGCAAATATACAGGGAATCTACTGGGATACAATCTCTTCTACACATTTAGTGCCACACAGGAGCCATCTTAGCCGATCCCAGCCATATAATAGGTGTTGGCAAAGGGCTTCGTTCTGGGGTGCGCCATGGTCCGTTAACAGCAATTCATTTGATTGTCAGCACACTAGGAAAATATTTATCGTCGCTAAAATAATCCTTTACACTATTTCATTTGTGTAATTTTTGCAAAATTCTCTGAAACTTTAACAGAAAAATGTTTTTTTTGGAAGTTTCAACTTACTGTCAAGTCATCGAATTCAGCTACCTGTTAGTTATTGCATTTTATTGTCACGGCATTCAATTTTGTTCATCTTGGCCTGTATCAATTCTGTTGTCACATTGGTTGACCATTGATCCAAATGGCTCATCCTTCACTTTAGTCAATCCCAGCACATTGTTTCAAGATTTGGATCCTTTTCCGATGCTCAACACCTACACTAAATGTGTCTCCTCCTATCTCACATTTTCTTAACGTACACAGCCTCTTCCAAACTAAACAGTAGGTGTTGTAGTTCACTGGAAAGTGATCTTGTAGATTCAGATGGCTTCACTTGACAATTAATGTAAAGAGACGCTAGGATCCAATTTATAGGATCTAGCTCAAGAAAGTACTGTCGGCCAGAAAAGAGAACATGTACATGACCAAGCAGGGAAAATCTCCTTCCTGACCCTTGGTCCTGGTTGCTATGTGTGATATTGGCCCTACTGGAGTCTTAAAATCTGACAGCAGATGACTTGACAGGAACGAGGTCCAACCGCACGAGTTCACTATCAATGTGGAGACAACCAGATAATCTAAGATAGGTAGGGTTTCTAGGGCTTCCAAAAATCAGCTGAGGAAGCTGTTTTAAGTTGAGCCAGAGTGTTAGACAGTTTCTCAAGCTTCTGAATGTCCATATTTATTTATATATCTTCCTACTGTTTTCAGTATCCATAGTATTCACAATAAATACTTGGATTTATGTAGTGCCTCTAATGTAGTAAAATGTCCCAAGGTGCTTCTCAGGACCGTAACTAAACAAAATTTGACAATGAGCCGCATGAGATACTAGGACAGGAGACCAAAAGCTTGGTCAAAGAGGTAGGTTTTAAGAAGCGTCTTAAAGGATTAGAGAAGTGGAGAGATTTAGGGAGGGAATTCCAGATCTTAGGACTCAGGCAGCTGAAGGCACGGCTGCCAATGGTAGAGTGATTAAAATCGGGGATGCGCAAGAGGCAAGAATTGGAGGAGTGTAGAGACCTTGGAGGGTTGTAGGGCTGGAGGAGGTTACAGACATAGGGAGGGGTAAGGCCTTGGAGGGATTTGAAAATAAGGATAAGAATTTTAAAATTGAGGTGTTCCTGGCTCCCAATGTAGGTCAGCGAGCACAGGGGTGATGAAAGAACGGGACTTGGTGCGTGTTAGGATACAAACAGCAGAGTTTTGGACAAGCTCAAGTTTACGGAGGGTGAAAGATGGGCGGTCAGTCAGGAGAACATTGGAATAGTCAAGTCTAGAGATACAAAAGCATGAATAAGAGTTTTAGCAGCAGATGAGCTGAGGCAGGGGCGGAAACAGGTGATGTTACGGAGGTGGAAGTAGGCAGTCTTGGTGACGGAAGCTTATCTCAGGGTCAAATAGGACGCCATAGTTGCGAACCTTCTGGTTCAGCCTCAGACAATGGCCAAGGAGAGGGATGGAGAAGATGGCTAGGGAACGGAGTTTGTGGCAGAAACCGAAGGCAATAAGAACATAAGAAATAGGAGCAGGAGTAGGCCATAGAGCCCCTTGAGCCTGCCCCACCATTCAATAAGATCATGGCTGATCTTCGACCTCAACTCCACTTTCCCACCTGATCCCCATAATCCCTTGATTCCCCTAAAGTCCAAAAATCTATCGATCTCAGCCTTGAATGTATTCAACGATTCACAACCCTCAGTAAAGAAATTTCTCCTCATCTCGGTCTTAAATGGCCAACCCTTTATCCTGAGACAATGCCCCCTAGTTCTAGACTCTTCAGCCAGGGGAAACAACCTCTCAGCATCCACCCTGTCAAGCCCTCTTAGAATCTTATATGTTTCAATGAGATCACCTCTAATTCTTCTAAACTCCAGAGAGTATAGGCCCATTCTACTCAATCTCTCCTCATAGGATAACCCTCTCATCCCAGGAATTAATCCAGTGAACCTTCGTTGCACCACCTCTAAGGCAAAGTATATCCTTCCTTAGACATGGAGAACAAAACTGTACACAGTACTCCAGGTGAGGTCTCACGAAAGCCCTGTACAATTGTAGGAAGACTTCCTTACTCTTGTACTCCAACCCCCTTCCACTGAAGGCCAACATGCCATTTGCCTTCCTATTTGCGTGCTAACTTTTTGTGTTTCTTGTACGAGGATACCCAAATCCTGCTGAACACCAACATTTAATAGTTTCTCACCATTTAAAAAATATTCTGTTTTTCTATTCTTCCTACCAAAATGAATAACCTCACATTTCCCCACTTTATATTTCATCTGCCACCTTCTTGCCCACTCACTTGTCCAAGACGCCATCTTGGATGTCGGAGAGGCCTTGTAGTGCCAAAACAACGGGCGCTACGTGGCCCAATTTAGCGCCCTTTGTGTCCTCCTCACACTTTGGTCTTCCCAATATTTAGTTGGAGGAAATTTTTGCTCATCCAGTACTGGATGTCAGACAAGCAATGTGACAAATTAGAGATAGTGGAGGGGTTGAGGGAGATGGTGGTGAGGTATATCTGGGTGGCGTCAGCGTATCTGTGGAACCTGACATGTTTTTGGGTGATGTCGCTGAGGGACAGCATGTAAATGAGAAATAGGAAGGGGCCAAGAATAGATCCTAGGGGTCTCCAGAGGTAACAGTGCAGGAGCGCAGTCCCGCTCAGCTGGATGACGGAGGAGAGATATTGGAGGATGTTGTGGTCAACCACGCCAAAGGCTGCAGACAGGTCGAGCGGTGTGAGGAATCACATAGGATGTCATTTGTGACTTTGATAAGGGCCGTTTCAGTACTGTGGCAGGGGTGGAAATCTGAAGAGGTTTAAACATGGAGTTGCAGGAAAGATGGGCACGGATTTGGGAGGTGACAACACGTTCAAGGATTTTGGAGAGGAAAGGGAAGTAGGAGATGGGGTGTTAGTTTGCAAGGACAAAGGGGTCAAAGGTGTTTTTTTTGAGGAGGGGGGTGATGGCGGCAGATTTGAAGGGGAGGGGGAACCGTTAACAATATCAGCTAACATGGGGGCCAGGAAGGGAAGTTGAGTTTTTTTAAAAATTCGTTCATGGGATGTGGGCATCGCTGGCAAGGCCAGCATTTATTGCCCATCCCTAATTGCCCTTGAGAAGGTGGTGGTGAGCCGCCTTCTTGAACCACTGCAGTCCATGTGGTGAAGGTTCTCCCACAGTGCAGTTAGGAAGGGAGTTCCAGGATTTTGACCCAGAAACGATGAAGGAACGGCGATATATTTCCAAGTTAGGATGATGTGTGACTTGGAGGGGAACGTGCAGGTGGTGGTGTTCCCATATGCCTGCTGCTTTTGACCTTCTAGGTGGTAGAGGTCGGGGTTTGGGAGGTGCTGTTGAAGAAGCCTTGGCGAGTTGCTGCAGTGCATCCTATGGATGGTACACACTGCAGCCACTGTGCGCTGGTGGTGAAGGGAGTGAATGTTTAGGGTGGTGGATGGGGTGCCAATCAAGCGGGCTGCTTTGTCCTGGATAGTGTTGATCTTCTTGAGTGTTGTTGGAGCTGCACTCATCCAGGCAATTGGAGAGTATTCCATCACACTCCTGACTTGTGCCTTGTAGATGGTGGAAAGGCTTTGGGGAGACAGGAGGTGAGTCACTCGCCGCAGAATACCCAGCCTCTGACCTGCTCTAGTAGCCACAGTATTTATGTTTCCATTTGGTGGGAATGGGGTCGAGTGAGTAGGAGGTGAGTATCATGGTCAAGATGAGCTTGGAGAGGGCACGAGGGGTGATAGAAGAGAAACTAAAGAAAGATGCGAGTTCAAAGCTAGGGCAGGGGGGAAACTGTAGGGCAAGTTTGGGTTAGTGGGCTAGGGGAAGGGAGAGAAGCAGCAGAGGCAGCTGAACGGATGGTCTCAATCTTAGTGACAAAGTAGTTCATGAGCTCTTCGTACTTGTTTCACAGTATGCAAGTGCATGGGAAAACAATAATCCTGATGATTTTAGATACAATTGCCTTTGGGCCTACTTTTGCACTAGTATTTAGAAAGTGGAAAATTGAGCATGAGATTTATATCTTGATACAAATTAAAACATGGAGATCTAGCTCACATTTTCAGAAATGCTTTGAGACTTGAATTATTTACAACACAACTTAAAGAAATAATTTTAGTTAACACCAAGACTGACTATTTCCACCTGCAGAACATCGCTCATCTCTGCCCTTACCTCAACCCACCACTTCTGAAAATTCTAACTACGCCTCCAGACTCAATTTCTCTAATGCTTTCTTTGTTGGCCTCTCATCTCCAAAATACACAACTCAAATCGCCTAAAACTCCTCCACCTGCATCCTCACCTATTATCCCTGTCCCTAAACACATTGAATTAAAAATTTGTGTTTACAATTTCCTCCACAGCAATGGGCAACCCCCTGAAGCACTAAGTGCTCTTTTCCAACTTTGGCCATCTTTGCATTCCCCCCTCTCTCCACCAGCAGTGGTAGAGCCTTCAACTGTCTTGACCCTGAACGCTGATATTCTCTCCCTGAAACTCTCCACGATACTACTTATCTCCCCATGTTAAAGAGCCACCTCAAAACGAGCTTCATTGATCATGCTTTTGTAGCCTCTCCTAAATTATTATCTGCCTCAGTGGTAACAGTTTTGCCTGAGTCGGAAGTTTGTAGATTCAAACTCCACTCCAGGTCTGAGCACATAATGTAGGTTTACGCTTCAGGCCTGAGGGAATAACAGAGGTGCCAACTATCATGTAAGACATTAAACCCAGGCCATGTCTGCCTATTTAGGTAGATGTAAAAGATACCATGGCAATTTTTTTTAAAACTGAATTCTAATTCACAAACTGCCATGGTGGGATTTAAACGCACATTCTCTGGATTATTAGTCCAGGCCTCTGGATTACTAGTCCAGTAACCTAATCATTATGCTACCGTACCCACATACGGGTCTTAACAACAGCCCAGCTATAGTGCTGAATACCGGTGCTCCAGAACAAGCTGCACCTCTAGCCAAGGTGTTCCAGTACAGCTGCAAGAATGTGGAAAATTGCCCAGGTATGTCCTGTCCACAAAAAGCAGGACAAATCCAACTTGGCCATTTACCACCCTAAGCATACTCTCAATCTCCAGCAAAATGATGAAAGGAGTCATCGACAGTGCTATCAAATAGCTCTTATTCAACACTAACCTGCTCACCGATGCTCAGTCTGGGTTCCCTCAGGACCACTCTGCTCCAAAACTTACTACACCCTTGGTCCAAACATGGACAAAAGAGCTGAATTCCAGAGGTGAGATCAGGGCAGCATTCGACTGAGTGTGGCACCAAGGAGCCCTAGTAAAATTGAAGTCAATGGGAATCAGGGGGAAATCTCTCCAGTGGCTGGAGTCATACCTAGCACAAAGGAAGATGGTTGTGGTTGTTGGAAGCCAATCATCTCAGCCCCAAATCATCATTGCAGGAGTTCCTCAGAGCAGTGTCCTAGGCCTAACCATCTTCAGCTGCTTCATCAATGACCTTGCCTCCATCATAAAGTCAGAAGTGGGGCTGTTTGCTGATGATTGCACAGTGTTCAGTTCCATTCACAATTTCCACTTAATGAAGCAGTCCGTGCCCACATCCATCAAGATCTGGACAACATCCAGGCTTGGGCTGATAAATGCCAAGTAACACACAAGTGCCAGGCAATGATAATAGGAACATAGGAACAGGAGTAGGCCATTCAGTACCTCCTGCCTGCTCCGCCATTTGATAAGATCATGGCTGATCTGTGATCTAACTCCATATACCTGCCTTTGGCCCATATCCCTTAATACCTTTGGTTGCCAAAAAGCTATCTATCTCGGATTTAAATTTAGCAATTGAGCTAGTATCAATTGCCGTTTGCGGAAGAGAGTTCCGAACTTCTACCACCCTTTGTGTGTAGAAATGTTTTCTAATCTCACTCCTGAAAAGTCTGGCTCTAATTTTTAGACTGTGTCCCCTACTCCTAGAATCCCCAACCAGTGGAAATAGTTTCTCTCTATCCACCCTATCTGTTCCCCTTAATATCTTATAAACTTCGATCAGATCACCCCTTAACCTTCGAAGCTCTAGAGAATACAACCCCAATTTGTGTAATCTCTCCTCGTAACTTAACCCTTGAAGTCTGGGTATTATTCTAGTAAACCAACGCTGCACTCCCTCCAAAGCCAATATGTCCTTCCGAAGGTGCGGTGCCCAGAACTGCTCACAGTACTCCAGGTGCGGTCTAACCAGGGTTTTGTATAGCTGCAGCATAACTTCTGCCAACTTGTACTCTAGGCCTCTAGATATAAAGGCCAGCATTCCATTAGCCTTATTGATTATTTTCTGCTCCTGTTCATGACACTTCAATGATCTATGTACCTGAACCCCTAAGTCCCTTTGGACATTCACTGTTTTTAACTTTTTACCATTTAGAAAGTACCCTGTTCTATCCTTTTTTGATCCAAAGTGGATGACCTCACATTTGTCTACATTGAATTCCAGTTCTGCCCATTCACCGAATCTATCAATATCGCTTTGTAATTTTATCTTTTCATCTACACTGTTTCCAATGCCACCAATCTTTATGTCATCAGCAAACTTAGATATGAGACTTTCTATGCCTTCATCTAAGTCGTTAATAAATATTGTGAATAATTAGGCCCCAAGACAGATCCCTGCGGGACTCCACTAGTCACATCCTGCCAATGTGAGTACCTATCCATCATCCCTACTGTCTGTCGCCTTTCGCTCAGCCAACTTCCTAACCAAGTCCGTACTTTTCCCTCAATTCCATGGGCTTCTATCTTAGCTAACAGTCTCTTATGTGAGACCTTATCAAATGCCTTCTGGAAGTCCATATAAATAACATCCATTGACATTCCCCTGTCCACTACTTTAGTCACCTCTTCAAAAAATGCAATCAGGTTTGTCAGGCACGACCTACCTTTCACAAATCCATGCTGGCTCTCTCTGATTAACTGAAAATTCTCGAGGTGTTCAGTCACCCTATCCTTAATTATAGACTCCAGCAATTTCCCCACAACAGATGTTAGGCTAACTGGTCTATAATTCCCTGGTTTCCCTCTCCTTTCTTAAAAAGCAGAGTGACATGTACAATTTTCCAATCCAGAGGGACAGTTCCTGAATCTAGAGAACTTTGGAAGATTATAGTTAGGGCATCTGCAATGTGCTCACCTACTTCCTTTAAAACCCTGGGATGGAAACCATCTGGTCCTGGGGATTTGTCACTCTTTAGTGCTATTATTTCCTTCATTACTGTTGCTTTACTTATATTAATTTTATCGAGTCCCTGTCCCCAATTCAATATTAGTTTTCTTGGGATTTCCGGTATGCTATCCTCTTTTTCTACTGTAAATACTGACGCAAAGTAATTGTTCAACATGTCCGCCATTTCCCCATTGTCAATGACAATATCCCCACTTTCAGTTTTTAATGGGCCAACACTGCTCCTGACCACCCTCTTTTTCCTAATGTAACTATAAAAGTTCTTTGTATTGGTTTTGATATCCCTTGCAAGTTTCTTTTCATACTCTTTTTATAGCTCTTACTATCTGTTTTGTGACCCTTTGTTGATCTTTGTATCTTTCCCATTCGCCAGGATCTGTGCCATTTTTTGCCTTTTTGTATGCCCTTTCCTTATGTCTTATACTGTCCCTTACCTCTTTAGTTGTCCATGGCTGTTTTTTTTGGCAAGTAAAGTTCTTGCCCCTCAGGGGTATAAACCGGTTCTGTATCACGTTAAATGTTTCTTTAAACATTTCCCACTGATCATCAGTCGTTTTACCCATTAACAGATTTGCCCAGTTTACTGTGGACAGTCTCTGTCTCATCCCATTGAAGTTGGCCTTACCCAAGTCTAGAATCTTAGCAGCTGATTCACTTTTTTCCCTTTCAAACACTACATTGAACTCGATCATGTTTTGATCGCTATTGGATAGATGTTCGCACACAGTTAAGCTGTTAACTCAACCTGGTTCATTACTCATTACTATATCTACTATGGCTTTCCCCCTTGTTGCCTCTAGGACATACTGCTGTAGAAAACTATCCCGGACACACTCAAGAAATTCACTACCTTTCTGACAGTTGCTAGTCTGCTTTTCTCAATCTATGTGAAGGTTAAAGTCCCCCATTAAGACCACTATGCCTTTCTTACACGCTTGTCTAATCTCTGCATTTATACAATCTAGCACTTCAGAGCTGCTGCCAGGGGTCCTATACACAACTCCCACTATAGGCTTAGATCCTTTCCTATTTCTCAATTCAACAAGAGAGTCCAACCACCTTCCCTTGGCATTCAGTGGCATTACCATCGCTGAATCCCCACCATCAACATCCTGGGGGTCACCATTGACCAGAAAACCACCTGGATCAGTTACATAAATGCTTTGAGAGCAGGTCAGAGGCTGGGTATTCTGTGGCAAGTGACTCATCTCCTCACTCCCTGAAGTCTTTCCACCATCTACAAGGCATAAGTCAGAAGTGTGATGGAATACTCTCCACTTGCATGGATGAGTGCAGCTCCAACAACACTCAAGAAGCTCGACACTATCCAGGACAAAGCAGCCCACTTGATGGCACCCCAACCACTGGCTTAATCATCTACTCACTTCACCATCAATGCACCGTGGCCGCAGTGTGTACTATCCACAGGATGCACTGCAGCAAATCACCAGTGCCTCTTTCACAGCTCTTCCCAAACCCATGACCTCCACCACCCAGAAGGACAAGCTCAGCCGGTGCTTGGGAACACCATCACCTCCAGGTTCACCTCCAAGTCACACACCATCCTGACTTGGACATATATCACCATTCCAACATCGTCATTGGGTCAAAATACTGGAATTTCCTACCTAACAGCAGTGTGGGTGCAGCTTCACCACATAGACTACAGCGGCTCACCACCGCCTTCTCGAGGGTAACTAGGGGTGGGAAATAAATGCTGGCCTTGCCAGTGACGCCCACATTCTGAGAATGAATTTTAAAAAACCTCAAAGAACAGGATTTCTGGTCAACAATTATCCCTCAAAAATGGATTATCTGTCTTTCATCTCATTGTTGTTTGTGTGACTTTGCTGTGCGCAAATTGGCTGCTGCATTGGCCTTAAAACAACAGTAACTGCACTTCAAAAAGTAGTTAATTGGCGGTGAAGTGCTTTGGGATATCTTGAGGATGTGAAAGGCGCTATATCAATGCAAGTTATATACAAAACAGCAAACATGCTGACAAAAACATTGATGAATTTTTGAGAAGAGTTGGGAAATTAGAAAAAGAATAGTGCTTCCCAATCCAGTCATTATCCCTCTTTGCTAAAAGAAGAATTTATCCAATTCCATACTGAATGCTTTAACAAGGTCAATACTTAATGCATTAAGTGGTAGTCTAAGATGAGGATGTGAAGTGAAGAATTATTCCTTATCCAAAGCTTAGCTTGCGGCTCAGTTGGTGATCACATCCTCTAATTCTACTTTTCATGTTAATGGTGGTCTTGTTTGTGTTGCTGATACTGTTGATTAATTTTCTTCTATTATTTTCTCTTAGTCTTTGACCGACTAGACAGAAATCACTTGAGTAATAAAACAACATCAATAAAAAGCAAAAAACTGCAGATGCTAGAAATCTAGAAAATGCTGGAAACACTCAGCAGGTCTCAGGCAGGATCTATGGAGTAAACAGGCAAGTTAACATTTCAGATATGGACCCTTTGTCAGAATTAGAAAATGTTACCAACGAAATTAAAAGATCTTAACATATGAAAATCTGGGACAGGAAAAGACCAACTGGTCCATCTAGCCTCTCCCATATGGTCATAATTCCTCATGTATCACAATACAGAATTCCCTACCCACCTGGAGCCACGTAGCCTCCTGGAAGAGGTGAAAAACTAGATTAAAAACCCAGAACAATTTGGGGAGAAACAATCTGGAAAATTCTTCTCTGACCTCTTTAGGCGACCGAATCTAGTCCAGGAGACCATATTGACATTGACTTACATTATAGGGTGCCTACCTCTTGTATCTCCGTCCCAGTCGAAAACAGGTCCAGCTTTGTCTTGAAGGAATGGTTATACCCCATTTGGAGTATTGCATTCAGTTCTAGGCACTGTACCTCAGGCAGGATATATTGGCCTTGAAGGGCGTGCAGCACAGACTCACTAGGATAATACCGGGACTAAAAGGATTAAATTATGAGGATAGGTTGCATAGACTAGGCTTGTATTCCCTTGAGTGTAGGAGATTAAGGTGTTTAAGATGATTAAAGGAATTGATTGGGTAGAGGGAAACTATTTCCTGTGATGGGGAGTCCAGAACAAGGGGGCATAACCTTAAAATTAGAGCTAGGCCGTTCAGGGGTGATGTCAGGAAACAGTTCTTCTCACAAAGGGGAGTGGAAATTTGGAACTCTCTCCCCCAAAAAGCTGTTGAGGCTGGGGGGTCAATTGAAACAGAAATTGATAGATTTTTATTAGGCAAGGTCATTAAGGACTACGGAACCAAGGCAGGTAGATGGAGTTAAGATACAGATCAGCCATGATGAAATGAAATGGCGGAACAGGCTGGAGGGCCTGAATGGCCTACTCCTGTTGCCCACGTTCCTCATGCAGCAAATCAGTGCCCACTGCACGAGCCAGCAACCTGTTCCACAGGTCCACTATTCTCTATGAGAGGAAGAACCTCCCAACATCCAGCCTAGTTCTGCCCATACGTAATTTGTAAGCATGACCCCTGGTCCTACCCAATCCATCCAGTTGAAATATTTTGTCCATGTAACCACTACCTAGTCCCTCTCATTATTTTATACATCTTGATCAAATCACCCCTGTCTACGCTTCTCTAAGATATACAAATCCAGTTTTGTAAACCTATCTGGGTACTACGGAGTTTTAAACTGGGAATTAATTAGGTTATTTTTCACTTAAGAGATAAAACAAGGACAAAGGAATCCTAAGAATTTGCTAAATTGTAGTGAGTTTAAAGCTGTGGCGTTTTAGCCATTCTGATATGTGAGGCTCTCAAATATATATGTGAGGAGGAAGCTGCTAATTAAATTTACATTAAGTGCTTAAGTATATTAATGCCTGCATACATATGGTTTCTGTTGAGGTTCATAAAGAAACTCCAGTTCATTTGATTGATTTATTTTTGTATCCAAAAGCTTGAAAATGCTTATTGACTGGCACTCAGCGTATTCTTTACAAACTCATTTGGCATTAATTTAGATGAAAAAGTGACATGGATTGGTACCTGTGCTGAAAATAGATTGTATTGCTTTATCCAAGAGGTTTTGGCTCTCCTCGTAGCTGTTAAATGCCAAAGTGGGTGGGTTGCCTAAGATATATTGTTTTTTTTTAACGAGGGAGTACGTTTATTTTTGAAATAAATGGATTTAGATGCATTTGGTTGATGGGCAGGGACCAGGGACTTAGGGTAAATGGGTGAAAAGGTTTACCACAGGGATCAGTAGTGGGTCCACTTTTATTCTCAGGATCTATAGATGATTTGGGCTTGGGTATGGGGAGCACAAACTTGAGATTCGCTAATGCTACAGAGATAGTGGGTCTTGCAAAAAGTGAGAAGAACTGTAAAGGAAGGCATAAACAGATGAGCAGAATTAGCAGACGGGAGGCAGATGCTCTTTAATGTGGCTCGAAGTGTGATGTTATACATTTTGGGAGAGAAAACAAGGAATGGGAGTATACACTCGGTGGGGAAAAAATGACAGTGTGGATGAACATAGAGACCTAGGGATTCAAATACATAATTCCCTGTAAGTTTGAGTCCAGGTAGATAAAATCATAAAAATGCCAGCAGCATTCCATGTTCTATAAATATGGACGTGGACTATAAGAGTGAAGAAGTAATGATAAATTTGTACAGGGCAAATGTTAAACCATAGATAGAAAGAAATAGTACAGCTTTCACTCCCTCAGGACATGCCAAGGTACTTCACAGCCAATTAATTACTTTTTAAATGTTGTCACTGTTGTAATGTGGGAAAACATGGCAGCCAATTCGAACAAGGGCCCACAACAACAATAAATGACCAGACATTCTGTTTTGGCGATATTGATTAAGGGATAAATGTTAGCCAAGATACTCGGAGAACTTGCCTGCTTTTCCCTGAATAGTGCAAAAGGATCTTTTATATCCCTCCGGGATGGCAGTTGGGAGCTCAAACAGTTCCAAGGGATCTTTTATATCCACCTCAGAGAGCAGACTTGGTTTGAAATCGCATCCTCCAGCAGTGCATGGGGAGGGTTGAATTACACCCCCTTTTCTACCTGCCCCTTTCTTCCCTCCCCCGTTTCCCTCTGACCTTCCTCAGGAGAAGAGGAAGAGAAGAAAAGAGAGGAAGGAGAGAGAGAAAGAAAGAAATGCGAGAGAACAAGGGAAAGGAAAGAGCAGGGAGAAAGAAAGAGAAAGTGGAGAGGGAAAGGACAAAAGGAGAGGAGAGAAAGAAATAGACGGAGGGAGGAAGGAATGTTCAAGGGGAGAGAGAAAAGAGAGAGAGGAGAGAGAAAATGGAGGGAAAGAAAGAGTAAGGAGAGAAAGAAAGGAAGGAGAAAGAGAAAGGAGAGAATGAGGGAAAGAGAAGAGAAAGGAAAGAGAAAAAATAGAGAGAAAAAGAGGAGACAGGAAATGAGAGAGAGAAAATGAAGAGAGCAATATTCACCCCCACAGACGGTCGACTGCTCCCTCTCTGCAGTCCATCATCTCATAGACCCTCGTCCCACAGGCTCTGCAAACCTTTCTCTGAACCACAATGGATCTTGACCAGGGTGAGCAAACTGAGGAAAGGGGCAAGGAAGGAAGGGCCAGAGCTGCGACTGAGGGAGCTGGAGCTACAGGCAGGATCCAGTCTCGCACCAGGGAGTCCCTCACACACACACGCACACACACACACACACGGCACAACACGGTTACACCAGGGAGTCTCACACACACACACAGGGCAGAACACGGTTACACCAGGGAGTCTCACACACACACACACACACACACAGGGCAGAACACGGTTACACCAGGGAGTCTCACACACACACACAGGGCAGAACACGGTTACACATACACTGACCTACAATACACTTTTATTACCTGTGCAATGAGACAGAGACAAACAGCTTAAAGATACAGAGACACTGACCAACCTGACTGTAGTAGCACATGCAAGGAGCAAGAGAGAGAGTTACTCTCTCTTTCAATGGGTCTGCCTCCTCTGATATGATGTGGAGATGCCGGTGATGGACTGGGGTTGACAATTGTAAACAATTTTACAACACCAAGTTATAGTCCAGCAATTTTATTTTAAATTCACAAGCTTTCGGAGGCTTCCTCCTTCCTCAGGTGAACGTTGTTGGAAATGAAATCCTCGAAATGAAATCGCATTTATAATTCACAGAACAATGCTTGGTGATTACAGACAGTTTTTTCAACTGCCCGTTGCCAAGGCAATCAATGTGCAGACAGACAGGTGTTACCTGCAAGGTCTCCGAATATACAAATCACCAAAAAAAACCAAAAAAAAAACAGAGATAGAGAGGTAGAAACATAGAAAAGACAGCAACTGACCCGTTATATTAAAAACAGATAACATTTGTTCGCTGGTGGGGTAATGTGTAGCGTGACATGAACCCAAGATCCCGGTTGAGGCCGTCCTCATGGGTGCGGAACTTGGCTATCAATTTCTGCTCGACGATTTTGCGTTGTCGTGTGTCTCGAAGGCCGCCTTGGAGTACGCTTACCCGAAGGTCGGTGGCTGAATGTCCTTGACTGCTGAAGTGTTCCCCGACTGGGAGGGAACCCTCCTGTTTGGTGATTGTTGCGCGGTGTCCGTTCATCCGTTGTCGCAGCGTCTGCATGGTCTCGCCAATGTACCATGCTCTGGGGCATCCTTTCCTGCAACGTATGAGGTAGACAACGTTGGCCGAGTCACAGGAGTATGAACCATGCACCTGGTGGGTGGTGTCCTCTCGTGTGATGGTGGTATCTGTGTCGATGATCTGGCATGTCTTGCAGAGGTTACCGTGGCAGGGTTGTGTGGTGTCGTGGACGCTGTTCTCTTGAAAGCTGGGTAATTTGCTGCGAACGATGGTCTGTTTGAGGTTGGGTGGCTGTTTAAAGGCGAGTAGTGGAGGCGTGGGGATGGCCATACCCTATGGACAGGCCCTGCGAATACACAGGATCTGCTCAGACGAGGAGGAACGCGATGGACACCTACAGACGCTGAAAGAGGCCCTCGTAAGAACGGGTTATGACGCTCGACTCATCGATCGAAAGTTCCGACGAGCCACAGCGAAAAATCGCATAGACCTCCTCAGGAGACTAACACCGGACGCAACCAACAGAATACCCTTTGTCGTCCAGTACTTCCCCGGAGCGGAGAAACTACGCCATGTTCTCCGCAGCCTTCAACATGTCATCAATGACGACGAACACCTCGCTATGGCCATCCCCACACCTCCACTACTCGCCTTTAAACAGCCACCCAACCTCAAACAGACCATCGTTCGCAGCAAATTACCCAGCTTTCAGGAGAACAGCATCCACGACACCACACAACCCTGCCACGGTAACCTCTGCAAGACATGCCAGATCATCAACACAGATACCACCATCACACGAGAGGACACCACCCACCAGGTGCATGGTTCATACTCCTGTGACTCGGCCAACGTTGTCTACCTCATACGTTGCAGGAAAGGATGCCCCAGAGCATGGTACATTGGCGAGACCATGCAGACGCTGCGACAACGGATGAACGGACACCGCGCAACAATCACCAAACAGGAGGGTTCCCTCCCAGTCGGGGAACACTTCAGCAGTCATGGACATTCAGCCACCGACCTTCGGGTAAGCGTACTCCAAGGCGGCCTTCGAGACACACGACAACGCAAAATCGTCGAGCAGAAATTGATAGCCAAGTTCCGCACCCATGAGGACGGCCTCAACCGGGATCTTGGGTTCATGTCACGCTACACGTTACCCCACCAGCGAATAAAAGTTATCTGTTTTTAATACAACGGGTCAGTTGCTGTCTTTTCTATGTTTCTACCTCTCTATCTCTGTTTTTTTTTTTGTTTTTTTTTGGTGATTTGTATGTTCGGAGACCTTGCAGGTAACACCTGTCTGTCTGCACACTGATTGCCTTGGCAACGGGCAGTTGAAAAAACTGTCTGTAATCACCAAGCATTGTTCTGTGAATTATAAATGCGATTTCATTTCGAGGATTTCATTTC
Organism: Heptranchias perlo; assembly: GCF_035084215.1. Classification (NCBI taxonomy): domain Eukaryota; kingdom Metazoa; phylum Chordata; class Chondrichthyes; order Hexanchiformes; family Hexanchidae; genus Heptranchias; species Heptranchias perlo. The sequence continues at coordinate 13,375,807 of NC_090333.1, read as the reverse complement.
CAACAACGTTCCTCTGATATAGCAGAGACTTGTCAGTCAAAAGTCTTCTCCTCGCAGTCCAACCTACCAGGTAACTGCTTCCTCTGTCTCAAACCCAGCCCCCTGGTGAGTCTGTCTTTGACCAAGAGTGTGGCTGCCTGTCTGGTGCAGTGTCCCAGAATGGTTCCTTCCTGGGCCTGAGTGAGGCCTCCTGCTGGAATCCTGATCTAAGGCCTGCTACCTGGGGAGGCCTGGGCCTTTTAACCATTGTGTACAGATAGGCACTGAGATCATGCACTGAGGGGATCCCTCACTCACCTGCACAGGTACATTGCTCACACCTTCACTTCCAATAAACTGCCCACCGATGCTCAGTTTGGGTTCCGCCAGGACCACTCGGCTCCAGACCTCATTACAGCCTTGGTCCAAACATGGACAAAAGAGCTGAATTCCAGAGGTGAGGTGAGAGTGACTGCCTTTGACATCAAGGCAGCATTTGACCGAGTGTGGCACCAAGGAGCCCTAGTAAAATTGAAGTCAATGGGAATCAGGGGGAAAACTCTCCAGTGGCTGGAGTCATACCCTAGCACAAAGGAAGATGGTAGTGGTTGTTGGAGGCCAATCATCTCAGCCCCAGGACATTGCTGCAGGAGTTCCTCAGGGCAGTGTCCTCGGCCTAACCATCTTCAGCTGCTTCATCAATGACCTTCCCTCTATCATAAGGTCAGAAATGGGGATGTTTACTGATGATTGCACAGTGTTCAGTTCCATTCACAACCCCTCAAATAATGAAGTAGTCCGTGCCCGCATGCAGCAAGATCTGGACAACATCCAGGCTTGGGCTCATAAGTGGCAAGTAACATTCACGCCAGACAAGTGCCAGGCAATGACCATCTCCAACAAAAGAGAATCTAACCACCTCCCCTTGACATTCAACGGCATTGCCATTGCCGAATCCCCCACCATCAACATCCTGGGGGTCACCATTGACCAGAAACTTAACTGGACCAGCCACATAAATACTGTGGCTAAGAGGCTGGGTATTCTGCGGTGAGTGACTCACCTCCTGACTCCCCAAAGCCTTTCCACCATCTACAAGACACAAGTCAGGAGTGTGATGGAATACTCTCCACTTGCCTGGATGAGTGCAGCTCCAACAACACTCAAGAAGATCAACACCATCCAGGACAAAGCAGCCCGCTTGATTTGCACCCCATCCACCACCCTAAACATTCACTCCCTTCACCACCGGCGCACTGTGGCTGCAGTACGTACCATCCACAGGATGCACTGCAGCAACTTGCATAGGCTTCTTCGACAGCACCTCCCAAACCCGCAATCTCTACCACCTAGAAGGACAAGGGCAGTAGGCACATGGGAACAACACCATCTGCACGTTCCCCTCCAAGTCACACACCATCCCGACTTGGAAATATATCGCCGTTCCTTCATCGTCGCTGACTCAAAATCCTGGAACTCCCTTCCTAACAGCACTGTGGGAGAACCGTCACCACACGGACTGCAGCGGTTCAAGAAGGCGGCTCACTACCACCTTCTCAAGGGCAATTAGGAATGGGCAATAAATGCTGGCCTCACCAGCGACGCCCACATCCTACAAACGAATAAAGAAAATTAAAGTCACTTCAGTTGTCCCATCTCGAAAGTTTATTTGTTTGATTTTAACCTGCTACTTGTTTCCCTGTTCTCCATCTGTCCTGCTTTTCCCTCTGCTTTTTTCTCTCCATCTTCCTCGTTCTCTTTATAATCCCGACAGTCCCAGCCATTACCCCTTGTGACACCGTACAGTCTGCAGTCTGTGTGTACACGCCCCTGTGCTTCAATCAGTGTTTGTCTCTCGCTCTGTGTCTGATTCACTCTACTTCAGCCTGTTTTTACTGAACCCGCTCATTGTCCATTTGAATCACACAGAACGGTGCAGATCCCTTCAGCTCCCTGCACTGCATCGCCTGTCATTTAAATAGGTGGAATGGCCAGTATAACCTTTATTAAACTGTTCCCTTTCTGTCTCTTTATATTTATCAATAGACACCTGGATCTATCTCCCTCTGCTGGTGTCTCTCTGCACTACTCAGTCACACCTTCATCTATCTCCCTCTGTTGGTGTCTCTCTGTATCACTCAATATAGAATCATAGAATGATACAGCACAAAAGGAGATCATTCGGCCCATCGTTCCTCTGCTATCCAATTAGTCCCACTCCCCTGCACTTACCCCATAGCCCGACAAAATTCTCCCCTTCAAGTATTTATCCAATTCACTTTTGAAAGTTATTATTAAATCTGCTTCCGCCACCATTTCAGGCAGTGCATTCCAGATCATGACAACTCGCTGCATGACAAAATCATCTACCCTCTGGTTCTTTTGCCAATTACTCAGTGATACCGTTACCTATCTCCCTCTGCTGGTATCTCTCTGTATCATTCATTATACTCAGTCACGCTTTTATCTGTCTCCCTCTGCTGGTGTACTTGAAAGGAAAAAATTTGCAGGGCTACGGGGATAGGGCAGGGGAGTGGGACTAGCTGGAATGCTCTTGCATGGAGCTGGCACGGACTCGATGGGCCGAATGGCCTCCTTCTGTGCTGTATGTAACCTTTCTATGATTCTCAGATTCTATCTCCCTCTGTGGTGTCTCTCTGTATCACTCACTGTACTCAGTCACACCTTTATCTCCCTCTACGGAACCTCTGTCTTTAACTTTGGACACCCTCCTATTGTGATATATATTAATGACCTGGAATTGGGTATAGAGGGTATAATTTCAAAGTTTGCAGATGACATGAAACTTAGAAATGTAATAAACAATGTGGAGGATAATAACAGATTTCAGGAGGACATAGACAGACTGGTGAAATGGGCAGGCACGTGGCAGATAAAATTTAACGCAGAGAAGTGTGAAGTGATACATTTTGGTAGGAAGAATGAGGAGAGGCAATATAAACTAAATTTTAAAGGGGGTGCAGTAACAGAGAGACCTGGGAGTGCACATACACAAATCTTTGAAGGTGGCAGGTAAAGTTGAGAAGGCTGTAAAAAAAGCCTGGGATTCTGGGCTTTATTAATTGAGGCATAGAGTACAAAAGCAAAGAAGTTATGCTAAACCTTTATAAAACAGTGGTTAGGCCCCAGCTGAAGTATTGTGTTCAATTCTGGGGACCACACTTTATGAAGGATGTCAAGGCTTTAGAGAGGGTGGAGAAGAGATTTACTAGAATGGTACCAGGTATGAGGGACTTCAGTTATGTGGAGAGACTGGAGAAGCTGGGGTTGTTCTCAGAACAGAAAAGGTTAAGAGGAGATTTGATAGAGGCGTTCAAAATCATGAACGGTTTTGATAGAGTAAATAAGGAGAAACTGTTTCCAGTGGCAGAAGGGTCCGTGATCAGAGGACAGAGATTTAAGGTGATTGGCAAAAGAACCAGAGGCGACATGAGGAAAACATTTTTTTACGCAGCGAGTTGTTGTGATCTGGAATGCACTGCCTGAAAGAGTGGTGGAAGCAGATTCAATAGTAACTTTCAAGAGGAAATTAGATAAATACTTGAAGGGAAAAAAATTACAGGGCTATGGGGAAAGAGCAGGGGAATGGGATTAAATGGATAGCTCTTTCAAAGACAGGGATGATGAGAAGAATGACCTCTGCCTGTGCTGTACCTACTATAGATATTATGATATGATTGTCTCCTCTCTATTCTCCATTTATTACTGGGATAATATTGATCTTAATCTTGCTATGTAAACACACCTATGTAACTTGAGTTTCCCTGTGTCCGTGTGCACGTTTTGGCTGCCGCTCAGAACCCGAGCCCATCGCTTCTATTTCCACCTTTTCTCTTCTTTTCTCTTTACCCCTCCTAGGCCCCTTTCTCCTGTTGCCATGTCTCCTTTTATTTTTCCCCTCTCGAGTACTTTGTCCCCCCTAAATTCCTACCTCAACCCTTCACCACTCCTCGACCTTCCTACTCTCCTGCCGCCATCCCAGGCTTGACTCCCTCTTAGATAAGCCTGCAGCTTCCCTCTGTGCCTCTCTTGGCTTCCTCCGAAGGGCCCATCAAGGCACTCGTCGCTGCCTCCTTACGCGCGGCAACCCCATCTGCTCCATCCTACTCTCTCAATGTCCTTCCCGCCCAGTGTGCCCGCTGGGGGCTAATCTTGCCAAACTCCTTCTCGTCCCACACACTCTCCCAGCGCTAACCAAGTGGACTCTGCCAGCGGATCAGCTATCACCGCCCCTCTCCACATCTCCCTCCGGAATGTCCGTTCAATTGTGAACAAGGCCCTTGCCATCCATGAGCTTATTGTGGATGATTGCATCGACATCATGGCCTTGACGGAAATCTGGCTGATGGGAGATGACACCTTTCCCCTTAGTGAAGCCTTCCCGCCTGGCTATATCTTGCACCACTTGCCCCGCCCATACTGCTGCGGTGGTGGTGTGGCCTTATCACCAAATCGCACCTTGGTCTGTCACCCTACTCCTCTGGCACCTTCACCTTTGAGTTTCTCACCTTGTTCCACCCCTCTCACCTCTGCTTTAAAATCCTCGTTTTCTACCGCCCACCCAAGTACCACAGCAAGTTTCTCACCAAGATATCTTCATTGCTTTCCCCCCTCAGCCTCTGCACCGAGTGACTTCTCATCCTCGGTGATTTGAACCTTCATCTCAACTCATCATGTCCTCTCTCCTCTGAGTTCATTGTGCTTCTACCCTTCCTTAATCTCTCCCTCCGTATAAACTTGCCTATCCATATTCATGGCCACCCTCTCGACCTTGCCATCTCACATGGCATGTCTACTCCCATCGTGTCAATCAGAGATATAGCCATCTCTGATCATGTCCTTGTATCCCTCTCCAGCACATCCTCCTTCCCCCTCCCAACCCCACTTCCTCTGTGTCCATCCCTGGAAAAAACTCTCCCCCAAGTCACTTACAACGGCAGTTTCAAATTCCCAACAGTCAAGCCTTTGGCCCTCCATTCACCACAACATTTCTGCAGCCACCGATCTGCTCAAACAGTCCCTCACTGCCACTTAGATGCCCTTGTCCCCAGTAAAACCCTTACTCTCTCTCACCCTGGTCATTCCCCCGGTACAGCAACCATCTCCGCTCCCTCAAGTCCAAGGGACGGAGACTTGAACGTTAATGGCGAACAATTGGTTTAGCCATTCATCACCAAATCTGGCTGGACCACATAAAGCGCCATTGGGTCCTGCTCTCCTCTGCTAAAACTGTTCACTATTCCAGGATCATCCTGAAATGCAAAGATAACCCCCGGCTTCTCTTCTCCACTACAAACCATCTTCTGAAACCCCTCTCTCCTGCCTCCTCCACCCTCACCTCCAACAACAAGTGCAAGGAGCTCATGGACTACTTTGTCACTAAGATTGAGACCTGCTGCCTCTGCCGCTTCCCCCCCTTTTCCCTAGCCCATCAAGCCAAACTTCCTCAAAGGTTCCCCCCTGCCCTAGCATCTTTCTCTAGTTTCTCTCCTATTTCCCCTCAGGCCTTCTCCTGGCTCATCTTGACTATGAGACCCACCTCCTACTCCCTCGGCCCTAATACCACCAAACTGCTGACCACTGTTAGCGTGGATTTTGGACTGTTGAATTAAAGGCAACGATGAAGTGACTAATGGGTACATGACAGTGGTATTTACCCTAAAACCACATTGAAATGCGCTTTGTGTAGATTAGACTAACCTTAATTAAAGGCTTAAATATAACGCTTGACTACTAATAAAATGGACACTTAATTAAACAAAATTGATTCTATTAACAAAGGGACACTATTAAAAAAGCATGGATTCTGTGACTGTGGGAAAGACAGTTAAAAGTGTTGAGTTTGTACATTCCAGAACTGGCTTGCAGTCTGAGAAGACAAAGGACATTTCATAACGAACTGATAAAAACTATAGCACCAGACTGCATAAAACAAAGGCATGCTGTCTTAAGGTGATAATAGTTGTTCGGACTTAATTGGTTAATGCGTAAGCAGTCTGTTGTTGCTATGCAGACTTAATTGGTTAATGTATAAACTGTCCGTTGTTGCTGTGCGGTATCCCGGACGAGCCCCCATTTTAGGGTAAATACCACTGTCATGTACCCATTAGTCACTTCATCGTTGCCTTTAATTCAACAGTCCAAAATCCACGCTAACACCACCCAACATCCCTTCCTGGCCCCCGTGTTAGCTGGTATTGTTAATAGTTCTCTCTCCTCAGGTACTGTCCCCCTCCCCTTTAAATATGCTGTCACCACCCCCTCCTCAAAAACCCACCCTTGACCCCTCTGTTCTTGCAAACTACTGCCCATCTCCAACCTCCCTTTCCTCTCCAAAGTCCTTGAACGTGTTGTCACCACCCAAATCCGTGCCCATCTTTCCCGCAACTCCATGTTTGAATCCCTCCAATCAGGTTTCCGTCCCTGTCACAGTACTGAAACGGCCTTTATCAAGGTCTCAAATGACATCCTCTGTGACTGTGACCGTGGTAAACTATCCCTCCTCATCCTTCTTGACCTGTCTGCAGCCTTTGACACGGTTGACCACACCAGCCTCCTCCATTGTCCAGCTGGGTGGGACTGCGCTCACTTGGTTCCATTCTTATCTATCCAGTCGTAGCCAGAGAATCACTTGCAATGGCTACTCTTCCCGCTACCGCTCCCGCTCCCACACCATTACCTCTGGAGTCCCCCAAGGATCTATCCTTTACCCCCTCCTATTTCTCATCTACATGCTGTCCCTCGGCGACATCATCCAAAAACACAGTCAGGTTCCACATATAAGCTGACAACACCCATTTGTACCTCAGCACCACCTACTTCAACTCCTCCACTGCCTCTGATTTGTCACACTGCTTGTCCGACATCCAATATTGGATGAGCAGAAATTTCCTCCAATTAAATATTGGGAAGACCAAAGACATTGTCTTCGCTCCCAGCCATAAACTCCGTTCCCTAGCCACCAACACCATCCCACTCCCTGGCCACTGTGAGGCTGAATCAGATCAATGAATTGAGATCATTAATTAATTAATTAATGATCTCAAAGTAAAGGATCCCTTGGGAAGCAGTGATCATAACATGATAAAATTTCACATCCTGTTTGAGAGCGAGGATCTTGAGTCTGAAACTACTGTATTAAACTCAAATAAGAGCAATTATAAAGGAATGAGGGCGGAATTGGCTAAAGTGGACTGGGTAAACAGATTAGATGATATGATGGTGGATAAGCAGTGGCAAACATTTAAAAAGATATTATGACTCACAATAAAAATATATCCCTGTGAGGAGGAAAGACTTGGCAAAAAGGGTGAACCAACCATGGCTAACAAAGGAAGTCAAGGATGGTATCAGGTTAAAAGAAAAAGCATACAACATGGCAAAGATTACTGGTAAGCCCGAAGATTAGGAAAACTTTAAAAACCAGCAAAGGATGACTAAAAGAATAATAAAGTGGGAGAAAATAAATTATGAGAGTAAACTAGCAAGAAATATAAAAACTGACAGTAAAAGCTTCTACAAGTATATAAAAAGGAAGAGAGTAGCTAAAGAAAACATTGGTCCCTTAGAAGATGAGACCAGGGAAATAATAATGGAAAACAAGGAAATGGCAGAGGAATTGAACAAATATTTTGTATCTGTCTTCACAGTAGAAGACACTAATAACCTACCAATAATAGTGGATAATCAAGGGTCAAAGGGGAGCGAGGAACTAAAAATAATCACTATCACTAGAGAAAAAGTACAAGGTAAACTAATGGGTCTAAAGGCTGACAAGTCCCCTGGACTGGATGTCTTGCATCCGAAGGTCTTAAAGGAAGTGGCTACAGAAATAGTGGATGCATTGGTTGTAATCTTCCAGAATTCAGAAGATTCTGGAAAGGTCCCAGCGGATTGGAAAACCGCAAACGTAACACCCCTATTCAAGAAGGGAGTGAGACAGAAAGCAGGTAACTATAGACCAGTTAGCCTAACATCTGTCATTGGGAAAATGCTAGAATCCATTATAAGGAAGTAGTAGCAGGACATTTGGAGACTCAATACAATCAAGGAGTGTCAACATGGTTTTAATAAGGCCATAAGAGATAGGAGCAGGAGTAGGCCATTTGGCCCCTCGAGCTTGCTCTGCCATTCAATGAGATCATGGCTGACCTGATTTTTACCTCAACTCCACTTTCCTGCCTTTTCCCCATATCCTTTGACTCCCTTGCTGATCAAAAATTTGTCCAACTCAGCCTTGAATGTATTCAATGACTCAGCCTCCACAGCTTTTTGGGGTAAAGAATTCCAAAGATTCACGACCCTCTGGGAGAAGAAATTCCTCCTCATTTCCGTCTTAAACAGGTGACCCCTTATTCTGAGACTATGCCCCCTAGTTTTAGATTCCCCCATGAGGGGTAACATCCTATCAGCATCTACCCTATCGAGTCCCCTCAGAATCTTGTATGTTTCAATAATATCTCCTCTCATTCTTCTAAACTCCAATGAGTGCAGACCCAACCTGTTCAATCTTTCCTCATAAGACAACCCTTCCATACCCGGAATCAACCTAGTGAACCTTCTCTGAACTGCCTCCAATGCAAGTATGTCCTTCCTTAAATAGGGGCACCAGAACTGCACGCAGTACTCCAGGTGTGGTCTCACCAGCACCCTGTACAGTTGTAGCATGACTTCCCTGCTTTAATACTCCATCCCCCTAGAAATAAAGGCCAATATTCTGTTTGTCTTCCGGATTACCTGCTGCACCTGTATGTTGACTTTTTGTGTTTCATGTACAAGGACACCTAGATCCCTCTGTACCGCAACATTTTGTAGTATTTCTCCATTCAAATAATATTTTACTTTTTTATTTTTCCTTCCAAAGTGGATGAATTCACATTTTCCCACATTATATTCCATCTGCCAAATTTTTGCCCATTCGCTGAACCTGTCAATATCCCTTTGCAGACACTTTGTGTCCTCATCGGAACTTGCTTTTCAATCTATTTTTGTATCATCAGCAAATTTGGCCACAAGACACTCTGTTCCTTCATCCAAGTCATTGATATATATTGTAAATAGTTGAGGCCCCATCACTGAGCCCTGTGGCACACCACTAGTTACAGATTGCCATTTTGAAAATGACCCTTTTATCCCGACTCTTTGTTTTCTGTTAGTGAGCCAATCCTCTATCCATGCCAGTATATTACCCCCAACACCATGAGCTCTTATCTTGTGCAGTAATCTTTTATGTGGCACCTTATCGAATGCCTTTTGGAAATCCAAATATACTGTATCCATCGGTTCCCCTTTACCCACCCTGCCCGTTACTTCCTCAGAGAACTCTAAGAAATTTGTCAGACATGATTTCCCCTTCATAAAACCATGTTGACTCTCCTTGATTGTATTATGAGTCTCGAAATGTCCTGCTACTACTTCCTTAATAATGGATTCTAGCATTTTCCCAATGACAGATGTTAGGCTAACTGGTCTATAGTTACCTGCTTTCTGTCTCACTCCCTTCTTGAATAGGGGTGTTACGTTTGCGGTTTTCCAATCTAGTGAATTCTGGAAGATTACAACCAATGCATCCATTATCTCGGTAGCCACTTCCTTTAAAACCCTCGGATGCAAGCCATCAGGTCCAGGGGGCTTGTCAGCCTTTAGACCCATTAGTTTACCTCGTACTTTTTCTCTAGTGCTAGTGATTGTTTTTAGTTCCTCCCTCCCCTTTGCCCTTTGACTATCTACTATTATTGGTAGGTTATCAGTGTCTTCTACTGTGAAGACAGATACAAAATATTTGTTCAATTCCTCTGCCATTTCCTTGTTTTCCATTATTATTTCCCCAGTCTCATCCTCTAAGGGACCAATGTTTACTTTAGATACCCTCTTCCTTTTTATATACTTGTAGAAGCTTTTACTGTCACTTTTTATATTTTTTGCTAGTTTACTCTCATAATTTATTTTCTCCCTCTTTATTATTCTTTTATGTGGAGATGCCGGTGATGGACTGGGGTGGACAAATGTAAGGAGTCTTACACCACCAGGTTATAGTCCAACAGCTTTATTTGAAATCACAAGCTTTCGGAGCTTTCCTCCTTCGTCAGGTGCGTGTAGGATTCCATAAAGGTACAGCATATATAGTCAGAGAACAATGCCTGGTGATTACGGATAATCTTTCCAACTGCCCATTATCACCCTCGGCAGAGATATAACCAAAGCAATCAAAGAAGTTCAGACAGAGAAACATTACATACAAGACTACTGAATACACAAACGGTCAGAACACAAAGACAGAGAGAGAGAGAGAGAAAGACACCCGAAAGGCAGAGAAGGAGAGAGAATGACCAGTTGTATTAAAAACAGATAACTTTTTTTCGCTGGTGGGGTTACGTGTAGCATGACATGAACCCAAGATCCCGATTGAGGCCGTCCTCATGGGTGCGGAACTTGGCTATCAATTTCTGCTCAACGATTTTACGTTGTCGTGTGTCTCGAAGGCCGCCTTGGAGAACGCTTACCCGAAGATCGGAGGCTGAATGTCCTTGACTGCTGAAGTGTTCCCCGACTGGGAGGGAACCCTCCTGTCTGGCGATTGTTGCGCGGTGTCCGTTCATCCGTTGTCGCAGTGTCTGCATGGTCTCGCCAATGTACCATGCTCCGGGGCATCCTTTCCTGCAACGTATGAGGTAGACAACGTTGGCCGAGTCACAGGAGTATGAACCATGTACCTGGTGGGTGGTGTCCTCTCGTGTGATGGTGGTATCTGTGTCGATGATCTGGCATGACTTGCAGAGGTTGCTGTGGCGGGGTTGTGTGGTGTCGTGGACGCTGTTCTCCTGAAAGCTGGGTAATTTGCTGCGAACGATGGTCTGTTTGAGGTTGGGTGGCTGTTTGAAGGCGAGTAGTGGAGGCATGGGGATGGACTTAGCGAGGTGTTCGTCGTCATCGATGACATGTTGAAGGCTGCGAAGAACATGGCGTAGTTTCTCCGCTCCGGGGAAGTACTGGACGACGAAGGGTACTCTGTTGGTTGTGTCCCGTTTTTTTGTCTTCTGAGGAGGTCTATGCGATTTTTCGCTGTGGCCCGTCGGAACTGTCGATCGACGAGTCGAGCGTCATATCCCGTTCTTACGAGGGCATCTTTCAGCGTCTGTAGGTGTCCATCGCGTTCCTCCTCGTCTGAGCAGATCCTGTGTATTCACAGGGCCTGTCCATAGGGGATGGCCTCTTTGACGTGGTTAGGGTGGAAGCTGGAAAAGTGGAGCATCGTGAGGTTGTCCGTGGGCTTGCGGTAGAGTGAGATGCTGAGATGCCCGTCTTTGATGGAGATTTGTGTGTCCAAGAATTAAACCGATTCTGAGGAGTAGTCCATGGTGAGTTTGATGGTGGGATGGAACTTGTTGATGTTATCGTGTAGTCTCTTCGGTGATTCTTCACCGTGAGTCCATAGGAAGAAAATGTTGTCGATGTATCTGGTGTATAGCGTTGGTTGGAGGTCCTGTGCAGTGAAGAAGTCGTGCTCGAACTTGTGCATGAAAATGTTGGCGTATTGGGGTGCGAATTTGGTCCCCATGGCTGTTCCGTGTGTTTGGGTAAAGAACTGGCTGTCGAAGGTGAAGACATTGTGATCCAGGGTGAAGCGGATGAGTTGTAGGATGGCGTCTGGAGATTGGCTGTTGTTGGTGTTGAGTACTGAGGCTGTTGCAGCGATGCCGTCATCGTGGGGGATACTGGTGTAGAGTGCCGAGACGTCCATCGTGGTGAGAAGTGTTCCTGGTTCAACTGGTCCGTGGGTGCTGAGTTTTTGTAGGAAGTCTGTAGTGTCGCGACAGAAGCTAGAGGTTCCCTGTACGATGGGTTTCAGGATGTCCTCGACGTATCCAGAGAGGTTCTCACACAGGGTTCCATTGCCTGATACGATAGGACGTCCGGGTGTGTTGGCTTTGTGTATCTTTGGGAGGCAGTAGAAGTCTCCCACGCGGGGACTACGTGTCTTTGTGTTCTGACCGTTTGTGTATTCAGTAGTCTTGTATGTAATGTTTCTCTGTCTGAACTTCTTTGATTGCTTTGATTATCTCTCTGCCAAGGGTGATAATGGGCAGTTGGAAAGATTATCTGTAATCACCAGGCATTGTTCTCTGACTATATATGCTGTACCTTTATGGAATCCTACACTCACCTGACGAAGGAGGAAAGCTCCGAAAGCTTGTGATTTCAAATAAAGCTGTTGGACTATAACTTAGTGTTGTAAGACTCCTTACAATTATTCTTTTAGTCATCCTTTGCTGGTTTTTAAAGTTTTCCCAATCTTCGAGCTTACCAGTAATCTTTGCCATGTTGTATGCTTTTTCTTCTAACCTGATACCATCCTTGACTTCCTTCATTAGCCATGGTTGGTTCACCCTTTTTGTGGAGTCTTTCCTCCTCACAGGGATATATTTTTGTTGCAAGTCATAAAATATCTTTTTAAATGCTTATCCACCATCATACCATCTAATCTGTTTATCCAGTCCACTTTAACCAATTCCACCCTCATTCCTTTATAATTGCCCTTATTTAAGTTTAATACAGTAGTTTCAGACCCAAGATCCTCGCTCTCAAACTGGATGTGAAATTCTATCAAGTTATGATTACTGCTTCCCAAGGGATCCTTTAATTTGAGAACATTAATTGATCCTGTTTCATTACCCATTACCAGATCCAAAATGGTCTGTTCCCTGGTTGGTTCCCCGATGTATTGGTCTAAGAAACAGTCCCTAATACACTCTATGAACTCCTCCTCGGGGCTATTTTTGCCAATTTGATTTGTCCAATCTATGTGAAAGTTAAAATCGCCCATGATTATTGCATTACCTTTTTTACAAGCCCCCCTTATTTCCTGATTAATATTTTGCCCTACAGTGTAGCTACTGTTAGGGGGCCTATATACGACTCCCACCTGTGATTTCTCTCCCTTGCTATTTCTTACCTCCACCCAAATTGATTCAACATCTTGATCATCTGAGCCAAGATCATTTCTCACTATTATATCAATTTCATCCTTTATTAACAGAGCTACCCCAACACCTTTACTTTTTTTCCTATCCTTCCGAAATGTTACATAACCCTGAATATTTAGCTCCCAACCTTGGTCACCACGTCTCTGTAATGGCCACAAGATCATACCCATTTGTTTCTATTTGTGCCGTCAATTCATCTATCTTATTACGAATGCTGCGCGCATTCAGATAAACCTTTAATTTTGTCTTTTTACCATTCTTTCCTACCCCGGCCCCATTTGCTAGTGCACACTTATGTTTGTACGCTCTGTCCCTTCCTGACACATTCTGTTTATCATTACCCCCATGACTTCCCTGTACTACTTCCTTGTCTTTTCTCTTTATCAATCTAAACTTCGCTACTTAAGAGCTCATGGCGCTGGGGGTAATATACTGGCATGCATAGAGGATTGGCTAACTAACAGAAAACAAAGAGTCGGGATAAAAGGGTCATTTTCAAAATGGCAATCTGTAACGAGTGCTTTTTATTTAATTCGTTCATAGGATGTGGGCGTCACTGGCAAGGCCAGCATTTATTGCCCAAACCTAATTGCCCTTGAGAAGGTGGTGGTGAGCCGCCTTCTTGAACCGCTGCAGTCCGTGTGGTGAAGCTTCTCCAACAGTGCTGTTAGGTAGGGAGTTCCAGGATTTTGACCCAGCGACGATGAAGGAACGACGATATATTTCCAAGTTGGGATGGTGTGTGACTTGGAGGGGAATGTGCAGGTGGTGTTGTTCCCATGTGCCTGCTGCTCTTGTCCTTCTAGGTGGTAGAGATCGTGGGTTTGGGAGGTGCTATCGAAGAAGCCTTGGCGAGTTGCTGCAGCGCATCCTGTGGATGGTACACACTGCAGCCACGGTACGCGGTGTGAAAGCAGTGAATGTTTAGGGTGGTGGATGGGGTGCCAATCAAGCGGGCTGCTTTATCCTGGATGGTGTCGAGCTTCTTGAGTGTCGTTGGAGCTGCACTCATCCAGGCAAGTGGAGAGTATTCCATCACACTCCTCACTTGTGCCTTGTAGATGGTGGAAAGGCTTTGGGGAGTCAGGAGGTGAATCACTCACTGCAGAATACCCAGCCTCTGACCTGCTTTTGTAGCCACAGTATTTATGTGGCAGGTCCAGTTAAGTTTTTGGTCAATGGTGACCCACAGGATGTTGATGGTGGGGTGATGGTAATGCCATTGAACGTCAAGGGGAGGTGGTTAGACTCTCTTGTTGAAGACGGTCATTGCCTGGCACTTGTCGGGTGCGAATGTTACTTGCCACTTATCACCTCAAGCCTGGATGTTGCCCAGGTCTTCCTGCATGCGGGCACGAACTACTTCATTATCTGTGAATGGAACTGAACACTGCGCAATCATCAGCAAACATCCCCATTTCCGACCTTATGATGGAGGGAAGGTCATTGATGAAGCAGCTGAAGATGGTTGGGCCTAGGATACTGCCTTGAGGAACTCCTGCAGCAATGCCCTCGGGCTGAGATGATTGGCCTCCAACAACCACTACCATCTTCCTTTGGGCTAGGTATGACTCCAGCCACTGGAGACTTTTTCACCTGATTCCCTTTGACTTCAATTTTAATGGAGCTCCTTGGTGCCACACTCAGTCAAATGCTGCCTTGATGTCAAGGGCAGTCACTCTCACCTCACCTCTGGAATTCAGCTCTTTTGTCCATGTTTGGACCAAGGCTGTAATGAGGTCTGGAGCCGAGTGGTCCTGGCGGAACCCAAATTGAGCATCGGTGAGCAGGTTATTGGTGAGTAAGTGCCACTTGATAGCACTGTCGACGATACCTTCCATCACTTTGCTGATGATTGAGATTAGACTGATGGGGCGGTAATTGGCTGGATTGGATTTGTCCTGCTTTTTGTGGACAGGACATACCTGGGCAATTTTCCACATTGTCGGGTAGATGCCAGTGTTGTAGCTGTACTGGAACAGCTTGGCTAGAGGCGCAGCTAGTTCTGGAGCACAAGTCTTCAGCACTACAGCCGGGATGTTGTCGGGGCCCATAGCTTTTGCTGTATCCAGTGCACTCAGCCGTTTCTTGATATCCCGTGGAGTGAATCAAATTGGCTGAAGACTGGCTTCTGTGATGGTGGGGATACTGGGAGGAGGCTGAGATGGATCATCCACTCGGCACTTCTGGCTGAAGATGGTTGCAAACGCTTCAGCCTTGTCTTTTGCACTCACGTGCTGGACTCCGCCATCATTGAGGATGGGGATGTTTACAGCGCCTCCTCCTCCCGTTAGTTGTTTAATTGTCCACCACCATTCATGGCTGGATGTGGCAGGACTGCAGAGCTTTGATCTGATCCGTTGGTTGTGGAATCGCTTAGCTCTGTCTATAGCATGGAACTTCCGCTGTTTAGCATGCATGTAGTCCTGAGTTGTAGCTTCACCAGATTGGCACCTCATTTTTAGGTATGCCTGGTTTTGCTCCTGGCATGCTCTTCTACACTCTTCATTGAACCAGGGTTGATCCCCTGGCTTGTTGGTAATGGTAGAGTGAGGAATATGCCAGGCCATGAGGTTACAGATTGTGCTGGAATACAATTCTGCTGCTGCTGATGGCCCACAGTGCCTCATGGATATGCCCACTTTTGAGCTGCTAGATCTGTTCTGAATCTATCCCATTTAGCACGGTGATAGTGCCACACAACACGTTGGATGGTGTCCTCAGCGCGAAGATGGGACTTCGTCTCCACAAGGACTGTGCAGTGGTCACTCCTACCAATACTGTCATGTACAGATGCATCTGCGACAGGTAGATCGGTGAGGACGAGGTCAAGTAAGTTTTTCCCTCGTGTTGGTTCGCTCACCACGTGCCACAGGCCCAGTCTGGCAGCTATGTCCTTCAGGACTCTGCCAGTAGTGGTGCTACCGAGCCATTCTTGGTGATGGACATTGAAGTCCCCCACCCAGAGTACATTCTGTGCCCTTGCCACCCTCAGTGCTTCTCAACATGGAGGAGGGCTGATTCATCAGCTGAGGGAGGACGGTAGGTGGCAATCAGCAGGAGGTTTCCTTGCCCATGTTTAACCTGATGCCATGAGATTTCATGGGGTCCAGAGTCAATGTTGAGGACTCCCAGGGCCACTCCCTCCTGACTGTATGTCACTGTACCGCCACCTCTGGTCAGTCTATCTTTCCAGTGGGACAGGACGTACCCAGGGATGGTGATGGAAGAGTCTGGGACGTTGGCTGAAAGGTATGATTCTGTGAGTATGTCTATGTCAGGCTGTTCCTTGATTAGTCTGTGGGACAGCTCTCCCAATTTTGGCACAAGTCCCCAGATGTTAGTGAGGAGGATTTTGCAGGGTCGACTGGGCTTATGGTTTGCCTTTGTCGTGTCCGGTGCCTCGTGGTCCGTCAGGTTTTATTTTTATTATGACTTTTTTTAAGCGAGATTGTATAACTGAATGGCTTGCTAGGCCATTTCAGAGGGCAATTAAGAATCAACCACATTGCTGTGGGTCTGGAGTCACATTTCGACCAAACTGGGTAAGGATGGCAGGTTTCCTTTCCTAAAGGGCATTAGTGAACCAGATGGGTTTTTACGACAATCCAGTAGTTTTTTGGCCACCATTACTGATACTAGTTTTTTAATTCCAGATTTTATTGAATTAATTGAATATAAATTCCCCAGTTGCAGTGGTGGGATTATGAACGCACAACTCCGGATTACTAGTCGAGTAACCTAACCACTATGCTAACGTACCCGATGTGCTACAGGGATGATTGCTGGGCCTCAACTAATTACAATATATATCAATGACTTGGATGAAGCAAGTGTGTATTGTGGCCAAATTTGCTGATGATACAAAGATAGGTGAAAAAGCAAATTGCGATGAGGACACAAAGCATCTGCAAAGTGATATTGACAGGTTAAGTGAATGGGCAAAGATTTGGCGGATGGACTATCATGTGGGAAAATGTGAAGTCATCCACTTTGGGAGGAAAAATAAAAAAGCAAAATATTATTTGAATGGAGAAATACTATAAAATGCTGCAGTACAGAGGGATCTGGGTGTCCTTGTACATGAAATACAAAAAGTCAACATACAGGTGCAGCAGGTAATACGGAAAGCAAATTGGCCTTTATTTCTAGGGGGATGGAGTATTAAAGCAGGGAAGTCATCCTACGACTGTACAAATGTAAGGAGTCACACAACACCAGGTTATAGTCCAACAGCTTTATTTGAAATCACAAGCTTTCGGAGCTTTGCTCCTTCGTCAGGTGAAGGAGGAAAGCTCCGAAAGCTTGTGATTTCAAATAAAGCTGTTGGACTATAACCTGGTGTTGTGCGACTCCTTACATTTGTCCACCCCAGTCCATCACCGGCATCTCCACATCATACAACTATACAGAGTGTTGGTGAGACCACACCTGGAGTACTGCGTACAGTTCTGGTGCCCTTATTTAAGGAAGGATATATTTGCATTCGAGGCAGTTCAGAGAAGGTTCATGAGGTTGATTCCAGGTATGGAGGGGTTGTCTTATGAGGAAAGATTGAACAGGTTGGGTCTATACTCATTGGAGTTTAGAAGAATGAGAGGAGATATTATTGAAACATATAAGATTCTGAGGGGACTCGATAGGGTAGATGCTGAGAGGATGTTACCCCTCATGGGGGAATCTAAAACTAGGGGGCATAGTCTCAGAATAAGGGGTCGCCCGTTTACGATGGAAATGAGGAGGAATTTCTTCTCCCAGAGGGTTGTGAATCTTTGGAATTCTTTACCCCAAAAAGCTGCAGAGGCTGAGTCATTGAATACATTCAAGGCTGAGTTAGACAAATTTTTGATCAGCAAGGGAGTCAAAGGATATGGAGAAAAGGCGGGAAAGTGGAGTTGAGGTAAAAATCAGGTCAGCCATGATCTCATTAAATGGCGGAGCAGGCTCGAAGGGCCAAATGGCCTACTCCTGCTCCTATCTCTTATGGTCTTATAGACCTAACCTTATTTGACTCTGAGCTGTGCTTCTGACCCCATATAGTCTCCATCACCAAGACTGACTACTTCCACCTCCGTAACGTCGCCCGTCTCCATCCCCGTTTGAGTTTATCTGCTGCGGAAACCCTCATCCATGCCTTTGTTACCTCCAGACTCGGCTTTTCAAATGCTCTTCTGGCTGGCCTCCCACCTTGCGCCCTCCATAAACTTGAACACATCCAAAACACTGCTGGGTACATCCTAATTCACTCCAAGTCCCGTTCACCCATCACCCTGTGCTCACTGACCTACACTGGCTCCCAGTCCGGCAACGCTACAATTTTAAAATTCTGATCCTTGGTTTCAAATCCCTCCATGGCCTCGCCCCTCCCTATCTCTGTAACCTCCTTCAGCCCAACGACCCTCTGAGATCCCTGCACTCAGTCACTCCTGGCCACATGCGCATCCCTAATTTTAATCGCTCCGCCATTGGCACCCGTGCTTTCAGCAGTGGCTGGAAACCATTTTAGATACTGCCTCCGATCATATTCAAACTCTGGAACTCCCTCCCTAAACCTCTCCTCCTTTAAGACGGTCCTTAAAACCTACTCCTTTGACCAAGCTTTTGGTCACCTGTCCTAATATCTCCTTATGTGGCTTGGTATCAAAATGTGTTTGATAATGCTTCTGGGAAGCGCCTTGGGACGTTTGACTATGTTAAAGGCGCTATATAAATCCAGGTTGTTGTTGTTATTGTTGCTGTCTCTCTGTATCACCGTACTCAGCCACACTTTTATTGTCTAACGCCCTCTGTTGGTGTCCCCCTATACCACTGTACACAGTCTCACCTTTATCTATCTCCCTCTACTGGTGTTTCTCTTTAACACTTACTGTACTCAGTCATACCTTTATCTATCTCCCTCTGTTGGTGTCTCCCTGAATCACTTACTGTACTCAGTCATAACTTTATCTATCTCCCTCTGTTGGTTTCTCTCTCTATATCACTCAGTATACTCAGTCACACCTTTATCTCTCTCTCTCTGTATCACTATATTCAGTCACACCTTTATCTCTCTCTCTCTATCACTGTACTCAGTCTCACCTTTGTCTATCTCTCTCTTCTGGTGTCTCTCTCTATCACTGTAGTCATGATGTGGAGATGCCGGTGATGGACTGGGGTTGACAATTGTAAACAATTTTACAACACCAAGTTATAGTCCAGCAATTTTATTTTAAATTCACAAGCTTTCGGAGGCTTCCTCCTTCGTCAGGTGAACGATGTGAAATATCACTGTACTCAGTCATGACTGAAACTTCTAGTGTTTGTCCTCTTGCTCTCTGTTCTGGTTCTGGACCCCTCAATTACTGTAAAAATCTGTTTCAATCGATTCATCAATTCTGTCCCATCCCTTCATAAATTTAAACACATCCTCGTGGAAAAGCATTCCAAGCTCCAATAACCTGTGTAAACAAATTTCCCTTAACCTCCCTCTTACTCTCTTAGTAACAATTTTAAAATGACAACCCCTTGACACCTACTCTTTCCCCCTTTAAGACCCTCATTAAAACCTACCTCTCTGACCAAGCTTTTAATCACTTGTCTCCTTCTTTGGCTCGGTGTCAATATTTTGACTGACTACTCTCCTGTGAAGCGTCTTGGGACGTTTTACTACATTAAAGGCACTATATAAATGCGAAGCCATGGAGGGATTTGAACACGAGGATGAGAATTTTAAAATTCCAGGTGTTGCCGGACTGGGAGCCCATGTAGGTTGGCGAGCGCAGTGGGGGCTGGATGTCGGAGTGATCAGATCAGAAGGCAAAGTTGCTGCATTTGTCCCTTTGGTGGACTTGGTTTTGTGCTGAGCTTCCCAGACCTGGAGAAGGCTGCACTGTGTGTGTGTGTGTGTGTGTGTGTCAAGAGAATAAAATCAAAAAAATATATAATCTGGCCTCAGACGAGATTTAGTGCGTTGGGACTCGGAGGGAGATGTGCTGTCGGTCCATGGATCAACTTGTGAGTCATGTGATTGGAGGCGGTATTTAACCTGGCTTCCAGCCAGTAAGAGAGAGCGTGAGAGACGATGAGGAGAGGGAGGGGTGGGGGGAGAACAAACAGTGCATGAGAAAAAAAACTAACATGAGTAACGGATTTCAGCTGTATAGTCTCCCCATTTGTTCCTGCAGGAGGAGCAAGCTTTCTACAACCCTTGTGATCTCTTGTTTGAAAACACACTCGAACTGTGTCTGTTAAAAAGAAAAAAGCCCTTCTCACTGGTGCTGTGCCAAGGAGAGAAGAAATGTCCTGCATTGGGAAGGTAAATCGTCTGTCTCTGTACTGGTTACACTCGAGAAACAGTGAGTCATTTATTCCCCCTTCAAAGCTGTTTCATTCCATGCTCGCCTTAACTTGGCTGATCGATTCTGCTGTGATGTTTCCCCTCTCAGTCTTTCTGTTGCTGTCAGATCCTGCAGCTGTGTGAGATCAGGAAGGGGCAGCCCTGCTGAGTTTAGGCAGGACTGGAGGCCCCACATGCCAATGTACTTTGCTGGGGCTGAATTCTTTCAAAGAATTGTGTGTGTGTCAGGGGGAGGGAGAGACGAGAAATAAATCGCCCAGGGGTGATCTGCTTCCTGGAGTTTTTTGACCATCTTCATCATGGTGTAGTTAACTTTTGTACAAACACTTCGAACAGACGGTCTCTGACTTTTCTCAGGCTTTCTTTGAACTGAAGTTAAAAGTTTTGAGTGTCAGTGCCATGGCAGTCACCGTGTTAAAGTGTCTCCTGTTTAGCGCAGCGATGCTGTTTTATGTAACAATCAACATATTGAGAATTGAAATCAGTTTAAAACATCTAGAAATAATTTTTAAAAATCTGGCATCAATAAAAGTGACCATGAAGCTGTCGGATTGTTTTAAAAACCCAACTGATTCACTAATAAAGGGGAGGACATTTTGCTACAGCTATACAAAGCCCTGGTTAGACCATATCTGGAGTACTGTGTACAGTTCTTTTTTTAAAATATTCGTTCACGGGATGTGGGCGTCGCTGGCAAGGCCGGCATTTATTGCCCATCCCTAATTGCCCTCGAGAAGGTGGTGGTGAGCCGCCTTCTTGAACCGCTGCAGTCCGTGTGGTGACGGTTCTCCCACAGTGCTGTTAGGAAGGGAGTTCCAGGATTTTGACCCAGCGACAATGAAGGAACGGCGATATATTTCCAAGTCGGATGGTGTGTGACTTGGAGGGTAACGTGCAGGTGGTGTTGTTCCCATGTGCCTGCTGCTCTTGTCCTTCTAGGTGGTAGAGGTCGCGGGTTTGGGAGGTGCTGTCGAAGAAGCCTTGGCGAGTTGCTGCAGTGCATCCTGTGGATGGTACACACTGCAGCCACAGTGCGCCGGTGGTGAAGGGAGTCAATGTTTAGGGTGGTGGATGGGGTGCCAATCAAACGGGCTGCTTTATCTTGGATGGTGTCGAGCTTCTTGAGTGTTGTTGGAGCTGCACTCATCCAAGCAAGTGGAGAGTATTCCATCACACTCCTGACCTGTGCCTTGTAGATGGTGGAAAGGCTTTGGGGAGTCAGGAGGTGAGTCACTCGCCGCAGAATACCCAGCCTCTGACCTGCTCTTGTAGCCACAGTATTTATATGGCTGGTCCAGTTAAGTTTCTGGTCAATGGTGACCCCCAGGATGTTGATGGTGGGGGATTCGGCGATGGTAATGCCGTTGAATGTCAAGGGGAGGTGGTTAGACTCTCTCTTTTGGAGATGGTCATTGCCTGGCACTTATCTGGCGCGAATGTTACTTGCCACTTATGAGCCCAAGCCTGGATGTTGTTCAGGTCTTGCTGCATGCAGGCTCGGACTGCTTCATTATTTGAGAAGTTGCGAATGAAACTGAACACTGCGCAGTCATCAGCGAACATCCCCATTTCTGACTTTATGATGGAGGGAAGGTCATTGATGAAGCAGCTGAAGATGGTTGGGCCTAGGACACTGCCTTGAGGAACTCCTGCAGCAATGTCCTGGGGCTGAGATGATTGGCCTCCAACAACCACTACCATCTTCCTTTGTGCAAGGTATGACTCCAGCCACTGGAGAGTTTTCCCCCTGATTCCCATTGACTTCAATTTTACGAGGTCTCCTTGGTGCCACACTTGGTCAAATGCTGCCTTGATGTCAAGGGCAGTCACTCTCACCTCACCTCTGGAATTCAGCTCTTTTGTCCATGTTTGGACCAAGGCTGTAATGAGGTCTGGAGCCGAGTGGTCCTGGCGGAACCCAAATTGAGCATCAGTGAGCAGGTTATTGGTGAGTAAGTGCCGCTTGATAGCACTGTCGACGACACCTTCCATCACTTTGCTGATGATTGAGAGTAGACTGATGGGGCGGTAATTGGCCGGATTGGATTTGTCCTGCTTTTTGTGGACAGGACATACCTGGGCAATTTTCCACATTGTCGGGTAGATGCCAGCGTTGTAGCTGTACTGGAACAGCTTGGCTAGAGTCGCAGCTAGTTCTGGAGCACAAGTCTTCAGCGCTACAGCCGGGATGTTGTCGGGGCCCATAGCTTTTGCTGTATCCAGTACACTCAGCCGTTTCTTGTTGTTACGTGGAGTGAATCGACCGAAGACTGGCTTCTGTGATGGTGGAGATATAGGGAGGAAGCCGAGATGGATCATCCACTCGGCACTTCTGGCTGAAGATGGTTGCAAACGCTTCAGCCTTGTCTTTTGTACTCACGTGCTGGACTCCACCATCATTGAGGATGGGGATGTTTGCAGAGCCTCCTCCTCCCGTTAGTTGTTTAATTGTCCACCACCATCCACGACTGGATGTGGCAGGACTGCAGAGCTTTGATCTGATCCGTTGGTTGTGGAATCGCTTAGCTCTGTCTATAAGCATGTTGCTTCTGCTGTTTAGCATGCATGTAGTCCTGAGTTGTAGCTTCACCAGGTTGGCACCTCATTTTTAGGTACGCCTGGTGCTGCTCCTGGCATGCTCTTCTACACTCCTCATTGAACCAGGGTTGATCCCCTGGCTTGTTGGTAATGGTAGAGTGAGGAATATGCCGGGCCATGAGGTTACAGATTGTGCTGGAATACAATTCTGCTGCTCATGGATGCCCAGTTTTGAGCTGCTAGATCTGTTCTGAATCTATCCCATTTAGCACGGTGGTCGTGCCACACAACACGTTGGACGGGACTTCATCTCCATGAGGACTGTGCGGTGGTCACTCCTACCAATACTGTCATGGACAGATGCATTTGCAACAGGTAGATTGGTGAGGACGAGGTCAAGTAAGTTTTTCCCTCGTGTTGGTTCGCTCACCACCTGCCGCAGGCCCAGTCTAGCAGCTATGTCCTTCAGGACTCGGCCAGCTGTGGTGCTACCGAGCCTCTCTTGGTGATGGACATTGAAGTCCCCCACCCAGAGTACATTCTGTGCCCTTGCTACCCTCAGTGCTTCCTCCAAGTGGTGTTCAACATGGAGGAGGACTGATTCATCAGCTGAGGGAGGACGGTAGGTGGTAATCAGCAAGAGGTTTCCTTGCCCATGTATGACCTGATGCCATGAGATTTCATGGGGTCCAGAGTCAATGTTGAGGACTCCCAGGGCCACTCCCTCCTGACTGTATATCACTGTACCGCCACCTCTGGTGGGTCTGTCCTGCCGGTGGGACAGGACATACCCACAGATGGTGATGGAAGACTCTGGGACGTTGGCTGAAAGGTATGATTCTGTGAGTATGGCTATGTCAGGCTGTTGCTTGACTAGTCTGTGGGACAGCTCTCCCAATTTTGGCACAAGTCCCCAGATGTTAGTAAGGAGGACCTTGCAGGGTCGACTGGGCTTGGTTTGCCGTTGTCGTGTCCGGTGCCTGGTGGTCCGATGCCGGGTGATCCGTCCGGTTTTATTCTTATTATGACTTTTTTTCGCGAGATTTTACAACTGAGTGGCTTGCAAGGCCATTTCAGAGGGCAATTAAGAATCAACCACATTGCTGTGGGTCTGGAGTCACATATAGGCCAGACCGGGTAAGGACGGCAGGTTTCCTTCCATAAAGGACATTCGTGAACCAGATGGGTTTTTACGACAATCCGGTGGTTTCATGGCCACCTTTACTGATACTAGTATTTTAATTCCAGATTTTTATTTAATTAATTGAATTGAATTATTAATTAATTTGAATTTAAATCCGCCATCTGCTGTGGCGGGATTTGAACTCATGACTCTGGATTTTAGTCCAGGTTTCTAGGTTATTAGTTCAGTAACATAACCACTATGCTACCGCACCTTAGAAAGGATATATTGACCTTGGAAGGAGTGCTGCGCAGATTCACCAGAATGTTATCAGGGCTCCAAGGGTTAGATTATGAGGTGAGATTACATAAACTCGGCTTGTATTCCCTGGAATATAGAAGGTTAAGGGGTGATTTGATTGAGGTTTTTAAAGGAATTGATAGGGTAGATAGAGAGAAACTTTTTCCGCTGGTGGGGGAGTCCAGGACAAGGGGACATAACTTTAAAATCAGAGCCAGGCCATTCAGCAGAGAAGTTAGGAAACACTCCATCACGTAGAAGTGTGGGACTCTCTCCCACTCAAAAAGCAGTAGATGCGAGCTCAATTAATAATTTTAAATCTGAGATCAATGGATTTTTTCTAGCCAAGGGTATTAAGGGATATGGAGCCAAGGCGGGTAGATGGAGTTAGGATACTGATCAGGCATGGTCTCATTGAATGGCAGAACTGGCTTGAGGGGCTGAATGGCCTATTCTTGCTCCTATATTCCTAATGCCCTTTAGGGAAGGAAAACTGCCGTCCTTACCTGGTCTGGCCTATGTGTGACTTCAGTCCCTCACCAATATGGTTGACTCTTAACTGCCCTCTGAAATGGTCTAGCAAGCCACTCAGATATATCAAAAAGCAGTACCACCACCTTCTCAGGGCAACAAGGGATGGGCAATAAATGCTGGCCTTACCAGCGATGCCAACGTCCCGAGGATGAATTTTTAAAAAAAAGGTCAGGCTCACGATATATTAGGAATAAAAACCAAGTCCGTGCTGTTTTTAAAGCTTTGTGTAGAAGAGAATAAATATCTGCAGTAAATAAAAGTAGATTCCCAGCTCACTTGAGCATATGTTATATGACTGGAAGTGACTTACTTCAAGCTAACAAGCGTTTCTTTTGTTGGTTTGCTGCCCTGTTTACATGGCAAAGAATTCACAAGAGAACAAGAATGCAAACTAACAGGGAGTTTCAAGGCAACGCTCGGGTAGTTTGCATGAAGGCTTTTCATAGTACTTGTCAACTGTTAAAGGTCTGAGACGAGTAAACAGTTTTTTTTTGGTGGTTGGTTGGGAGGGGGGGGGGAAGGAGGAGGCGGCAGGGAGATTGGGATTTGCCTCGCTTTCCGTGAAGAGTGAAATGAAAGACAATTGTAGAGACCGATCCGGATGACATATCGTGCAGGCAATGTAGTCAATTTTTGTTTTCGGGTGGAAGTGTCTCCAGCTGTGGCCTGAAGGTAAAGGAAGTCCTAGTGGAATGAATCAAAAGCAAAATATTGCGGCTGCTGGAAATGTAAAACAAAAACAGAAAATGCTGGAAAACACTCAGCAGGTCAGGCAGTATCTGCAGAGAGACGTTAACAGAGTTAACATTTCAGGCCGATGACCTTTCATCAGAACTAGAAGATGTTTGAGATGAACAGCTTTTAAGCAAGTACAGAGCCAGGGAAAAGGGGAAGGGACAGGAAAAGAACAAAGGTCTGTGATCGGGTAGAGGGCAGGAGTGATTAAATGACAAAAGGGATGAAGGTGCAAGGCGAAAGGGGGTGGTAATGGGACAAGTAAAGGAACAAAAGATGGGTCCAGAGGAGGTGTAAGTGGTCACAGAATGTTCAAGAGAAAATGGGAGTGAATCATAGAATCACAGAAATTTACGGCACAGAAGGAGGCCATTCGGCCCATTGTGTCTGTGCCAGCCGAAAAAGAGCTATCCAGCTTAATCCCACTTTCCAGTACTTGGTCCGTAGTCCTGTAGGTTACGACATTTCAAGTGCACATCCAAGTACTTTTTAAATGCATTGAGGGTTTCTGCCTCTACCACCCTTTCAGGCAGTGAGTTCCAGACCCCCACCACACTCTGGGTGAAAACATTTCTCCTCAGTTCCCCTCTAATCCTTCTACCAATTACTTTAAATCTATGCCCCCTGGTCATCGACCCCTCTGCTAAGGGAAATAGGTCCTCCCTATCCACTCTATCTAGTTCCATCGTAATTTTATACACCTCAATTAAATCTCCCCTCAGCCTCCTTTGTTCCAATGAAAACAACCCCAGCCTATCCAATCTTTCCTCACAGCTAAAATTCTCCAGTCCTGGCAACATCCTCGTAAATCTCCTCTGCACCCTCTCTAGTGCAATCACATCTTTCCTGTAATGTGGTGACCAGAACTGTACGCAGTACTCAAGCTGTGGCCTAACCAATGTTTTATACAGTTCTAGCATAACCTCCCTGCTCTTATGTTCTATGCCTTGGCTAATAAAGGAAAGTATCCCGTATGCCTTTTTAACCACCTTATCTACCTGTCCTGCTACCTTCAGGGATCTGTGGACATGCACTCCAAGGTCCCTCACTTCCTCTACACCTCTCAATATCCTCCCATTTATTGTGTACTCCCTTGCCTTGTTTACCCTCCCTCAATGCATTACCTCACATTTCTCTGGATTGAATTCCATTTGCCATTTCTCTGACCACCTGACCAGTCCATTGATATCTTCCTGCAATCTACAGCTTTCCTCCTCACTATCAAACTCATGGCCAATTTTTGTATCAACTGCAAACTTCTTAATCATGCCTCTTACATTTAGGTCTGAATTGTTAAGATATATACCACAAAAATCAAGGGACCTAGTACTGAACCCTGTGAAACCCCACTGGAAACAGCCTTCCAGTCACACAAACACCCCGTCGACCATTACCCTTTGCTTCCTGCCACCGAGCCAATTTTGGATCCAACTTGCCACTTTCCCTTGGATCCCATGGGCTTTTACTTTTCTGACCAGTCTGCCATGTGAGACCTTGTCAAAAGCTTTGCTAAAATCCATGTACACTACATCAAACGCGCTACCGTCATCGACCCTCCTTAAAAAATTCAATTATGTTAGTTACACACGACCTTCCCTTAACAAATCCATGTTGACAGTCCTTGATTAATGGTGGTGGTCTTTCTAAATGATGATTTATACCGTCCCTCAGAATTGTTTCCAATAATTTACCCACCACTGAGGTTAGACTGACTGGCCTGTAATTACTCAGTCTATCCTTTTCTCCCTTTTTAAACAACGGTACAACATTAGCAGTCCTCCAATTCTCCAGCACCACGCCTGTAGCCAGAAAAGATTTGAAAATGATGGTCAGAGTCTCCGTTATTTCCTCCCTTGCTTCTCTTAACATATATATTTCATCTGGGATACATTTCATCCGGGCCTGGCGATTTATCTACTTTCAAAGATGCTAATCCCCTTAATATTTCCTCTCTCACTATGTTTATCCCATCCAAAATTTCACACTCCTCCTCCTTAACTACAGTGTCTGCAACGTCCCCCTCTTTTGTGAAGACAGATGCAAAGTATTCATTAAGAACCAGACCCACATCTTCCGCCTCCACTCATAGGTTGCCTTTTTAATCTCTAATAGGCCCTACTCTTTCCTTAATTATCCTCTTACTCTTTATGTATTTAGAAAACATCTTTGGGTTTTCCTTGATTTTACTTGTCAGTATTTTTTCATGCCCTCTCTTTGCTTTCTTAAACTTTTTAATTCCAGCCCTGCACTTTCTATACTCCTCTAGGCTTTCTGCAGTATTGAGCTCTCAATATCTGATGTAAGCTTCCCTTTTTGCCTTATCTTACCCTGTATGCTTCTTAACATCCAGTGGGCTCTAAATCCTTTGTGGGAACATATTTGCTCTGAACCCTCACTTTCTCCCCCTTGAATGCCTCCCACTGTTCTGATACTGATTTACGTTCAAGTAGCTGCTTCCAGTTCACTTTTGCTAAATCACTTCTCAGCTTAGTAAAATTGGCCTTTCCCCAATTGAGAATTTTTACTCCTATTCTATCTCTGTCCTTTTCCATAACTATGCTAAATCTAACTGAAATATGATCACTACCAGCAAAATGCTCTCCCACTGATACTCCTTCCACCTGCCCAGCTTCATTCCCTAGAACTAAGTCCAGAACTGCCCCTCTCTTATTGGGCTTGCTACGTACTGGCTAAAAAAGATTTCCTGAATGCATTTTAAGAATTCTGCGCCCTCTATAACTTTTACACTGATTCTATCCCAGTTAATATTAGGTTAGTTGAAATCCCCTGCTATTACTGCCCTATTGTTTTTGCACTTCTCTGAAATTAGCCTATATATTTGCTCTTCTATCTCCCTCTGACTGTTTGGAGGTCAATAGTACACTCCCAGCAGTGTGACTGCCCCTTTTTTGTTCTTTAGCTCAACACATATAGCCTCATTTGATGATCCTTCTAACATAGCATCTCTCCTCACAGCCCGTAATTGTTTCTTTAACCAATATTGCCACCCCCCGCTCTTTTTTATCCCCTCTCTATCTTATCTGAAAACCCTGTAACCAGGAATGTTAATCTGCCATTCCTGCCCCTCTTTAAGCCATGTTTCAATAATAGCTATGATATCGTACTTCCACGTGTCTATCTGTACCCTCAGCTCATCTGCCTCATTCACTAGACTCCTTGCATTGAGTTATATACCATTAAGTACTGCCAAACCTCTTTGTTGTCTATTTTCTAACCTTTGTTTCCTTTGCCTTCCAATCTCGCTTACTAATTTTCTGCCTTCCATTTCCAGCTCTGCTTCTCTCCCTTCTGAATCTAAGCTCAGGTTCTCATCCCCCTGCCAAGCTAGTTTAAACCCTCCACAACAGCACCAGCAAACCTCCCCACGAGGATAATGTTCCCGGCCCTGTTGAGATGTAACCCATCCGGCTTGTACAGGTCCCACCTCCCCCAGAACCAGTCCCAATGCCCCAGGAATCTAAAACCCTCCCCCCCGCACCATCTCTCCAGCCACGCATTCATGTGCTCTATCCTCCTATTTCCATACTCACTATTGCGTGGTAAAATCTAAAGTTGTTAAACTAGTGGAAGGAATCCTTATTTTTGCCTGAATTCATTGTTGACCTGGACTAGACTGAAAACAGTGGCATACACCACAACAACTGTGCGGGTGTTAATAGTGAGTTGTTTTAGCTACAGTAGGGACCTGTGTCTGCCCCTGGGAGGTTTCTCTATGGCCACATTCTGGACGTCTTGTATTCAATTGCACTAATAACAGATGTACTGTTAACAGGACTGCATTATTATCTTTAAGTTGTCAACCAATGATTTGTTGGGAAGTGGATTTCATGTTTTGGATTGTTACCAACAGCATTTATAAAGTTCTGAGCTGTTCTGCTAATGGAGATGGCCATAACTTATTGTGACCAGGATCTAAGAGCGCTCCCCTTCCCTGGTAGAGAGAGGAAATGGGGCTTTGGTTTAACGTCCCATCCAAAAGACAGCACCTTTGACAGTGCAGTGCTCCTTCAGTACTGCACTGGGAGTGTCAGCCTAGGTTTTGTGCTTAAGTCTCTGAAGTGGGACTCAAACCCACAACCTTCTGATTCAGAGGTGAGAGTCTTACCAACTGAGCCACGGCTGACACATATATAATACTCTATGATAAGCACAGATTCTGAACTCCCAAACTTGTGTCACATTAAACATCTTGAGCTGGCCTTAAAACCTACCTCTTTGACCAAGCTTTTGGTCACATGTCCTAATATCTCCTTTTGTGGCTCGGAGTCAAATTTTGTTTGATAATCACTCCTGTGAAGTGCCTTGGGACGTTTTACTTCGTTAAAGGTGCTATATAAATGCAGGTTGTTGTTGTTGTTGGACAACAATAGGATGGAATACTGGTGGGTACAGGTCTGTCACTGGTGTTGGTGATGGTGGAAGTAAGTTAAGAGGATGAATTAAGAGTGCGGCAAATCGGGCGCATTGGCATGACACTAAAACTAATTGGTTTAAGTGTGATTTTTCGAATACTGTGCTGGTACAATACACCAAAAAAACACCCATCTGCAGTCCTGCCATTCACTCTATGAGTGCGATTGGAGAAGAATTTGCCTGTATACATTCGCTGCTAATTTAACAAAGTAATTTTTAATTTGTTTTCTCAATGCACTGATGGCTTAAGTCAAGCTATCAACAGTCGTTGCCGTACAGAAGTGATGGATTAACACTGCAGTGAAAGCAGGGGTTTGCTGTTTAGAACTGGTTTCGTTGAGATGCCTTTTGCTTGCTTCTTGCAAATCTTTTCTTTTTTGTCAAGATGTTCAGGGCAGCACTCTTTTTTTGCCTCTGAGCTGGAAAATTGCGAGTTCGAATCCAACTCCAGGGCTTGACTATGTAATTTAAGTTGATCTAGAATAATTGAATGGAATTTTCATACGTCATCACCCTCATAACTCATTGCAATAGATGTTGGAAGGAGCATGAGTTACTGTAGGAAAAGTGGGATGACTTGTCAACCTTAAAAGAGAGCAGAACCTCAAAAGAATGTGCCTTTTGCATATCTGAGTGAAATACTCTTCTTAAAATTGATCTTCTATTTCGACAGATCTTTCTGTTGCGAAAACAGAAGTCTAACAATAGGGATGCTGTGCTCTACCCAAACACACAATTCTTCAAGGGTATTTATTAGCATTTTCATTTATTGGCATGTTTAGTGCTGTGGAGACCTTCACTTTAAGCTTGCTTGTGGTCAGAAGATCAATTACCACCTTCATCTTTTACTCTCAGAAGCTTGGCCTGAAAATAGACAAGGTTTCCCTCTGCAGTTGAATGATAAGGCGAATGTTGCTAACTCCCTCAGATGCAGCTGTCATGGTTAAAAGCTACGTGCAGAATATGAGCGCACAAAATCTTCCTTGATTTTTAAAAAAATGCATAAATGCCATCAACTCCCCAAAGCAGAGATTAAACGAGCTGAGATGTTAATGGATGTGCTGTAAGAACACATAAAACCGTGATCCGCTTTAAATAAAAACGCTGGGATTAATGTACACTGGATCAGAATCTCATTTCCTATCAGATGAGCCAGCTTGAGTTGAGCAGAACCTTGTGATGGTTCCATATTTTCACGGTATAACTTTGGGAGGGGAGGGGGTTTGTGGAGAAAGAGATTTAGTATAGAAGATTGAGGGATGATCTGATCGAGGTGTTCAAAATGTTAGAAGGATTTGATAGTGTAGATACAGAGAAACTATTTTCTCTGGTGACGGAATCACAAACAAGGGAACACAATCTTAAAATTAGAGCTAGGCCATTTAGAAGGGAAATCAGGAAGCAATTTTCCACACAAAGGGTAGTAGAAATCTGGAATTCCCTCCCCCCAAAAGGCTGTCGATGCTCGGATAATTGGAGCTTTCAAGACTGAGATCGCTAGATGTTTGTTGGGTAAGGGTTATGGAGGTAAGGCGGGTAGATGGAGTTGAGATACAGATCAGCCATGATCTAATTGAATGGCGGAGCAGGCTCGAGGGGCTGATGTTACTGAGCCTATGTTACTGAGTCACAACACAGAAACAGGACTTTCATCCCAACGAGTCCAGTTGCCGTTTACCCTCCTAGATGAGCAAATAGCTCCAATCACATTTACCACCCTGTTCCCATATCCCTTCAACCTCTTTACCTTCATCCATCTCTCCAATCTAATCTCTATTGTTGACATGGTTTTTGTCTCATTATGCAAAGATTAATTGTATTGTTTGCATTAAGTCCGGTCACACCTTCTGTTGTGTATATTCACTGTGCTTTGAAATAATTGTTTTGTAGTAGGCCTTGTTTCTTCAAGTGTTTGCTCAGTTGGCCTTCAGAGAGATTAAAGGGGTACACGTGTGAAAGCCATGAATATCCAGTTCAGTTCACTCCATAATTACACCCCTGGGTTACGCGATCGTCCAAATAGATATGAGGCAGTGTGCATCAATATACATATCAGAAAAGGCTGAACAAGCTGGGGTTCTTTTCTCCAGAAAAGAGAAGGCTGAGGGGTGACCTGATTGAGGTCTTTAAGATAATGATAAGGTAGACATGGAGAAGATGTTTCCACGTGTGGGGGAGTCCAAAACTAGGGGCCATCAATATAAGATAGTCACTACTAAATCCAATAGGGAATTCAGAAGAAACTTCTTTACCTAAAGAGTGGTGAGAATGTGGAACGCGCCATCACAAGGAGTAGTTGAAGCAAATAGCATAGATGCCTTTAATGGGACGCTAGATAAGCATATGAGGGAGAAAGGAATAGAATGTTATGCTGATAGGGTTAGATGAAGAGGCTCGTGTGGAGCATAAACACCGGCATAGACCAGTTGGGCTGAGTGGCCTGTTTCTGTGTTGTAGACATGATGTAACTCTCATAAAAGTAAAGACGCTCAGATCTTTTGTGGGGGTGACTGGACATCATCTGCAGCAGACGTAGGGTGCAAGAAGGAAAATTGGGAACAGGCGAGATGGATCATGCAGAGACAGTTCAAATTTAACTGCTTTGCATAGTG
Organism: Heptranchias perlo; assembly: GCF_035084215.1. Taxonomy (NCBI): domain Eukaryota; kingdom Metazoa; phylum Chordata; class Chondrichthyes; order Hexanchiformes; family Hexanchidae; genus Heptranchias; species Heptranchias perlo. Next base: position 13,343,212 of record NC_090333.1, on the reverse strand, counting down.
AGTGGAAGAAACTACTCCAGGAGGCAGATAGTGTGCAGAAACATAAGGGAGAATTGGATCGATACTTGAGGGCGTGGACGATTAAGTTTTTGGGACCAAACGGATGGATGGATTGCAGAGTCTTTTCATAGTCTTGTATTTTCCTACGTTTCCGACCATGAGGTAGTTATTTTAAATGGAGGAGAGGGTCAGGTTATCGGCTGGAGCAACGGCACCTCCTAAATGTGACCTACAAAGACCTCAGTGTGAGAGCGAGAGAGAGAGAGGGGAGCTAAAGCTTAAACTCTGAAGGTTGACAGGAAGTACCTGAGGCTTTTGATTGATCATGGAGCTGTAGAGGCCTCAGTCACTCAGGAAACAAGAACTGTGCAATTATAGTTAAAAGTGCTTGTATAGCCAGGGGGGTCAATGGAGTCTCAAAGGGTAAAGTGTCTGCAACTTCTGAAATGTATTTCCTTCACTAATTGACCAGCCAGGCTCCATTAAAAATGGTTTATAAGTTATATTTTACATACACTTGAGTAAAATTGAAATTGTTCATATTTTAAAGAAGGAAAAGAAAAGCATTTCTTGTATTTACTTGCAAATATAATACACCAGAGGTGATCTGTGAATGTAAAGTCTCACATTCTCCTCATTCTGAATGTTAATCATTAATACAATGGGAATCCTAAAACACATTTTCACAGGACTAATTCTACTTGCAAAAAGACACAGATGGTTCAGTCCTAGTTGTGGTCGACAGACTTCGTTCCCTGTCCCTGCCTGTCTTAAATCAATTTAGTCTGATAGGCACAATCCTTCCCAGAAGTTACTCGCAGCGATTCCCCTGTGACAGTTTTGAATTGTTTCAGGCCACTCGGAGACCATTAAAAAAAAAATAAACAAGACACAGATTAAAACGGGGGCTACGCATGTCAAATAAAAGGCAGATTTAAAATTTGGCCAATTAGTAAACTCCCTTTCCCCGCCGCAGAACCACCACACCCCCCCCCCCCCCCTCCTCCTCCTCCTCCTCCTCCTCTCCACCTAGTGTGGATAAGCCATGCAGTCTATCACTGTTCACCATGTGGCTTGCTGGCTCCTGTGTTTTGGTTTGTCCTGCAGTGGAAAAAATCTACACCGATGAATTGAGCATGTCATCTGATGCCCACTCCATTTTACCTGAAGGGTGGTGGTGCCTTAATGGAAGAAAGAACCTGTATTTATATCGCACCTTTCATGACCTCAGGACAACCAAAAGTGCTTTACTGCCAATTAAGTACTTTCGAAATGCAGTCACTGTTGTAATGTAGGAAACATGGCAGCAAATTTGTGCACAGAAGGTCCCACAAACAGCAAATGAGATAAATGGCCAAATAATCTGTTTTTGGTGGTGTTGGTTGAGGGATAAATATTGGCCAGGATATCAGGAGAACTCTCCTGCTCTTCTTCAAAATAGTGCCTCAGGATCTTTTACATCCACCTGAGAGGGCTGACAGGGTCTCAGTTTTACATCTCATCTGAAAGATGGCAACTCTGACAGTGCAGCACTCCCTCAATATTGCACTGGAGTGTCAGCCTGGATTTTTGTGTTCATGTCTCTGGAGTGGGTCTTGAACCCATAACTATCATGACTCAGAGGTGAGAGTGCTACCAACTGAGCCAAGGCTGACACAAATACTGTGATCTTCTGACTTCAAGGAAGGCCACACATCCAAAGTGGTAGGAGTGAGAGAAGTGTACCTCACAAATAACAATGAAGTCGTGACAGGAAATGGGAGAGTCTGTACAGGAAAATGGATTCATGCTACACGGTCAACTACTCACAGGATGCATTGCACTGCCCTGGGAATAGTTGCTGAAGTAAATGCTCTCTGCTTCTTCTAATAGATGAGGCCATCAATCTGTGTAGTTACAAAACTCTGAGAAATCAAGAGCGAAGAAAGGGAAAAATGGCTATCAGTGGTCTATGCTGTTCTAAAAATAGCTCCTCGTCAAAGTAGAATATCAACAAATAGAATGACTGGGGCAGGACAAAGACAGACTGAATCATCATCCTCTAGACAGCAAGAAAGAAATCCCAGTTTGTCAAAATCTCCTCATCCACTAAACTGAGGCAGACTCTTCCGACAAAGAACGAGATTCAGGAAGATCACGAAAACACCTTTACACAGAGAATGGTTTGAATGTGCAAGCCTCTACCGCAAACCATCGTTGGTGCAGAGCCCATACATTCTTTTTAACTGGGAAATCAGACAGTCGCTTGAGAAAAAGAGGAAGGCTGAAGGGTGTGAAAAGTGAGTGTCACATTTTTTCCACAGAAAAGGATTTGGACAATGATTACCTTAGATGTTAGGGGGTGAAATTGGCCTTGGGCAGTAGAGCAAGATGGGCAATAGCAAATCCGCAGTCCGTCTACACTCCACCCAAATCTACTCTCCATGGAAAAGACGGGCTGCCGATTTTCTATCCCTTATCTCATCTTCATTCCCACACCTGTCGTATCCCACCCCAATTCCTCTCCGCATTCGCACTCCCTACCCTATCCACATCTCATCTCCCCCCACACCCCCATTCCGTCCTATATGGCTATCCCACTCCAAACTCACTCCCTACCCCATTGCCTATCCCAACCCCAATCCCACCTCATGCCACCCTCTATCCCACACCACTTTCCCATCCCCTATCTTTTTCCCTCATCTGAGTTTGAGTCTGGCAACAGATCCTTTGTCACTTCAAATAGCTGCCTTTCCCATCTGTCCCAGTCGACTGTGTTCATTTTCCCTTGTGTTTTTCTTCAGCTGAAAGCTTATAATGGGGAAGAATGTTATTGATGACAGTGCTCAGGGTGGGGTGAAGTAACAAACAAGAGGACAGGGTGATACATCTTGCAAAATTTGGTAAATATCCTCTCCAGTTTTACAAATTTCCACTCGACTTGCACTGACCCTAATCATGAGAGACGTAGCTAGACAACATATCCCATGATTGATGAAACAGAATGTAGGACAATAAGTAAAGTGAAAGATTACACTTCGGTTGCTCTACTTTCACAACTGCACTCGCTCAGAGGATCTTACAGCACAGGAGGAGGCCATTCGGCCCATTGTGCCTTTGCCGGCTCTTTGGAAGAGTTATCCAATTAGTCCCACTCTCCCTGCGCTTTCCCCATAGCCCTGCAAATTTTTCCTTTTCTGACATGTTTTCTTTCAACAAATCTGTTACTGTGTTTTTTTTTGTCCCCTTATTTTTGAGTGCAGCGTCTTTTGTGACTTCAAAAGCTTTTGAGGTTTGTAGCCAAATCATGAATACATTCCTTTCCAAGCAGTGGTTTCCTGTTGGGCAGCCTGTGTAGCATTGCCTCTCAGTCTGGTTGAACGTTTGAAGTGTCCAACTGAGGTTATCCCATCCGTTCTTTATATGAGATCCTACTTCCTGTCACTATAGTAATATGAAACCATGGAGCACAGCCTCATGGCTGGGTGTAGTCACCGTTGTAATGCAGGGAAAGGTAGGTTTTGCAGGACCTTGTGCACAGCAAGGTCCCGCAAACAGCAATGTGATAATGACCAGATAATCAGTTTTTTAATGAAGTTGGTTGAGGGATAAATGTTGGCCAGGCTACAGGGGAGAACACCCCTGCTCTTCTTTGAAATGGTGCCATGGGATCTTTTACATCCACCTGAGAGAGTAGTCGGTGCCTCGGTTTAAAGTCTCATCCGAAAGATGGCACCTTCGACAGTGCAGCACTCCCTCAGTACTGCACTGGAGTGTCAGCCAAGATTTTGTGCTAATGCCTCTGGAGAGGAGCTTGAATCCACAACCTTCTGACACAGAGGTAAGAGCGCTACCAACTGAGCCACGGCTGACTCACTAACAGCAGAGCACCGCAGGAAGAGACGACGTTACACCAGGAGCACTGTGACAGGCTTGTACCACACGCTGCCATTCTCCAGGGCTAGCACAGCACGGCCTTTTTCAATAAAGCTCGCAGCAGCCCTGAACTTTTTTTTGCCCCTGGCTCCTTTCCCGGCTGCCACGGGGAACATCAGTAGCATCAGTTAATTTTTTGGACGACCTGTGTAAGCATCGGTCGAGAGCAGGGGTGCAAGAGTACAAAGGTGCTGTCATCAAGGGAGACGGCTCTATCATTGATGCCTGACCTTGCTTGTTGGGAATGTATTTTTGTAATAATATACAGACAAAGACTGCAGTCCTGTCTATTACATAGAATTTACAGCCAGAAACGGCCCAACAGGTGTTTGCCGGTGTTTATGCTCCAAACGAGCCTCCTCCCAATCTATTTACTTCATCTAACCCTATCCTTCTACTCCTTTCTCCCTCATGTGTTTATCTAGCTTCCCCTTAAATGTATCTATGCTATTCGCCTCAACTACTCCTTGTGGTAGCATGTTTCATATTTTCACCACTCTCTGGGTAAAGAAGTTTATCCTGAATTCCCTATTGAATTTATTAGTGACTATCTTATATTTATGACCTCTAGTTTTGGACTCCCCCACAAATGGAAACATCTTGTCTATGTCTACCCTATCGAACCCCTTCATAATTTTAAAGACCTCTATCAAGTCACCCCTCATTCTTCTCTTTTCTAGAGAAAAGAGCCCCAGCCTGTTCAGTCTTCCCTGATAGTTGTACCCTCTCAGTTCTGGTATCATCCTTGTGAATCCTTTTTGCACTTTCTCCAGTGCTTCTATATCCTTTTTGTAATATGGAGACCAGAAGAGTGCACAGTACTCTAAGTGTTGTCTAACCAAGGTCCTATACAAGTTTAACATAACTTCTCTGCTTTTCAATTATATTCCTCCTACATGCCAATAATAAGCTTGAAACACAGTGTCAAACACTTGGAGGTTTATTAAGGGTTAAATGAAATAACATACTCACAGCCAACACCGAGATTACATAAGATGTTGCCTTAGAAGAACAGCCCGTTACAGCCAGTTGAGCTCAACTTCCTCCTTTCGATTACTTCCAACCCACAGCTACGATCTCACCTCATTCATACTTTTCTAGCTGAACTAATCCATAGGCCTCCGCATCCATAACCCTTCACCCATACTTTTGGTACTAACTTATACCAGTCTCAATCAAGATTTTCCAGGCCTGATAAATATTCGCCTATATTCTGCTTATGGTCCTGAAATAGCGCAGAAAACATAGTTGTTTAGGGTTAGCAAGGCATATGAGGACAGGTTGCGTAGACTAGACCTGTATTCCCTTGATTATAGGAGATTAAGTGGTAATCTCATTGAGGTGTTTAAGATGATTAAAGGATTTGATAGGGTAGATAGAGAGGAAACTATTTCCATTAGTGAGGGAATCCGGAACAAGAGGGCAGAATCTTAAAATTAGAGCTAGGCCGTTCAGGGGTAATGTCAGGAAACACTTCTTCACACACAGAATAGTGGAAATCTGGAACACTCTTCCCCAAAATGCTTTTGAGTCTAGATCAACTGAACATTTCAAGACTGAGATAGATAGATATTTGTTAGGTAAGGGTATTAAGGGATATGGATCAAAGGTGGGTAAATAAGATACAGATCAGCCACAATCTAAGTAAATGGCAGAACAGGCTCGAGGGGCTGAATGGCCTTCTCCTGTTCCTATGTTCCAATTTTTGAGATGAGAGAAATTTCACACTGTGCAAATTGGTTGTTTGTCCAGACTAACAAGTATTTTCCTGTTTTTTTTTTCCCTCGCCTCTTACAGAAGAAATCGATTCTTGTGCTAAGCTTGATAATGGCGGTCTCACTCTTTGTGGCGGTGGTCCGCTACACACACGAGAACTCTTCGCTTCTCCTCCAGCCTTACCTTGGCCAGGACGGGCTTTTAAACAGATCCAAAGTGTTCACCCACCCGACCAAGGACAAGCCCCGAGACCTCCCTGGCTACATCAGTGTCACAACGCAGCAGGTAAACAGATCAGCAACTGCGCTGATATGGGGGTTCATGCCCTTGACTTCACTCGGTCTTCTCTAGGGAGCTTAAAAATATAATGCCTGCATTTATGTAACACCCGCTCACAGGATAATTACGGCCGAGGAAGGCCTTCGACCCAGTTTAGTTCATCCATCCAGTACCCTCCATTTCAGCATCCAATTGATTCTTAAAGGATTCCAGGTTTTTTTACCTTCACTACATACCAAACCACTTACGTGGCACCTTTCATGACCTCAGGAATTCCAAAAGCACTTTACAGCCAATGAAACACTTTTAAAATGTAGTCACTGTTGTAATGTAGGAAACACAGCGGCCAATTTGCACACAGCAAGGTCCCACAAAGTGCAATGTGATAATGACCACTAGTCTGATTCGGTGATGTTGGTTGAGGGATAAATAGGGGCCAGGACACTAGGGAGTACTCCCCTGCTTTTCTCCAAACTAGTGTTATGGGATCTTTCATATCCACCTGAGTGGGTAGAAGGGGCCTTGGTTTAACGTCTCATTCAAAAGACAGCACTCCCATAGCACTGTACTGGAGTATCAGCCTAGATTTTGTGCTCAAGTCTCTGGAGTGGGCTGTGAACCCACAACCATTACTGATGCAGAGGCAAGCGTCTACGCACTGAGCTACAGCTGACACCTAAGGGGAGTGAAAGAACTGGGAGAACTCCCTGCTCTTCTTCCATTAGTGCCATGGGATCTTTAATGCCCATTTGAATGGACGGGTCAGCATGGTCGAGCCCATGATGGGGTTGAAGAAAGAACAGAATGAGATATGAAAGGACAGGACATCCACTTCTCATCCCATGCTTTGCTGTGCTTCCCGCTCTGCCTTTCTTCCATTGATTTGGCACAAATTCAGCAGAGCTCCACAATGTATATTGTACGCAAGGTCAGTTTTACAAAAGATGTTTATTGTCCCCCATTCGGATCGGTTCTGTTATTCTAAAAATAACCAAATCAATTAACCCTGCTGAATGTCTAAAGTGGGAATCAAACATTTTGTTAATGAGACAGTGCAGCCATTAACAGTTCATTGTTAGCTGGCCCACTCCAGTAATCAGATGGCATTAGTAAATTATAGTCTTTACAGGGACATGTAGTTCCAGAAAGTGCTCACCGCTTAGAAGAAGCAGTCAGGCTTTCAGTCAAAGTGAATCGCAAATAATAGGAGCTGGCGTAGTAAATCCAGCCAATCGGGTTTTTGTGCACGTTAAGATTTGAAAGCAATCAATGCTAAATCTAAACTAATCAATGTTGTCATTACAGAGAATGAAAAGAAAGAATTTGCATTTATATAGCGCCTTTCATGACCTCAGGAAATCCCAAAGCGCTTTACAGCCAATGAAGTACTTTCGAAGTAATATTGTAATGTAGGAAATGCCACAGCCAATTTGCACACAGCAAGGTCCCACAAACAGCAATGTGATAATGACCAGATCATCTGCTTTAGTGATGTTGGTTGAGGGATAAATATTGGCCAGGACACCAGGGAGGACTCCCCTGCTCTTTTTCAAAATAGTGCTGTTGGATCTTTTACGTCTACCTGAGAGGCCAGATGTGGCCTCAGTTTAATGTCTCATCCAAAAGACGACACCTCCAACAGTGCAACACTCCCTCAGTACTGCACTGGAGCGTCAGCCTGGATTATGCATTACTGAAGAGCACTGTAAGAATGTACCTCACTTGACAGCAGTAATATGCCAGATCTGTGAACTTGGCAATAATGTGAGTCAAGGCCAACATCCATGTGGTTACGCAAGTAACTAGTTTGATCAGAGCTATCTTAAGGCCGGCACCTTCAGGGTAGTGTGGTGTATTGGTTAACCATAGTTGTCGTGAGTTCAAATCCCACTGTGGCAAGTTATGGAATTGAATTCAATAAATCAGGTAATTTGTGGTCTGACACCAGGAAAAGTGACTATGAAGCTGTTGTTAAAAAATTAACTTCACATAAGGGACCTTGCCACCCCTGCATGACATGGCTGACATGTGTCTTCAGTCCCACACAATGAGCTCGATATTAGGAGGGCTGCGGGTTCGTGGCGGGGGGGGGCTATTGGGCGTGTGGGTAACGCGCCCGGTGAAATCAGTCTGCCCCGCGCGCAATCGCAGCCTAATTGGATCCACTTACCTGGTCTTCCGGGTTCCCCGCTGCTGAGCTGCGCGTCGGGCGGACTGCGCATGTGCAGTAAGGTCTGTCAGCTGGAGGAGCTCTATTTAAAGGGGCAGTCCTCCACTGACTGATGCTGCAAGAAATAGGAAAAATTACAGCATGGAGCAGCCCAGGGGGAAGGCTGCTCCCAGTTTAATGATGCCTCACTCCAGCTCTTATTAGATGGGGTAAGGAGGAGGGGGAGGACAGAGATCTTCCCCACTGCGGACGGGAGGAAGCGGCCTGACTCTGTCACCAAGAAGGCCTGGCTCGAGGTAGCAGAGGAGGTCACCAGCACCACCAACATATCGTGCACCTGCATACAATGCAGGAGGCGCTGCAATGACCTAAGTAGGTCAGCCAAAGTGAGTACACTTACTCATTCCCCTACACTCCGTCTGCCACATCACCACCCCCACCCCACATTTCCTTCTGCACTGCCAACACTACTCTGTCACGTCACCCCTCACACCCACTCAAACCTCATCTTACTTGCACTCACTCACCTCGCCAGTACTCATCCCGCCACTACCACTCAACCCAATCCTCAAACAATCTCATGGCTCTATCTCATATTCACCCTCTCATGCATCTCTTTCACGGTCAGCCTCACTCAACCTGCCACTACCTGTGCTGCAGCCACAGGGCATACATCACATATGTGCAGTAGGAAGCGTAAGGCAAACGTGTCATGAGCATGAAGGGTGATGCACAAGGGTGTTTGAGGGTTTGTCATGGTTTTTACTTATTTTTAATTTCTGATCAAATCACATTACATATTATATTGTCACCACTACTGCCACGTCTTTGCGAATCTTGTCTGGTTTGTGCAATAATGCCCTTTCCTGAGGATCACAATGAAGACCCACACCTGATGCCACCCATTGTGTCATTGCAGAGTGGGTGTAGGTGTATTTGCAGGGCTCTTTTGTGCAGACGACTGAGAGACGTCGGTGATGTCCCCGGTGGCACCCTGGAAGGATGCGGAGGAGAAGTTGTTGAGGGCAGTGGTGACTTTGGCAGCGACAGGTAAGAAGATGGTGCCCGGGCCAGCCGGGAGCAGCTCGGCATGAAGGAGGCTGCAGATGTCCATGACTACATGTCGAGTGACTCTGAGCCTCCGTGTGCACTGCTGCTCAGAGAGGTCCAGGAAGCTGAGCCTCGGTCTGCGGACCCTGTGGCGAGGGTAGTGCCCTCTGCGAAGCATCTCTCTCTGCGGTTGCCCTCCCTCCTGCTGTGCAGGTGGATGTGTCACAGCACTGTGTTGTGGAGCTCCACGTGTCAGAGGTGGACGGTGTGGCCGGCGAGGCTGGTGATGCTGTTCGCCCTCCGAGGAGGTCATGACTGCAGCTACGGCGACCCCCATCCAGAAGATGTACATCTGAGGGGGTCCGCAAGGTAGGTACATGTCTCTGGACCCCGGGGTAAGTGTGCAAGTTGGTGAATTTTATTGTTAGGAGGAGGGTGTGGAGGCCAAACTTTGTCCAAAGTGACAGAGTGGCCTCCTGCAATGAGTGAGGGTCTCCCCCCACACCTGTCAAATGGACCTTTGCAGCTGCCACAGGCTGATAGCTGCAACACGTCCATTTCAACTGGGAGTGTTTCCCCCAGTACCAGTAACAGTACCAGTTGTTTGTAAAATCCCACCCCTCCTGAAATATTCCCTTAATTAGGTCTGTTAACGACCTGAAATACCACAATAAATATTGTTAAGTGGCACCCCGCCGGCTTTAATTGCCTGCGGGAGTCCCACATGCGGGGGTTGCGTGCGCACGTCAGCGCGTCCGTGGGGAATCCGGAAGTGGGCGGGTTGGAGCCGGGCTCCCGACCCGCTCCGGGATTCCCTGATTTTTGGAGCCCCCCCCCTGCCAGGAACGCACCCGATAGCGGGTGCTAATATCTGGCCCATTGTGATTGGCTCTTAATGCCCTCTGAAGCAGACCAGTTGGGTTGATATCCTGGATGAATGGGAACAGGTGGGCAAAGGGGTTCTTCATCTGAAACTATCTTGTGATTTATAGATTATGTCAGATTCCTCGTGTTGCTATCATAACAATTTGAAGTTAACATGTTCAATTAATGATTTTGAATTGATATATAGCTCAGTCTTGACTCTGTAAAATAAACTGAACCAATAATGTTTAGGATTCATAGCTGGTGTGACTGAGACAATCAACATCAAATGTATTGGCAGGTAGTAAGCAAGAAAGATGTATCTCTGGAAGCTGAGTTATAAAGTCTCTGAAAGGGTCATTATATTTTTTTCCACTGGCTGTTACGCGATTGTAAATACTGGCTCGTTTCTCCAAGAAAAGGCTCGGCACAAATTGATTATCTGACATGTTCAATCCAATGGATGTAAGTCAGTCTCTGCTGATGGGACCTGAACTTAAGTGATACATTCTTGGCCTGCATGTGGATGGATGTGTCTGTCTATTAATGTTCATTGATTGAGCTGGGAACAATGAGCTTCTATTCCCACCTCAGGCAAATAGTGCGAACGAAACATTAATAGCTGCATGTGCATATTAATATTAATATTCACAGACAACACTCTGAGTGGTGATTGAGGAAAACTGTCTATCTTTTTGCTAAACCTTGTCCCAGGAAACCATGGTTTATTTTCTAAATACAGTGTCCACTGATTGGTGAAAGTAACAAGTTATTATAAAAAAATAGGAGGTAGTGTTGAACCTTATTTTTTATTCGTTCACGGGATGTGGGCGTCGCTGGCAAGGCTGGCATTTATTGCCCATCCCTAATTGCCCTCGAGAAGGTGGTGGTGAGCCACCTTCTTGAACCGCTGCAGTCCGTGTGGTGACGGTTCTCCCACAATGCTGTTAGGAAGGGAGTTCCAGGATTTTGACCCAGCGACAATGAAGGAACGGCGATATATTTCCAAGTCGGGATGGTGTGTGACTTGGAGGGGAACGTGCAGGTGGTGTTGTTCCCATGCGCCTGCTGCCCTTGTCCTTCTAGGTGGTAGAGGTTGCGGGATTGGGAGGTGCTGTCGAAGAAGCCTTGGCGAGTTGCTGCAGTGCATCCTGTGGATGGTGCACACTGCAGCCACAGTGCGCCGGTGGTGAAGGGAGTGAATGTTTAGGGTGGTGGATGGGGTGCCAATCAAGCGGGCTGCTTTATCTTGGATGGTGTCGAGCTTCTTGAGTGTTGTTGGAGCTGCACTCATCCAGGCAAGTGGAGAGTATTCCATCACACTCCTGACTTGTGCCTTGTAGATGGTGGAAAGGCTTTGGGGAGTCAGGAGGTGAGTCACTCGCTGCAGAATACCCAGCCTCTGACCTGCTCTTGTAGCCACAGTATTTATATGGCTGGTCCAGTTAAGTTTCTGGTCAATGGTGACCCCCAGGATGTTGATGGTGGGGGATTCGGCGATGGTAATGCCGTTGAATGTCAAGGGGAGGTGGTTAGACTCTCTCTTGTTGGAGATGGTCATTGCCTGGCACTTATCTGGCGCGAATGTTACTTGCCACTTATGAGCCCAAGCCTGGATGTTGTCCAGGTCTTGCTGCATGCAGGCTCGGACTGCTTCATTATCTGAGGGGTTGCGAATGGAACTGAACACTGTGCAGTCATCAGCGAACATCCCCATTTCTGATCTTATGATGGAGGGAAGTTCATTGATGAAGCAGCTGAAGATGGTTGGGCCAAGGACACTGCCCTGAGGAACTCCTGCAGCAATGCCCTGGGGCTGAGATGATTGGCCTCCAACAACCACTACCATCTTCCTTTGTGCCAGGTATGACTCCAGCCACTGGAGAGTTTTCCCCCTGATTCCCATTGACTTCAATTTTACTAGGGCTCCTTGGTGCCACACTCGGTCAAATGCTGCCTTGATGTCAAGGGCAGTCACTCTCACCTCACCTCTGGAATTCAGCTCTTTTGTCCATGTTTGGACCAAGGCTGTAATGAGGTCTGGAGCCGAGTGGTCCTGGCGGAACCCAAACTGAGCATCGGTGAGCAGGTTATTGGTGAGTAAGTGCCGCTTGATAGCACTGTCGATGACACCGTCCATCACTTTGCTGATGATTGAGAGTAGACTGATGGGGCGGTAATTGGCCGGATTGGATTTGTCCTGCTTTTTGTGGACAGGACATACCTGGGCAATTTTCCACATTGTCGGGTGGATGCCAGTGTTGTAGCTGTACTGGAACAGCTTGGCTGGAGGCGCAGCTAGTTCTGGAGCACAAGTCTTCAGCACTACAGCTGGGATGTTGTCGGGGCCCATAGCCTTTGCTGTATCCAGTACACTCAGCCATTTCTTGATATCACGTGGAGTGAATCGAATTGGCCGAAGACTGGCTTCCGTGATGGTGGGGATATCGGGAGGAGGCTGAGATGGATTATCCACTCGGCACTTCTGGCTGAAGATGGTTGCAAACGCTTCAGCCTTGTCTTTTGCACTCACGTGCTGGACTCCGCCATCATTGAGAATGGGGATGTTTGCAGAGCCTCCTCCTCCCGTTAGTTGTTTAATTGTCCACTACCATTCACGACTGGATGTGGCAGGACTGCAGAGCTTTGATCTGATCCGTTGGTTGTGGAATCACTTAGCTCTGTCTATAGCATGTTGCTTTCGCTGTTTAGCATGCATGTAGTCCTGAGTTGTAGCTTCACCAGGTTGGCACCTCATTTTTAGGTACGCCTGGTGCTGCTCCTGGCATGCTCTTCTGCACTCCTCATTGAACCAGGGTTGATCCCCTGGCTTGTTGGTAATGGTAGAGTGAGGAATATGCCGGGCCATGAGGTTACAGATTGTGCTGGAATACAATTCTGCTGCTGCTGATGGCCCACAGCGCCTCATGGATGCCCAGTTTTGAACTGCTAGATCTGTTCTGAATCTATCCCATTTAGCACGGTGGTAGTGCCACACAACACGTTGGATGGTGTCCTCAGTGCGAAGACGGGATTTCATCTCCACGAGGACTGTGCGGTGGTCACTCCTACCAATACTGTCATGGACAGATGCATTTGCGACAGGTAGATTGGTGAGGACGAGGTCAAGTAAGTTTTTCCCTCGTGTTGGTTCGCTCACCACCTGCCGCAGGCCCAGTCTAGCAGCTATGTCCTTCAGGACTCGGCCAGCTCAGTCAGTAGTGGTGCTACCGAGCCACTCTTGGTGATGGACATTGAAGTCCCCCACCCAGAGTACATTTTGTGCCCTTGCTACCCTAAGTGCTTCCTCCAAGTGGTGCTCAATATGGAGGAGGACTGATTCATCAGCTGAGGGAGGACGGTAGGTGGTAATCAGCAGGAGGTTTCCTTGCCCATGTTTGACCTGATGCCATGAGATTTCATGGGGTCCAGAGTCAATGTTGAGGACTCCCAGGGCCACTCCCTCCTGACTGTATATCACTGTACCGCCACCTCTGGTGGGTCTGTCCTGCCGGTGGGACAGGACATACCCAGGGATGGTGATGGAAGAGTCTGGGACGTTGGCTGAAAGATATGATTCTGTGAGGTTTTTTTTTATTCGTTCACGGGATGTGGGCGTCGCTGACAAGGCCGGCATTTATTGCCCATCCCTAATTGCCCTCGAGAAGGTGGTGGTGAGCCGCCTTCTTGAACCGCTGCAGTCCGTGTGGTGACGGTTCTCCCACAATGCTGTTAGGAAGGGAGTTCCAGGATTTTGACCAAGCGACAATGAAGGAACGGCGATATATTTCCAAGTCGGGATGGTGTGTGACTTGGAGGGGAACGTGCAGGTGGTGTTGTTCCCATGCGCCTGCTGCCCTTGTCCTTCTAGGTGGTAGAGGTCGCGGGTTTGGGAGGTGCTGTCGAAGAAGCCTTGGCGAGTTGCTGCAGTGCATCCTGTGGATGGTGCACACTGCAGCCACAGTGCGCCGGTGGTGAAGGGTGTGAATGTTTAGGGTGGTGGATGGGGTGCCAATCAAGCAGGCTGCTTTATCTTGGATGGTGTCGAGCTTCTTGAGTGTTGTTGGAGCTGCACTCATCCAGGCAAGTGGAGAGTATTCCATCACACTCCTGACTTGTGCCTTGTAAATCGTGGAAAGGCTTTGGGGAGTCAGGAGGTGAGTCACTCGCCGCAGAATACCCAGCCTCTGACCTGCTCTCGTAGCCACAGTATTTATATGGCTGGTCCAGTTCAGTTTCTGGTCAATGGTGACCCCCAGGATGTTGATGGTGGGGGATTCGGCGATGGTAATGCCGTTGAATGTCAAGGGGAGGTGGTTAGACTCTCTCTTGTTGGAGATGGTCATTGCCTGGCACTTATCTGGCGCGAATGTTACTTGCCACTTATCAGCCCAAGCCTGGATGTTGTCCAGGTCTTGCTGCATGCAGGCTCGGACTGCTTCATTATCTGAGGGGTTGCGAATGGAACTGAACACTGTGCAGTCATCAGCGAACATCCCCATTTCTGACCTTATGATGGAGGGAAGGTCATTGATGAAGCAGCTGAAGATGGTTGGGCCAAGGACACTGCCCTGAGGAACTCCTGCAGCAATGCCCTGGGGCTGAGATGACTGGCCTCCAACAACCACTACCATCTTCCTTTGTGCCAGGTATGACTCCAGCCACTGGAGAGTTTTCCCCCTGATTCCCATTGACTTCAATTTTACTAGGGCTCCTTGGTGCCACACTCGGTCAAATGCTGCCTTGATGTCAAGGGCAGTCACTCTCACCTCACCTCTGGAATTCAGCTCTTTTGTCCATGTTTGGACCAAGGCTGTAATGAGGTCTGGAGCCGAGTGGTCCTGGTGATGGACATTGAAGTCCCCCACCCAGAGTACATTTTGTGCCCTTGCTACCCTCAGTGCTTCCTCCAAGTGGTGTTCAACATGGAGGAGGACTGATTCATCAGCTGAGGGAGGACGGTAGGTGGTAATCAGCAGGAGGTTTCCTTGCCCATGTTTGACCTGATGCCATGAGATTTCATGGGGTCCAGAGTCAATGTTGAGGACTCCCAGGGCCACTCCCTCCTGACTGTATATCACTGTACCACCACCTCTGGTGGGTCTGTCCTGCCGGTGGGACAGGACATACCCAGGGATGGTGATGGAAGAGTCTGGGACGTTGGCTGAAAGATATGATTCTGTGAGTATGGCTATGTCAGGCTGTTGCTTGACTAGTCTGTGGGACAGCTCTCCCAATTTTGGCACAAGTCCCCAGATGTTAGTAAGGAGGACCTTGCAGGGTCGACTGGGCTTGGTGTTTTGCCGTTGTCGTGTCCGGTTCCTAGTGGTCTGATGCCGGGTGGTCCGTCCGGTTTTATTCTTATTATGACTTTTCGTAGCGAGATTTTACAACTGAGTGGCTTGCTAGGCCATTTCAGAGGGCAATTAAGAATCAACCACATTGCTGTGGGCCTGTACAAGAAAGAAAGACTTGCATTTATATAGTGCCATTCATGACCTCATGATGTCCCAAAGTGCTTTACAGCCAATGAAGTACTTATGAAGTGTAGTAACTGTTGTAATGTAGGAAACACAGCAGCCAATTTGCACACAGTAAGGTCCAACTAACAGCAATGAGATAATGACCAGGTATTCTGTTTTAGTGATGTTGGTTGAAGGATAAACAATGGTCAGGACACCAGGGAGAACAACCCTGCTTTTCTTTGAAATAGCACCGTGGGATCTTTTATGTCCATCATGAAAGGACAGACGGGGCCTTGGTTTAACGTCTCTTCTGAAAGACGGCACCTCTGACAGTGCAGCACTCCCCCAGTACAGCACTGAAGTGTCAGCCTAGATTATGTGCTGAAGTCTCTGGAATGGGACATGAGCCCCACAGCCCTCTGACTCAAAGGCAAGAGTGCCACCACTGAGCCACGGCTGACACCACGGAATGCTCTCTCCCAATTTTCTCCCCTCTCTTTTCTTCACATGTTTTCATCATCATCCATCATCATCATCAACAACAACAATATGTAGCACCCTTGATGTAAATAAACATCCCAAGTAAATTATAATCTCTTCTGGACAAATGGACAAGTTCCTCACAGCTCCCTTTCCCCATCCTACCATGATGCGTCAGTACTCCATTACGTCAACCTTGTAAGGGGCCTGTGGGCCCAGCCAGCTTGTTCTGGGTGGAGGGTAGGACGGGACAAATGCCTCCTGGCTGGCTCCTTCAGGCCGCTTCTCCTCCCCCCACCCCACCCAACCCCACTTGTTCCCACAGACATCAGGGTGGTCAATGGTGGAATTCCATAGCTGACATAATCCTGGCATAAATGCCGGGTTCATAGGAACAGGAGTAGGCCATTCAGTCCCACGAGCCTGCTCCACTGTTCAATTAGATCATAGCTGATCTGTAACTCAATTCCATTTACCCCGTCTTTGCTCCATATCTTTCGATACCCTTACCTAACAAAACTCTATCTCAGTATTGAATGCTCCAGTCGTGCCAGCATCCACAGCCTTTTGGGGAAGAGAATTCCAGATTTCAGCATGGTCTCATAGAATGTCTGGGCCCCTGTCTTTTAGGCTCAGGCTCATATAGGTAGTAATATTGTATGTGACAATACCATGCAGTGAAGTGGAAAGAGTTTAGTCTTCAGGCAAGCAGCAAATGTGACTGTTTGGCTTAGTATGAAGATGTTAGACTTCAATTCCCTTTTATGCTACCCAACTACAACCCCCCTCAGTATAGCTCAGTCATCCCAGGCAGTCAGTTCAGTATCATTACCGATGCATTGACTGAACGAAGCTTGAAGACAATGGGCCAGATTTTGCACTGAGCAGCAAACGAACGACACCAGCCATTCATTAGACTTGCATTTGCCCCTGGACTTTCTACGGGCTTTTGCACGGCAAGTTGCTGTCAGCCAGCCTCTGCAGGGCATCTAGGACCTGTGTGAACAGGGCAAGCAACTGTGTATCTCCTTAACCAATTAGATTGAAGAATCGTTAATGAACAGCGCAGTCTGAACCAGGAAGTGTCAGTTAGAATAGCGAATTCCATGTCAAATCAGGTACAGAAAGCGAAATAAAGAGAGGCAAAGAAAGATTAGATTAGGGGAGAGAGACAGAAAGAAAAAGTTTTTAAAAAAACATAGGAATGAGACTCCACACTTGTAAAAGTTAATTATCAGTGCCAGGGAGGTTGTTTGGCAATAATTAAGACTTACTGCGCCGTTAAAAAGTACTTGCACTGGAATGGACATGTCCTAACTTTTTTTGTTGAGTTTAGTCCGTATCAATGAGGTAAATACAGGTACTTCAGCCATATGGTGTGTCACACAGTGAGGTGCCATTTTTGCACAGCTTTTGGAGGAGGAGGGCATCTCGCACAGCAACTTCTGGGTGGCCTCGTTTAACTGCGCATGTGCGGTCGCCGGAAGTTACTGTCCGATTTGCACATCAATACTGGTGAGCACTGTTATTTTCACAGCAAAATCTGGCCCATAATTTGGCCAAATCTTGCTGGGGCGGGGCATCTCGCAGCATACGCCATTAGTTAGACTTTTTCCTGCACCCTTCAGCTCGAACGTTTTTTGCGCCGTACCTTGCTGGAAGTGCAAGCTGATAACGGGGCATCTGGGACCTCGGTGAACAACTGGACCAACAGTGTATCTCCTTAACCGATGGGATTTAAGGATTGAGAAAGAAACAGAGGAACGATGGAGAAGGAAGTGTAAATTAGAATGGGTGAATTAGAATCAAATCAGGTGCAGAAAGGGAAATAAAGAGAGGGAAAGAAAGATTGCATTAAGAGGGAGAGAAAAGAGAGACAGAAAGGATAAGAAAGAAAGGCACTATATAAATGCAAGTTCTTTCCAGATGTCCTCTGCCCGGTAGTTTGGACTCCCCAGTTCTAAAGGGTTCAAGTTTATAACTAGGATCCATTACAACCAATACAATGAGGAAGGGTGTTTGTTACTTTGTTAAGCTGCAGTAAAAGAGCTATTCAGTTTGCACTGGACAAAAGCCAACGATTTTTTGTGGTTTCAGCTTTCTATGGAACAACTTTTATCTCTTTTTGTGACAGTTGTGTCTAGTACAGCTTAAGGACCCAATTCTGCAAAGGTATTTACTGTAATGCAAGCTGTATTGACTATTCATTTAGTGCCAAACATGTGCCTTGGTAAGCAGCTGAGCTATTTTTAAATCTTACACTTTTTTATTGCTTGTTTTATGTTTCATAATGTTTGGGTGTTAATGGCTGTTCCTCTGCATCACTCATCTTCTTCAAAAATCGGCACTAGGTCATACAGGCTTTTTATTCAGGCATTAACGTGCCAGCTCCTCACTTCTGATCAGAAGGTTGCTGGGTTCACGCCCGACGCCAGGATTTGAATGCACAATCTAGGCTAACAGTTCGGTTCAGTACCGAGGGAGTGCTGCATTGTCAGAGGTGCTGTTCCATTGATTCAGATCGCACGGCACTATTGGAAGAACACAGAGTTCACTTTATGTCCTGGCCAACATTCCTCCCTTGAGCAAGATCACCAAAAACAGATTAGCTGCTCATTCACTTTATTGTTGTTGGTGGATCTTGCTGTGTGCAGAATGGCTGTTGCATTTTTGCCTATATAACAACAGTCTCCACACTACAAAGCAATTCATTATATGTGATACACTTTGAGGCATTTCGGAAAGATGCAATAAGATATTGTATCAATACAAATCTTTTAATTCAGAACCCGCAATTTTTCTCCTTAGGGCAGAGAAGGTTAAGGGGAGAATTAATAGAGGTGTTCAAAATTATGAAGGGTTTTGGTAGAGTGGCTAGGGAGAAACTGTTTCCACTGGCAGGAGGATCGATAACCAGAGGACACAGATTTAAGATAATTGACAAAACAGCCAGAGGGGAGATGTGAAGAAATTTTTTACGCAGCGAGTTGTTATGATCTGGAATGCATTGCCTGAAAAGGCGGTGGAAACAGATTCAATAGTAGCTTTCAAAAGGGGCATTGAATACATGCTTGAAAAGGAAAAAATTGCAGGGCTACAGGGAAAGAGCAGGGGAATGGGATTAATTGGATAGCTTTCAAAGAGCCGGCACAGGCACGGTGGGCCGAATGGCCTCGTCTGTGCTGTATGATTCTATGATTATGTAATTGCTGTTTGGAGAGTGGGTTGAAGGTAAGGTGTACTCACGCTGAGAATTGGATGTTTTCATTTTGCTATCAGCATCAAGTGATCCCCAGTTAGGTAGAGCATGCATCAAATGCAGGATCAGTCTTTCTCTACACTGTCTAACAATGCGCATTAACCTCAGCAGAACACTGACTGCTTCACTCTCAATCTCTGCTCCCCCTGTCCCGACGAGCTCGCTGTGGGAGATTGACCAATTAGTGCTAATTGATGCTAAATTGTAAGGAACCTTTCTTCCACAGGCAGGCATCCGCTAAGAACTGTCTGAACTCATTCCACGAGTGGCTCTTGTCAGCCGTCAGGAAGATGACAGAACAGTCCCATTAGCCAGGCAAGTCCCAGAGATGAACGGGCAGCGTACTAACTCACCGTGTCACCTCTTGCCCCTTCTAACCAAAATGCCGTCAAATCTGCTGCCAAAAATGGAAGGGGCGTAATCAAATTGAAAATTATTTTGAAAGCAAAGAAACTTAATTTTTGAGAATGAGAGGAAACATTTTTTGAGAAAAAGGCCGAAAAAGGTGAACTTAGAAAATAGGCAATCTTTTTAAGATGGCACGAAGCATGCTCCTGTATGCAGAAGTACTAATGGCTGGGATGAGAAGCAGTAAGTCACTTTCATTTGACCTACACGTTCCTGATTTAATCAGGAACAAATAAGCAATCCTGGGATATCACCACAAACTTCCTGAAAGTTACAGTTCGGCACAATTTTATGTTTTTATTTCAGATTTCCAGCATCCGCAGTATTTTGCTTTTGTTTTCCATTATCGTTTAATGTTCTGCAAGGCTTTTAATTCATCGTCTCAAATCACTCCACCACCAATACTTCATCTGTTGATAAATGTAAGGAGTCGTACAACACCAGGTTATAGTCCAACAGCTTTATTTGGAATCACAAGCTTTCGGAGCTTTCTTCCTTTGTCTGCTGAAGGAGGAAGCCTCCGAAAGCTTGTGATTCCAAATAAAGCTGTTGGACTATAACCTGGTGTTGTACGACTCCTTACATTTGTCCACCCCAGTCCATCACCGGCATCTCCACATCATCTGTTGATAGACTTTGGACCACTAGAGCATCATCCAATGCCAAACCTGTAACCCCCAGTACTGTGACAGACCGCCAGGATCCAATAACAGACCTGTAACCGCCTACACTTTATCCAATGACAGAACTGAAACCACCTGCACTTTATCCAATGACAAACCTATAACCACCTATACTGGACCCAATGACAGACCAGTAACAGACCACCAATATCCAATGACAGACCTGTAACCACCTGTACTTTACACAATAACAGATGTTTAACCATCTGTATTATACCCAATGACAGACCTGTAATCAGCCCTTCTCATGTTTTAGACACATCACACTGTCCAGACTGAAGATTGTACAAAAGCAAATAAGCAAGCGTCTTATAGGGAAAACAGATCCCATGGCACTATTTGAGGAAGAGCAGGGGAGTTTTCCCAGTGTCCTGCCCAATACTCATCCCTCAACCAATTTCACAAACAGTTAAATTGGTCATTTTTCTCATTGCTGTTTGTGGACCAATGTGGACAATTTGACTGCCACGTGTCCTACGTTACAACACTGACTACACTTCAACAACAACAACTTGCATTTATATAGCACCTGTAATGTAGTAAAACGCCCCAAGGAGCTTAACAGGAGTCTAATCAGACAAGAATTGAGTCAAAGAAGGAGACACTAGGACAGGTGACCAAACGCTTGGTCAAAGAGGTAAGTTTTAAGGAGCATCTTAAAAGAGGAGAGAGGGATGCAAAGAGGTTTCGGGAGGGAATTCCAGAACTTCCAGAACTTAGGGCACTAGACGAAGATGGGGTGAAGGAAGTGGGGGATGCACAAGAGACCAGAGTTGGAGGAACACAGCGTTGGAGGAGGGCTGTAGGGCCAGAGGAGGTTACTTCATTGGCTGTAAAGCACCTTGGGATGTCCTGAGGTCTTGAAAGCGGCTATATAAATGCACGTTCTTCCTTTCTTAATTACCCGCAACAAAATGAGAATGGTGTGTGCAGCTGTAATGGTACAAGTACGTAAAGATCTGGGCAATGATCTGAAGATCAATGCCTTCCCTTTAAGTGAGAGAAGCATAGACCAGAAATCCCCCATTACATCAGGGCAGAAACGAAATTCTGCTGTCCACCTATTGCAGGAGCCACTGGTTATGTGACTACAATATGCAGCACTGCAGATAAGTATCCTCTCCTGGGATTAGTATTAACAACAGGCGCTAGGCCAGCCCAGTACACTGTGGTAATTTTTACATTCATGTTGTAGCTAAATTGAAGTGGTCAGGTAAAACACGCGCTTAACTCATCGTGGAGAATTTCATTATCCGTGCACTGTGTGCTGGACATTTTTTTCTTGAAATTTACTGGGGAATGTGTTGAATTGGAGAATTTAAAATTGAAATGGAGTTAAAACCTGACAGGGTCATTGTTTTGTTTTTTAATTCAAAGGACAGGAAATCTATCTGACAAGGTGCTCAGTCAAGCCTGGGCTGGTTAAGTTTAAAAGCGTACTATTAATTACCTTGGAAGGCTTAATGTTCCAAGCTCGTTCATTTCAGTTCCTTTAAACATGAAATTTGCATTGAGCGCTTATTTATTCATTCAGATTGTAGTGTTCTACTGCTCATTGGTAAAGCAGATTCTCTCTTTCGAGACGTGAGCCGCATAGTGCCTGATAGTAGGTAACAAATTTCAATGATGTGAAAAGGGAGAAATTATATTGTTCGGTTTTATCAGCCGCTGCTCTTTGTCTGATTGTGTGCATTCTCTGTCAACAGCCCTGCACATCACTATTCTGCAAAGGCAAAAATGCTTTTGGGTTGAGAGCTGATCTAATCTCCATGAAATAATGGAAAGTGCGAGAGAGAGAGAGAGTGACTCAGGCAATATTCCAGCTCAGGGACCGTAGCACTTCCAAACAAATAACCGTGAATCAGTTCTGAATACTAAATCACACAAGGGCATCAGTTTAGAACTGCTGAATGGCCGACAGACAGTGCAGACAGACAATGTGGGCAGTGTGTACTGTTGAAAGTGTATTGTTTCTTTCAGTACATAAAGAGCTTTATTTGGAGCTGGTGTACTTGGTCACCAGCCTTTGTCCCTTCCGACATGCTATGCCTAGCCATCTCCCCCCGGGGCAGTGTTGGATATAGGGTGGGTCTGGATCTCTCTGGAGCTGATGGCACGACGCTTGTTGTAATGGGGGCCAGACGGAAAGCTTCACCCGCGATGCACTCGAAAACATCGTTCACAAAGGAGTTCATGATGCTCGTGGCCTTGGAGGAGATGCTGGTGTTGGGGTGAATCTGCTTCATCACTTTGTACATGTAGATGGCTGACGCTCTCTGTGCAGTACTGAGGGAGTGCTGCACTGTCAGAGGTGCCATCTTTCGGATGAGACATTAAACCAAGGCTCCGTCTGCTCTCTCATGTGGCTGTAAAAGATCCCGTGGCACTATTTCGAAGAAAAGCAGGGGAGTCTTCCCCGTTGTCCTGGCCAATTTTTAACCCTCAACCAACATCACTAAAACAGATGACCTGGTCATTATCATATTACTATTTGTGGAATCTTGCTGTGCGCAAATTGGCTGCCATGTTTCCTACATTACAACAGTGATTACACTTTAAACGTGGTAAAGCGCTTTAGGATATCCTGAGGTCGTGAAAGGCACTATTTTTTTTTATTGTTCATGGGATGTGGGCGTCGCTGGCGAGGCCGGCATTTATTGCCCATCCCTAATTGCCCTTGAGAAGGTGGTGGTGAGCCGCCTTCTTGAACCACTGCAGTCCGTGTGGTGAAGGTTCTCCCACAGTGCTGTCAGGAAGGGAGTTCCAGGATTTTGATCCAGTGACGATGAAGGAACGGCGATATATTTTTAAGTCAGGATGGTGTGTGACTTGAAGGGGAACGTGCAGGTGGTGTTGTTCCCATGTGCCTGCTTCTCTTGTCCTTCTAAGTGGTAGAGGTCGCGGCTTTGGAGAGTCAGGAGGTGAGTCACTTGCCGCAGAATAGCCTCTGACCTGCTCTTGTAGCCACAGTATTTATATGGCTGGTCCAGTTAAGTTTCTGGTCAATGGTGACCCCCCAGGATGTTGATGGTGGGGGATTCGGCGATGGTAATGCCGTTGAATGTCAAGGGGAGGTGGTTAGACTCTCTCTTGTTGGAGATGGTCATTGCCTGGCACTTATCTGGCGCAAATGTTACTTGCCACTTATGAGCCCAAGCCTGGATGTTGTCCAGGTCTTGCTTCATTATTTGAGGGGTTCCAAATGGAACTGAACACTGTGCAATCATCAGCGAACATCCCCATTTCTGACCTGGGAAGGTCATTGATGAAGCAGCTGAAGATGGTCGGGCCTAGGACACTGCCCTGAGGAACTCCTGCAGCAATGCCCTGGGGCTGAGATGATTGGCCTCCAACAACCACTACCATCTTCCTTTGTGCTAGGTATGACTCCAACCACTGGAGAGTTTTCCCCCTCATTCCCATTGACTTCAATTTTACGAGGGCTCCTTGGTGCCACACTCGGTCAAATGCTGCCTTGATGTCAAGGGCAGTCACTCTCACCTCACCTCTGGAATTCAGCTCTTTTGTCTATGTTTGGACCAAGGCTGTAATGAGGTCTGGAGCTAAGTGGTCCTGGCGGAACCCAAACTGAGCATCAGTGAGCAGGTTATTGGTGAGTAAGTGTCGCTTGATAGCACTGTCGACGACACCCTCCATCACTTTGCTGATGATTGAGAGTGGACTGCTGGGGCGGTAATTGGCCGGATTGGATTTGTCCTGCTTTTTTTTTTGTGGACAGGACATACCTGGGCAATTTTCCACATTGTTGGGTAGATGCCAGTGTTGTAGTTGTACTGGAACAGCTTGGCTAGAGGGCGCGGCTAGTTCTTCCATTCTTTTCAATGCTACCCTTGTACATCTCTGAGCAGAGTTTCATAGCAAGCTGGCCTCTGATGGGGACCATTGTGTGTCATGGAGAATGAGGTTTGGAGGGGAGG
The DNA here is from genome assembly GCF_035084215.1 of Heptranchias perlo. NCBI lineage: Eukaryota > Metazoa > Chordata > Chondrichthyes > Hexanchiformes > Hexanchidae > Heptranchias > Heptranchias perlo. Next base: position 13,318,985 of record NC_090333.1, on the reverse strand, counting down.
GGTGGGGTGACTGAAAAAAGACAGCAAACAACAAACTAGTTTTGAAAATAAAAATTACATTGGCAGTTTGGATAACTTGCACACAAAGGCTCTACCTGGCTAGATACCATGGACCTTGCCATCTGGATTGGATTTAGGCCAAAATAATTGAGCAGTTTGTTTAATTAGAAAACAAAGCTTCAGATAAATGATGTTATCACTTGCCCACAAACAGAGGAAACCCTGGGAGGAGCACAAGAATCTTAAGCTGACGGCCTAGCAGGTGATTTCAAGCCATAATTGTACAATAAGTGGTACAGGAATTCTCTCACCCTATCTTCCCCTCTCATCATCTCCAGCCCCTCCCCAATCTTCTGACAGGTCCTGAATTCACTGTATTCATGGACAAGAAGATACTGAATAAAAGGAAGATGGATAAATAAATCACATTCCCAGCATCAACTCCATTCATTGTTAACCTCAGATTAGCATATTCCATTATGACCATTACTGCCAGTAACAAAGATTTTTGGAGTGTAGTGACTGTTGTTATATCAGCAAACACAGCAATATCCCACAAATAGCAATACAATGAGCAATCGGTTTGGTGGCACTCAATCCGCAGATCAAACCATGGGATCTTTAACATTCGACTCATTCCAACAGGATCTAGTATAATTTGTTTAATGTCTCATCCAAACAGACAGCACCCACAATGGTACAGTGCTCCCTCAGTACTGCACTGCCCTGTCAGCCTAGATTACGCAATCAAAGTCCTGTAGTGGAGCTTGAACCCAGAATCTTCTGACCAAGAAGGTTGCGCAGCTGAACCAAGCTGAGGTGAAAAATATTTGTTTCACTTGGACCTTTGAGCTACAAGAGCAAACTACGCAAATAGCTGATGGTATCAAATATTTGTCAGTGTCAACCGTGGCCCAGTGGTAGTACTCTTGCCTCTGAGCCAGAAGGTTGTGGGTCTAAGGAGAACAATCCTAGCTTTTCTACTCTTTCTCCACTTAATTGAAGTAACGATGCCCTCCAGATGCTTTAGCTGGCCTTAGTGTTACGCTTAATAGGTCTTTCAGGTCTTTGCTGCAGCCTGTGCCGTTATCTTCATTTCTCACCATGGCATTCTAATGGATGCTCCACAGCACAGATTAGAAGATTAACTTCAACGGTCAGGTGAGTTCCCCTTTTTTACTTGTGCCTTACATGGTACCAGAGAAAACCAATGTAAAAAAAAAACTTGTATTCATTGAGTGAAGTGCTTTCAGGTGTTTTGATGTGATAAGACTCCATATAACTACAAGGTTTTTTTTAATTAAATTATTTTCAGATAATCCGCTTGACTGACATCCACAGCTTTCATTTTACAAGTACGTATGGTAGACTGACTCAGGCCTGGCAAATCACTGGCGAGGCTCTGAAAACAGCCAGCCAGAACAAAGTTGAGCTCTGTAGTTTACAGGGGGAGTACGACCTATCGACTTGACTTGAAATTTTACCAGGAGTCTTGTTTGGTTATTAAAATTGCTTTGAATCAATTATTGCGAGGTTATTGAATCTGAAATGCTGACTCATGCGGTGGACATACAGCAAAGGATCACGGGGATGAAATTGGACATGGGGCGGGTGGGGGGACACAAAACAGGCCGTATGGCATTGGTTGCCTGTTATACGCCTTGCCCCTTATTCACTTATTCTGTCCCACTGACTTCAGGAGATCGGAATAACGGGCGTGTGGCATAACGGGAAGCAAAAGCGATTTGAGCCTGATTTTGCGTCCCTGCCCAAGGCCAAGTTCACTCCCTCTACCTTTCGCAGATGTTATCCATTAGTAGTTGCATGTAGGCCATGGCTATTCTTCACCGTTCTGGATAGCTTTGTTGCTAATGTTCAAAGAGTTTATCTTGTGTTAAGATTGGTTGGAATCAGATTTAAATCACTCTAAACCATTCATTTTGCTTCTTGAAGGGTAAAAATTACATTGGCTGCACAAGTATGTCCCCAACTGTAAGAAAGAAAGCATTTATGTTGCACCTTTCATGAGCTCAGGACATCAAAAACCATTTTACAGCCAATGAAGTACTTTTGAAGTGAAGTTACTGTTGTAATGTCGGACTAATAAAGGCTATTAAGACAAGATTGCAATTTTTGCAAAACTGATTTGGGTGCAAAGCTGCTTATAAAATGTTAGATCCAAGATAAAAGCCGCCTAAAATCAGGTGGCAGCCAAGGTGGTAGCACTCTCTCCTCTGAGTTCAGGTCCCACTCCAGACACTTGAGCACAAACTGTAGGCTGACATTCCAGTGCAGTACTGAGGGAGTGCTGCACTGTCAAAGGTGCTGTCTTTTGGGTGAGGCGTTAAACCGAGGCCCCATCTACCCTCTCAGGTGGACATGTAAAATCCCATGGCACTATTTCGAAGAAGAGCAGGGGAGTTCTCCTGGTGTCCTGGCCAATATTTATCTCTCAATCAACATCTCTAAATTACAGATGATCTGGTCATTATCACATAGCTGTTTGTGGGACCTTGCTGTGCGCAAATTGGCTGCCACAGTGCAACAGTGACTACACTTCAAAAAGTACTTAATTCACTGTAAAGCACTTTGGGACGCCCTGAGGTCGTGAAAGACGCTATATAAATGCAAGTTCTATGTCACTTCTTCAGCAGATATAAATTGCATTACCAGACTGTGCCGTATCCAGGCCCCCTCACGCTGTGCACAGAGCCATGCCACATGTCAGCTTGTAATGGATCATCTGCGGTGAGGTGAACGTGAAAGCATGTTGCTCAATGAGAACGTGACACTGCCTTTCCCAACATCCATCTCTGAATGACATTGACAGGAAGAGCCTACAGACTACCTTAATCATCAGCATCGTGAGAGAAGTTTCATTAATTATACTGATGGATGTTATCATTTACATTTTTATAGTTACTACGGCTTCAATGCTGAAAAAAAAAAATCAGTGATACAGTTTAGAACCCTAATGATCCATTTGGAGTAATTCCAGTCATTTGTGTCGAAATTCAGCGTTATGAAATCAAAATGTAAATTTTTGAAATGTCACTGTCTGATGCGTGGAAGTAATTAATGTTGGTCTCTCTCACTCTTGCAATGACTGTAACTGACAGTTTGATGCAAGTATTCACCGCCACTAAATACTTGCAATTACACAGAGTACTGTTAGCGGCCAATGAAATCCAGGGAAAAGACATCAGACACACAGTGTGAGTGACAAAGAAAAACTCATGACAACTTAATTACAGAAATATGACAAGGCGAGGCATTAGAAGATTTAAGGATATCATCATACGTAGACATGTATATCACAGAGGCTGGGTGCAGTTAAAATGGCTCATTACTGTAATACACAGCAAAACTGCATATCATTTTAATTCCCCCATTTTTCCACTTTAACCTTCAGGGCTACCAGAGACTATCAGTGCTTTGGGTACAAACGTTTTAAGTTGGTGCTAGGATTTTGATTTTAAATCAGGTGAAGATTCTTGTTCTCCATTCTGTTTGGATCTCTCAAATAGGAACAACAACAACTTGCATTTATATACTGCCTTTAATGTCGTAAAATGTCCCCAAGGCGCTTCACAGAAGCGATTATCAGACAAAAAAATTGACACCGAGCCAAAGAAGGAGATATTAGGACAAGTGACCAAAAGCTTGGTCAAAGAGGTAGGTCTTAAGGAGGGTCTTGAAGGAAGGGAGAGAGGTGGAGAGGTTTGGGAAGGCAATTCTAGAGCTTATGGTCTAGATGGCTGAAGGCACGGCCGCCAATGGTGGGGCAAAGGGAATGAGGGATGGACAAGAGGCCAGAATTAGAGGAACGCAGAATTCTCGGAGGGTTGTAGGGCTGGAGGAGGTCACAGAGATAGGGAAGGATGAGGTCATTTGAACATGATGATGAGAATTTTAAATTTGAGACGTTGGTGGGCCGGAAGCCAATGTAGGTTAGTGAGCACAGGGGTGATGGAAAACAGGCAGCAGAGTTTTGGATGAGCGCAAGTTCAATAGAAACAGGCAGCTCAAATAGAAACAGAGTGAAGCATGGTGCAGTTTACATTGCAGCTAACCAATGGAGCTGGCAGTCGGGGATGAGAGTATAAACAGGAAATCACTGTTTAGGAGAGCACGTAAAGGAGAGTGTTAATGTTTTGAGTTTTGAATTCCTGCTCTGACAACACAGCGCAAGTGGCTTGAGGCAAATAGCATAGATGCATTTAAGTGGAACCTAGAGAACTACATGAGGGAGAAAGGAATAGAAGGATATGGTGATAGAGTGAGACAAAGTAAGGTGGAAGGAGGCTCGTATAGAGCATAAACACCAGTATTGACCTGTTTGGCTGAATAGAATGTTTCTGTGCTGTAAAATTCTATATAATTCTATGTATTCTTGGCTGGTTTGATAAAACTATGTATCTGATATAACCACAGAGTTTGTAACCAGGACACAGTTTGGATTCAATTATTTAACATGAAGGATGATGAAAGTGTAGAACAGACTGCCTGGGGATTTGGTGGACATGGCTAGTTTTGGCAACTTCAAGAGGGAGTTACATAGATTATTTGGTGAAATAGATGATTGGGGGTGTAAGAGGTAAAGTATATTGCAGCCACAGTATACCGGTAATGGAGGGGGTGGATATTGAGTCCAGTGACAGGGGCACCGGTCAAGCAAACTGCTCTGATCTCATTGGTGTCGAGCTCCTTGAGAGTTGTTGTGGCTACACTCATCCAAGCAAGTGGTGAGAATTCCATCACACTTCCGACTTGAGCCTTGTAGATGGTGGAGAGGTTTTGAGGGGTCAGGAGGTGAGCTACTCGTCACAAAGTGCCCAGTCTCTGTCCTGCTCTTGTAGCCGTGGTGTTGCCAAGGCCGATCCAGTTCAGCTTATGGTCGATTGGTGAAGGTGTTATTTTAAGTGCAGAATGCTCGGCGGTAGGTTAGAGTGGTAAACAAGAAGCAGATAATAACAATCTGTGGTGTTCTCAGAGTCGCTCTTGGGACCATGCAACAGCAAGTCCAAAACAAACTAAATTCATATACTAGTAGACCTCTTGAGGCATTGCCCAGGGGCAGTCTAGGACAGGGCCAGGGAGTGGAGTAGTTGGACAAGGAATACAACATGTGGGAGTTTGAGTCAAGATGGAGTGAACATGAGGCTCAAGTGGAAGCAAGGTTAGAGTATGGTTGGTTTTCTGAAATCTGGCAACTGGGAGTGTGGGAAAGTTTGGTACTGAGATGAGGGGGTGGTGTTCTTGGGGCTGAGGTGTTAGAAAGAAAGACTTGCATTTATGTTAAACCTTTTATGACCTCAGGATGTCCTAAAGCACTTTACAACCAATTAGGTTCTTTTGAAGTGTAGTCACTGTTGTAATGTATGAAACGCAGCAGCCAATTTGTGCACAAAAGATCCCGAAAACAGCAGTGAGATAATGACCAGAGAATCTGTTTTAGTGATGTTGGTTGAGGGATAAATATTGGCCAGGACATCGGGGAGGACTCCCCTGCTCTCCTCCTAAATAATGCCACGGGAGCTTTTGCATCCACCTGAGAGTGCAGACAGGGCCTCGGTTTAACATCTCATCTGAAAGACGGCACCTCGGACAGTGCAACACTTCCTCAGTGCTGCACTGCAGTGTCAGCCTAGATTATGTGTTCAAGTCTCTGGAGTGGGACATGAACCACAACCTTCTTGATTGAGAGGCATGAGGGCTACCAACTGAGCTACAGCTGACAACACATGGCAGTGTTCCTTGTCTTCTGTATAGAAGCAGTGGAGCTCCTGGTACTGAGGCCATGAGTGGCAGCATTTCTATGGCTGACGTCGGGACTGGAGGTGTTCCTGTGGCTGAGACTGAGACCAAGGTTGAGACATTAACAAGGCTGAGGCTAGTTATTTACACAAGTTTATCCTATCAAAGGTACCTCAGACTGAATTGAAAAGTTCATCGTGTTTACGCAAAAGAAAATCACAGCTACCTTCAAAATAATCATATATTCTACACAATCCTGCAAGATTTAACCAGACACATTGGGAGTAATTTTAACCCTACCCGCAGGAAAGTGAAGTCGATGGGAAGTAAAATCAGGCCGGGTGTAAGATAGGCGGCCGATCTGATCCTATCCGTTTCTGACCGGGCGGGTTGGGTTAAAATGACCCCCGTTGTCTTCCTCATGAGGTTAAACATGAGCTTGCAAGGGGTTAATACAATTTACCTTCTACATTGAAGATTTAGGTCTTGTCTGAAAAACAAGTTATCAAGACAATTTCTCACTGATGCTCCCTGAGCATTGCAGTAAAATAGACTTATTTATAGGATAAACAGGCCCTAATTTATGTTGCTAGGGTTTATGGGGCTTGTAAAATATGTAGTCACAGGAACTGTCACATAATTCAAAGAGACATGTTGTTTTAGGCCAAAAAAATCACAGGGAAGTGTCAGGGGACATATTGTTCTCTGTTTTCAATTGTGTAATAAATTTTAAGGGTGGCACAGGAACGCTGTGGAATTCTGATCAGTCACACTAAAATGGAGAAAGGTTTGTATTTACATAGCTGTTTATCACACCTCAGAGTGCTTCATTTTGTACAGTGAATTACTGTTGAAGTTCAGCCACTGTTGTTATTCAAGCAAGCACAGCACTCAATTTATGCACAGCAAGGTTCTATAAACAGCAACGAGATGAATGACCAGTTAATCTGTATCATGGCGGTGTTGGTTGAGGAAGGAATGTTGGCCTTGCTCTGAATAATGCCACGAGATCTTTAACACCCAACCTGAACAACGAGGCCATCGGAGGCTTCGGTTTAACATTTCATCCCAAGGACGATGCCTTATTCAGCACTGCTGTGAAGTATCAGACAAGATTAGGTGGTCAAGTTCCAATGGAGTGGGCTGGGAACCCTGACCTTCTGCCTCAGAGGCAACAGTGCTACCGACTGAGCCAAGCTCACAGGGCATAGGCACGTGCTGTTGGAGCTCCTATGTGCTATACTTATTGATGGGAGGCCATGGCTCCATAACCATTATTCTCCGCACGGCAAATTGACATTCAGCAGTTGTACTGATGTGGGAAAGGCATCAAGCCGGGGCTGGATGTTTCCTCCACAGGGAAGGAGGTTAAGATGGAGACTTATCACAAGCTACTTTTGGGCGCCACAAATAAAGAAAGAAATACTTGCATTTATATAGCGCCTTTCACGACCTCAGGACACCCCAAAGCACTTTACAGCCAGTGAAGTACCCTTTGAAGTGTAATCACTGTTGTAATGTAGGAAACTTGACAGCCAACTTGCTCACAGCAAGCTCTCACAAACAGCAATGAAATAAATGACCGGATAATCTGTTGGTTGAGGAATAAATATTGGCTATTCACCGGGGAGAACTCCCCTTTTGTTTTTCGAAATAGTACCATGGGATCTTTAACATCCACCTGAGAGGGCAGATGGGCCTTGGTTTAATGTCTCATCCAACAGATGGAACCTCCGACAGTGCAGCACTCCTTCAGGAGTGTCAGCTTAGATTTTCTGCTCAAGTCTCTGGAGTGGTATTCAACTCATGACCTTATGACTCATGGCGAGTGTGCCACCACTGAGCCACGACTAACGTGGATAGGAAAAGACCCACTGGTCTCTCCAGCTTGTCTCACACAACTGCGATGCCATGTGCTATCATAATATAGACAGTCCCCACCCGGAAGCCTTGTAATCTCCCAGGGGAGGCGAAAAACCAGATTATAAACCCAAGCCATTTGGAGGGGGGGAGGAAATCTGGAACATTCTTCTCCGACCCCTGCTTAGGCGATCGAGATTAGTCCAGGAGACCACTTTTTTTTCATAAAATATACTTTATTCATAAAATTTGCAGCAATACATACAATACAGTTGTCATATCACATTCCAAACGTACACAACACAGATTATACAATTTGCAGGTTACATCAAGTACAGTTCAATGAACACATTGTACATAATTACAGTTCATGACACTTTAGGGTGCCTCATTGCATTACACTCAATACAGATTATTGATTACAGATTTATTACAGGTACATTACAGATTCATTACAAGTACATTACATCAATTTGAATTTTACATTCTGCCCGGGGGGGGGGGGGGGTGGTGGTTTCCCTGATTGCAGCCCCTCAGTTTACAATGGCGGGAAGGCTTAAATGATTGTCTTTCCCCACAGAGCCTTTGCGGCGGCCGCACCCAGCCTCAGTGCGTCCCTCAGCACGTAGTCCTGGACCTTGGAACGTGCCAGTCTGCTACACTCGGTCGAGGACAGCTCCTTGCACTGGAAGACCAGCAAGTTTCGGGCAGACCAAAGGGCGTCTTTCACCGAGTTGATGGTCTTCCAGCAGCAGTTGATGTCCGTCTCGGTGTGCGTCCCCGGGAACAGCCCGTAGAGCCCAGAGTCCTGTGTTATGGAACTGCTCGAGACAAACCTGGACAGATACCACTGCATCTCTCTTCAGACCTTCCTTGCAAAGGCACATTCCAGAAGGAGATGGGTGACGGTCTCGTCTCCACCGCAGCCTCCTCGGGGACAGTGCGCGGTGGCGCTGAGAGTCTGGGAGTGCATGAAGGATCTGACGGGACGGGCCCTTCTCACCACCAGCCAAGCTAGGTCTTGGTGCTTGTTTGAAAGCTATTTCTAAGGTGAAGCAGAAACTGGGACTGTGGAATCGACGATCCCTCTCGATCGTGAGCAAAAACCTGGTCATCAGGTGCGAGGTGCTCTCGGTGTTGCTGTACGTGGCACAGGTCTGGCCCATACCTCGCTCCTACACCGCGACAGTCACCCGAGCCATCTTCCACTTTATCTGGAGATCAAAAATGGACGATTTACAAATCTCCGGAGAAAGGGGGGAAAGGCGTGTCCAACGTGGCCCTCATCCTGATGGCCACTTTCGTGTGCGGCTGCATCAAGCTTTGCGTGGACCCTTGGTATGCAAACACAAAGTGTAACTACGTGCTGAGGTTGTACCTGTCCCCGGTGTTGCAAAGGATGGGCCTGGCCACGCCCCCACGGAATGCTCCGTCCAGTTGGACCATTCTGCCCCACCTGCCCTTCTTCGAAAAGTTTATGCAAAAAAACACCTTAGACTACAAGGCGATCAGTAAGTGGCCCGCACGTAATGTGCTCGAGACCCTGCGGGAAAAGGAGATGATGGATCCTGTCGGTTGGTTCCCCGAGCAGACTGTCAATGTCATTTGGCAGAACGCCTCATCGTCCAGGAGACCACTATGGCCCTGACACTGGAGGGGCTGGTACTGGATGGCTTGCAGGCACCTAAGATGCCTGCCCCAATGTGGAATCAATGCCTTCAAGGAAGGATGGAGAGAAAATCCAGTGTAACTTGGTGCATTACCCGTAGCGTGTGTGGCCAAAAATGCTAACTCTGGAAGAATTTCTCTCCTTAGAAACTCTGCAGTTAGATAGGATTACAGGCCTATCCATCATCGGCTCTGGTGCTCGGAGCACAAAGCATCGTATTACACAAAAGAACAAATGTGAAGGAACGTATCCCAAACACAACTGCCCCTTCGGCCAATCCTATCTCACTTGGCCAACCTTGCTCTGTTTTGAAGACTAAATGTACCAAAATCTGAAGAGAAAAAAAAAATGATTGTAAAACTTCAATCTCTTCCTAACAGTTGGCCTCACACAAGCCTATCGCCCGAGATTCACTACGATATCTCAACATAAATGATTATCCAGCCTGGAAGTGTTATCATTTTTGTGTATTGGCTGGTAGCAGCGAGCTGTAATTTAGCTGCCGTATTTTAGCACTGGAGGCTGGTTATTAAGCTGTCTGGTTAGATGTGTCACAGGAGTCTAGGTAGAAACAGCCGCAGTCATTAAATTAAATAAAAGGAAGAGGTCCGTTTCACTGCTGCTTTTCGCAACTGCTGCAACAATTGAGCATTAACTGGGCCAAATGATCTACAATTAATCCGTGATCCTGAGTACAATAGCAAGTGTAAGAGAGTGGGAGTTATTAACTTTTAACAAGTGGCGCTAGTCGATTTCATACCCTGTTATTTCAGGTCTCAGTTTTACTTGATGCAGGTATGCGGTGGTCGGCTTGAGAATAATTAAAAATCAGGTGTGCTCCTACAGTCACACAGTGAATTTAATGACTCAGCTCATCGGGCCTGTGGGCTGAATGGGCTGCTTTTGAGCTATCTCTTCTATCCAGTTTATGGCTGAGCTATACAGAACACAAAAGTCCGAGGTTCAATCCCCTGTCTGTGCTGAGTTCGTTGATTGGCAGGAGGATTGGCAAACTGGCCTCAGCAACACTGGGGTTGACCACAGGTCCTGCTCCTGATCTATCCAGTAACCTCATGTATAGAAGTGTGGATGTGAAGTGAGGACAGGATTCGGCTCAGCTGTGATTTCCCCTGCCCTGCCCCTGCAGTCAAATAGCCTTCCAACATTCGGTCAAGGCTCACACATAAAGAATGGCCACTAGAATCACAGGGTGTGTCCCAACAAGGAGTCAATGGAGAGGAGGGAAGTGGAGATAAGTGCCAAGGAAGAAAAAGGGAAACATATCAGATAGTGGCACAGTGAGGGCTTCATCATTCTAGCACAACAGTACATCTCTGAATTATCCAGAGATACATTCACATATAGCCTGGTAGTCAATAATCAAATACAACAACAAATTTAATAACAAGCATTTATATATCGCCTTTAAAGTAGTAAAGCGTCCCAGGTCGCTTCACAGGAGTGTTGTCAGGCAAAATTTGACACCGAGCCACATAAGGAGATATTAGGACAGGTGACCTTGGTCAAAGAGGTAGGTTTTAAGGAGCGTCTGAAAGCAGGAGAGAGAGAGGTAGAGAGGCGGAGGGGATTAGGGAAGGAATTCCAGAGCTTAGGGCCTAGGCAGCTGAAGGCACAGCCCCAATGATGGGGCAAAAGAAGTGGGGGATGCGCAAGAGGCCAGAGTTGGAGGAACGCAGAGATCTCGGAGGGTGATAGGGCTGGAAGAGGTCACAGAGATAGGGAGGGCCAAGGCCATGGAGGGATTTGGACACAAGGATGTGAAAATCATTGGTTTTCACATGCTGACACACATTAATCTGTTTCCTCTTTCTTTTGAGGTGGCTTTGCTTTCGAACTTGCCAGTCATCCAGATCAGTATTACTTTTCTGTTCGGAAAGTAGATTGGCTGCATTCAGTGAAATGACAGACCTCCCTGGGGTGTGATTTATGCTATCAGATATGCCCACACATCAAACGCTGTTGTGGAAAAGGATTCAGCTTCCAGTGGTGGTGAATTTCAGTGTTGGTACAGCCTCAGTTAAATCATACGACCCTTTGCTGATTCACTAGCGTTAGTGAGGGAGGTGGAATGCGTGAGGGACAGAGAGTGTGCATCACAGAAGGGAGGTCTGATGGTGCAGATCAGGGAAGGGAAGTATAAGGAGCAAGGGTTTTTTTTTGTTTGTTGAGCAGTTGGATGTCTAAGATGCATGGGATCCCATCGCTGTGTCAACCATGCTTCAGTGGGTAGCACTCTTGCCTCTGAGTCAGAAGGCTGTGGGTTTGAGTCACACTCCAGAGACTTCAGCACACAATCTAAGCTCATACTTCAGTGCAGCGCTAAAATTCGGGAGATGAATCGACAGAGGCTTTGAAAGTAGAAATTTTAGGTATTTGCAGAATCTGTGGCATTATCAAGAGGTACGCTAACAAATCTCTGGCAGCTATTACTATTTTGGCAGAGGCTCTTTTCTTACAAAAAGAAAACTTATTGATTTGTGGTGTTGCAGAATGTGATACTTTTCAAGCTTCATTTTTAGATAGAGAGAGCAACCAAACAATAGGATTTCCAGCCCTGTATCAGCATTGCCCTTGATCGAGCCAATAAATAGGTGCCTAACAGCCTCTGGTCTATCTAGGAAGGCACCTTATCCCAGCTCAACAGTTTTCATACTGGACTAGTGTCAATGGCTCATGGATCTGGACTTGAGTGACCAAATGAGTTTGGGGAGCCCCAGTTCAGCTCCCAGTGGGGGTGAATCTACTGTACAAAAACTGCCTGTAATTTAACCAGACCTGGTGCTCAATTGCAATTTCAATCAGAGGTTAGTTGGTGTGACATTACAAAAGTTTACACTGGTGCGGTGGATGAGGGAGGGAGCACTTCCGAGGGTGGGTTTAAGTTACTTTGGGAGAGTACTTGCACTATCGCCGCTGATCCCAAACAGTCGCCTACATCGGACAAATGGGACTAACCATTTGCCATCACCACAGGCATCAATTACAAAGGCACTGCTTAGACCTCATTAAATGTGGCAATTATTTCGGGCAGTTTGAGCAGCTGTTCACACAATCTCTTTCTTTACCATCCGGGTCACAAATCCAAGGCTCTGTTTTACAATCGGGTTTAAAATTGAAGTTTAAAGTTTTGCTCGCCCTCAAACTGCCATCGGAGCTGCCTGCGCTAACGTCTTAACGTCCCACTCTGCATTTCGCTAGCTCCTGGATCATGGCCATCAGGTACTCGTGGATCCCCGGCCCCAAAGCAAAATGTCTTTCATTCAAACAGAAAGAAGAGGAGGGGAAAAAGCCCTACTGTCTGAACAAGCTGTGAACAGTGTGTTGCTATCATTGTACATAATGGAAGGCTGTTGATTAGCAAAGACGCAGTAAAGATGTGTATGAGATACTTAACCACTCATTGAAAGTCTCCAACCAATTTGAAGATTTGTCAACAAGGCTGTTGAGTATTGGGGTTTCGAAGAAGAGCAGGGGAGTCCTCCTCGGTGTCCTGGCCAATATTTATCCCTCAACCAACATCACTAAAACAGATTATCTGGTCATTATCACGTTGCTGTTTGTAGGACTTTACTGTGCGCAAATTGGCTGTCCCCTGTTTCCTACTTTACAACAATGACTACACTTCAAAAAAGTACTTCATTGACTATAAAGTGCTTTGGGACATCCTGAGGTCATGAAAGACGCCTAAATAAGTGCGAGTTCTTTTTTTTTCTTTCTATTGGTTATAAGTTGAATAGGTTATTTTAAGGGGGTACAAGACATTGGTGTGGATGCACATATGGCCCTGGAGCGGCCAGCTCCACACCAATTTGGTCAGGCAATTGGAGCTCTGTAGACATAAATGCATATGCATAGGTAGGGCTTTGCACACCAGCTGCCAATTGATGGTCAGCAGAGGACAGTAAAGTTGATATTAAACGGTTGAAAAGAAAAGAAAGAATTTGCATTTGTATAGTGTCTTTCATGACTTCAGGATGTTCCAAAGCACTTTACAGCCAATGAAGTACTTTCGAAGTATAGTCACTGTTGTAATGTAGGGAAACATGACAGCTAACTTGGGCACAGCAAGGTCCTGCAAACAGCAATGAGATAATGACCAGATAATCTCTTTTTAGTGATGTTGGTTGAGGGATAAATATTGGCCAGGACACTGGGGAGAACTCCCCTGCTCTTCTTCAAATAGTCCCAAAGATTTGTTTATGTCTTCCTGAGAGAGCAGACAGGGCCTTGGTTTAACGTCTTATCCAAAAGATGGTACCTTCGACAGTGCAGCACTCCCTCAGTACTTCACTGGAGTGTCAGCCTGGATTATGTGCTCAGCTCTCTGGAGAGGGGCATAAACCCACAACCTTCAGACTCAGAAGCAAAGGTGCTACCATCGAGCCAAGGCTGACACCTAATAGCAGATCCTTTGCTTCCGGTCCAGTGAGGACAATACAGGCTGTAGACATGAACTTCATCTGCTGTCACAATGGTATCACAAGGTAGATTCAGATGAAGAAGGCCCTTCGGCCCATTTGATCTCATCCTTCCAGAATACCAACCCTGCATCATCCCATTTCAGCATCTGGCTGAATCTTAAATGACTCCAGTGTCTGGCCTCACCCACCCTGACCCTGTACCATCTTGTCCTGATTTATCTGAAGGTATAGTCCCAGGTTTACTTTCTCTATCCTTTTAATTAGATTGCAATGCTGAATATGTCCCCCCTGCACCCCCCTTACGTGTTGTCACTGTTGTCTTTGCAAGAATGAAGATCCCAACTTATCTAGTCATTCCTCAAAGCATCCACATACCAGCCTTAGATATCCTCACTGAATTCTGTCTTATCCACTTCAATCAAAGTCAGCACAATGAGTTCTCATCTTGATGTCAGAATGTTAGAGAAGAATATGAAAGAGATGTTGATAGAGGAGATGGGAATGTGAATTCCATTTTTAGTGGCTCTTGAAAACAATAAAAAAAACTTTCGATGCAGAAAACTTTGAACTTCTGGGGACCGTAGGTGCCAATTTGCATTAAACATTGGGCGGATGGAGGAGCAACTACAACTTCCTCCTCACATGACAAGCGATCCACTGGCCAAGTAAAGAGTGCCTTGCTTTTGGCCATTCCATGACTATAATGGATGAAATGTTGAACCGAGGCCCCATCTGCCCTCTCAGGTGGATGTAAAAGATCCCATGGTACTATTCAAAGAAAAGCAGGGGAGTTCTTCCGGTGTTCTGGCCAATATTTATTCCTTAAACAACATCACGAAGACTTCTTCACTGGTCATTGATCAAGTAGCTTTTTGTGGTACCTTGCGATGCCCAAACTGGCTGCTGTAATTCCCTACACTTCAAAAAAGTATTTCATTGCCTATGGCATGTCCTGAAGTCATAGAAGATGCTTTTTGAATGCTAGTTCTTTCTTTCTTTATAACATTTTCTACCACCAAGATTATTGGACATTATGGGTCAAAATTATAGCTCAATGATTTAAATGGACTTTTAAATAAATGTTGGCATTATTATAACATAAAATGAACTTGGTGCGATTAATGTCTTTCCAGCAGTGGAGAATGCATGGCTTTGTCTAAGAACAAAAGTAAGGAAGTTATGATGAACCACAAAAGCAAGGAAGTTATGATGAACCTTTATAAAACACTGGTTTGGCCACAACTGGAGTATTGTGTCCAATCCTGGGCACCGCACTTTAGGAATGATGTGAAGGCCCTAGAGCGGGTGCAGAAAAGATTTACTAGAATGGTTCCAGGGATGAGGGACTTTAGTTACATGGATAGACTGGAGAAGCTGGGGTTGTTCTCCTTAGAGCAGAGAAGGTTGAGAGGAGATTTGACAGAGGTGTACAAAATCATGAGGGGTCTAGACAAAGTAGATAGAGAGAAGTTATTCCTACATGCAGAAGGGTCGAGAACCAGAGGGCATAGATTTAAGGTAATTGGCAAAAGAACCAAAGGCGACATGAGGAAAAATGTTTTTACCAAGCAAGTGGTTATGATCTGGAATGCACTGCCTGAAAGGGTGGTGGAGGCAGATTCAATCGTGGCTTTCAAAAGGGAACTGGATAAGCACTTGAAGGAACAAAATTTACAGAGCTACGGGGAAAAGGCGGGGGAGTGGGACTAGCTGGATTGCTCTTGCAGAGAGCCGGCAATGGCTCGACAGGCCGAATGGCCTCCTTCTATGCTGTAACCATTCTATGATTCTATGATTCCATTGGAACAGGAGTAGGCCATTCAACCCCTCAAGCCTGTTCTGCCATTCTATTAGATCATGGCTGAACTGTATGTTATGTCCATCTACCCGCCTTGGTTCTGTAACCCTTGCCTAACAAAAATTACTGATGTTTTTAAATCTCAGTTTTTAAAATTTCAATTGACTTAGCCTCAACAGCTTTTTGGAGGAGAGAGTTCCAGATTTCCATTACTCTTTGTATGAAGAAGTGCTTCCTGACATGATCACTGAACGGCCCAGCTCTAATTTCGAGGTTACGCCCCCTTGTTCTGGACTCCCACACCAGAGGAAATAGTTTCTCTCTACCCTATCAAATCCTTTAATCATCGTGAACACCTCAATTAGATCACCCATTAATCTTTTACACTCACGGGACTACAAGCCTAGTCTACGTAACCTCTCCTCATAATTTTAGCCTGTTAGCTCCGGTATCATTCTGGGGAATCTGTGCTGCACCCTCTCCAAGGCCAATATATCCTTCCTGAGGCACGGTGCCCAGAACTGAACTCAGTACTCCAGATGGGGTCTAGTTTGCTGAGACAAAACAGTGGGTCAGCGGGCTCTTCAACCTGGACAGAGGAAACAATGAAATTTGCCGAAAGAAAAATCAATCACAGTTTGTTCTTGCACCTTGCAATAAAGTTCTCTCTCAAAATTGTAGAAATATTTTAAACCGGAGAGCGATTTAAACCTGTATTTTGGTCAGTGCGCCAGAAGGCAATTTACTTTGTGCCAGACATAAGCTGCTTCAAGTCCAATTGAGCTGCAGCTGATAGGCAATTATCTTGTCCCCTTCTTTGATTCCATGTCTAGATTTCACGTCCAATTAGCCGAACAGTAGGGAGGTACAATTACATATCATTAGTAGTTCTTTTTTGTTCCTAGGAGTGGTTAGTTCATTTCTGTTGTCACATTTATACAGTGAGTTATCGTGTTGAAACCTCTCAAAGCACTTCACACAACCAATTACATTTGAAGTGCAGTGACTGATGTTATGTAAGCAAACCTGGTAGCCATTTTATGTCAGGAATGTCTCACAAACAACAAAAAAAAAGAAGGACTTGCATTTATACAGTATCTTTCACAACCTCAGGACATCCCATTGGACAGCCAATAAAGTGTAATTACTGTTGTAATGTAGGAAATGCAGTAGCCAAGTTGCGCACAGCAAGATCTCACAAACAGCAGAGGTAATGATCAGATAATGTGTTGATTGAGGAATAAATATTGTATTGGATACCGGGGAGAACTCCCCTGCTCTTCTTCGAAATAAAGCCTTAGGATCTTTTACGTCCACCTGAAAGGGCAGACAGGGTCTCGATTTTATGTCTCATCCAAACGATGGCACCTCTGACAGTGCAGGACCCCCTCAGTACTGCACTGGAGCATCAGCCTAGATTTTATACTCAATTCCATGGAGTGGGACTTGTACCCACAACTTTCTGACTCTGGCCAGAGCCCTACCCAGTGAGCCACGGCTGACAGCAACAAGATGAACGAGTGGCTCTTGTTTTCGGTATTTCGTGCTCTGTGGACGTTGAGGATGATTGTTTTAGCTTGGGCCTAGCCAAAGTCTATAGACGTAAGGGGAGCAATTATATAGATGTTTAATTGCAGAAGAACGCAACCCAAAATAATATCCTCATCCATGCGCTAGAGAACTGCCTTTGACACCTACAATGTTATTGGTCAAAGAGTGATCACGTCTCCCACAATATGAATAAAAGCCAAATAAACTGTCACTCGCTAAAAGAATTGTTGTGCAAGAAAGGACCTTTTATCCTCCACTATTTAGAAATTTCTAGATTTAGTTTCACGGGAACAGGAGTAGGCCATTCAGCCCCTCGAGCCCGTTTCGTCATTCAGTTAGATCATGGCTGATCTGTATCTTAACTCCATCTACCCACCTTGGTTCCGTAACCCTTAATACCTTTGCCACAAATTCCTGGGGTTTGGGGGAGGAGTGGGGGGCGCTCCTCCATACTTGCAGAACCCCCCCACCTGCCCGTGCCGGGAGCTGTAGACCCCATTCCAAATCCTGTGGGTGGGGTCGTAGCCATATTCAGGGCAAGTCTCCAGCTCCTGTAAGGGGGCACCATGACTCTCTGATGCAATGCAGGAGGCCCAAGTAGTTGTCGGCCATCACTGCCAGTTAATCGATCCCCGCCAGGATTAATCACCCGCTCTCTCCTGCACTTTAGGGCCTTTATTAGGCCCATAATGGAACCTCTGCCTGCTCTCAGCCGGCATAGGTTTCACCAGGCCTATTAGGAGGCAGATTGGATGGAATTACCCAGGGAAGCCCAGGAGCTTTTCTTTGCCACGCCTCCTAGACATTGCGCCACTCCCACCAACTGGAATTTAAAGGGCCAATGCAAATGGGGCAGAGTCCTGGTGTAACCAGGGTCTGTTCCTAATTCTTGGCCTCCCCCTGCCCGCACCAGCCCCAGGAATTTCGAGGCCGCTATCTGCATTTCCTCAGGGGTCAGCCCTTGACCTTGGCCTGAAAGGTCAAATTCGATCAGTTTGGGATTAAGTATTCTGAGATTCAAATGATAGGTTTCGATCTTTCTTTCTGGGATTGGCTAGTTCCCGTCTGTGCTTGTCCATTAGCTCCTGAAATACTTTGGTATAATTGTCCCACTGCTAGAGGGAGTTCACCAGCATTAAACCTGACCATGGAATGATTTCAGTCCCTAATTAAGTTAAGCAGGAGGCAGCACAGCTGAAAAGGGGGCATCGATTTCTATTAGAAGCATAACCACTGACTATCAGGATTCGTTTGTCATCAATCAGTATCTTTGTTTCAGCTTGCCAACTCCCCTGTCAATGACTGCATCCCAGAAAGTCACTTGAAGGGCTCCTGACTTCAGATTACTGCCGTTTAACTATGTACGTTCGATGAAGAGTTTAAGCCACCCAACAGTGGTCAGTTCCTTTTTTGTTCTTTCCCTCTATCAGGTATCAGCTGTGGTTCAGTCGGTTGTACACTCCCCTCTGAGTCAGAAGGTTGTGGGTTCAAGTCCCATTCCAGAGATTTAAATATAAAATCTAGGCTGGGATTCCACTGTCAGAAGTGCTGTCTTTTGGATGAGATGTTAAACCAAGGCCCCGTCTGCCCTCTCAGGTGGACGTAAAAGATCCCATGGCACTATTTCGAAGAAAGGCAGGTGAGTTCTCCCCAGTGTGTTGATTAATATTTATTCCTCAACCAAAATCACCGAAACAGATTATCTAGCCATTATCTCATTGCTGTTTGTGGGACCTTGCTGTGCACAAATTGGCTGCCGTGTTTCCGACATTACAACAGTGACTGTACTTCATTGGCTGGAAAGCCCTTTTGGACGTCCTAAAGTTGTGAAAGGCACCATATAAATGCAAGATTTTTCTTTCTTAAATCGGTTATTAAGAGAGTGAATGAGCCTATTCCTGAAATATACCAAGACTGTTTTAATACCAAGGAGGAGTGTGAATGGCCCACGTTAACTTGCTCACTGATTCCACCTCCTTGACTGTCTCTCTATAGTGAAGCCCATCATTCTCAAGCACCTTCCCCCAAGCAGAAATAGGAACTGACAGAATGAGAGATTGCGGTTTGTCAACTGATCTCGAGCCGTGTCCTTCTATTAATGATGTGTGTCAGCTTGGCTCTGTTGCCACTACCCTCACCCCGGGTTACAAGTTTCAACCAAACTCTGAAGAAGTGCTGCGTTTTCAGAGGCTCCGTCCTTCATATTAATCCAACGTCCTGACTGTTAGTGCTTCAAAATCAAAATGGTTTCAGGGGTCGGGGTCAGGTCCGGGAATTGCGGGGAATGGGAGCAGGGGAGGTTGGGGGTCGGGGCCAGCGGGGGGAGAGCAGCGATAGGAAGGGGGAGGGGCGGTGATTGGTACCCTTAATGTGGATCCGGAGTTCTCCACTCCTTTAACGTGAATCCGGAGTTCTCCACTCCTTTAACGTGGATCCGGAGTTCCCCACTCATTTAATGTGGATCTGGAGTTCCCCACTCATTTAACGTGGATCCGGAGTTCCCCACTCCTTTAACGTGGATCCGGAGTTCCCCTCTCCTTTAATGTGGATCCGGAGTTCCCCTCTCCTTTAATGTGGATCTGGAGTTCCCCTCTCCTTTAATGTGGATCCGGAGTTCCCCTCTCCTTTAATGTGGATCCGGAGTTCCCCTCTCCTTTAACGTGGATCCGGAGTTCTCCACTCATTTAATGTGGATCCGGAGTTTCCCACTCATTTAATGTGGATCCGGAGTTCCCCACTCCTTTAACCCGGATCCGGAGTTCCCCACTCATTTAATGTGGATCCGGAGTTCCCCACTCATTTAATGTGGATCCGGAGTTCTCCACTCCTTTAACGTGGATCCGGAGTTCCCCACTCCTTTAATGTGGATCCGGAGTTCCCCACTCCTTTAATGTGGATCCGGAGTTCCCCACTCCTTTAATGTGGATCCGGAGTTCTCCACTCCTTTAACGTGGATCCGGAGTTCTCCACTCCTTTAACGTGGATCCGGAGTTCTCCACTCCTTTAACGTGGATCCGGAGTTCTCCACTCCTTTAATGTGGATCCGGAGTTCTCCACTCCTTTAACGTGGATCCGGAGTTCTCCACTCCTTTAATGTGGATCCGGAGTTCTCCACTCCTTTAATGTGGATCCGGAGTTCCCCACTCCTTTAATGTGGATCCGGAGTTCCCCACTCCTTTAATGTGGATCCGGAGTTCTCCACTCCTTTAATGTGGATCCGGAGTTCTCCACTCCTTTAACGTGGATCCGGAGTTCCCCACTCATTTAATGTGGATCCGGAGTTCTCCACTCCTTTAACGTGGATCCGGAGTTCCCCACTCATTTAATGTGGATCCGGAGTTCCGCACTCCTTTAACCCGGATCCGGAGTTCTCCACTCCTTTAACGTGGATCCGGAGTTCTCCACTCCTTTAACCCGGATCCGGAGTTCTCCACTCCTTTAATGTGGATCCGGAGTTCTCCACTCCTTTAACATGGATCCGGAGTTCTCCACTCCTTTAACGTGGATCCGGAGTTCCGCACTCCTTTAACCCGGATCCGGAGTTCTCCACTCCTTTAACATGGATCCGGAGTTCTCCACTCCTTTAATGTGGATCCGGAGTTCCGCACTCCTTTAACCCGGATCCGGAGTTCTCCACTCCTTTAATGTGGATCCGGAGTTCTCCACTCCTTTAACATGGATCCGGAGTTCTCCACTCCTTTAACGTGGATCCGGAGTTCCGCACTCCTTTAACCCGGATCCGGAGTTCTCCACTCATTTAATGTGGATCCGGAGTTCTCCACTCCTTTAACGTGGATCCGGAGTTCCCCACTCCTTTAACCCGGATCCAGAGTTCCCCTCTCCTTTAACGTGGATCCGGAGTTCCCCACTCCTTTAACCCGGATCCAGAGTTCCCCTCTCCTTTAATGTGGATCCGGAGTTCTCCACTCATTTAATGTGGATCCGGAGTTCCCCACTCCTTTAATGTGGATCCGGAGTTCCCCACTCCTTTAATGTGGATCCAGAGTTCCCCTCTCCTTTAATGTGGATCCGGAGTTCTCCACTCATTTAATGTGGATCCGGAGTTCCCCACTCCTTTAATGTGGATCCGGAGTTCCCCACTCCTTTAATGTGGATCCGGAGTTCCCCACTCCTTTAATGTGGATCCGGAGTTCCCCACTCCTTTAATGTGGATCCGGAGTTCCCCATTCCTTTAATGTGGATCCGGAGTTCTCCACTCATTTAATGTGGATCCGGAGTTCTCCACTCCTTTAACGTGGATCCGGAGTTCCCCTCTCCTTTAATGTGGATCCGGAGTTCTCCACTCCTTTAACGTGGATCCGGAGTTCCCCTCTCCTTTAATGTGGATCCGGAGTTCTCCACTCCTTTAATGTGGATCCGGAGTTCTCCACTCCTTTAATGTGGATCCGGAGTTCTCCACTCATTTAATGTGGATCCGGAGTTCCCCACTCCTTTAATGTGGATCCGGAGTTCCCCACTCCTTTAATGTGGATCCGGAGTTCTCCACTCCTTTAACCCGGATCCGGAGTTCTCCACTCCTTTAACGTGGATCCGGAGTTCCCCACTCCTTTAATGTGGATCCGGAGTTCTCCACTCCTTTAATGTGGATCCAGAGTTCCCCACTCCTTTAACGTGGATCCGGAGTTCCCCACTCCTTTAATGTGGATCCGGAGTTCTCCACTCCTTTAATGTGGATCCGGAGTTCCCCACTCCTTTAATGTGGATCCGGAGTTCCCCACTCCTTTAATGTGGATCCGGAGTTCTCCACTCCTTTAACGTGGATCCGGAGTTCTCCACTCATTTAATGTGGATCCGGAGTTCCCCACTCCTTTAATGTGGATCCGGAGTTCCCCACTCCTTTAACGTGGATCCGGAGTTCTCCACTCCTTTAATGTGGATCCGGAGTTCTCCACTCATTTAATGTGGATCCGGAGTTCCCCATTCCTTTAATGTGGATCCGGAGTTCTCCACTCCTTTAACGTGGATCCGGAGTTCTCCACTCCTTTAATGTGGATCCGGAGTTCCCCACTCCTTTAATGTGGATCCGGAGTTCTCCACTCCTTTAACCCGGATCCGGAGTTCTCCACTCCTTTAATGTGGATCCGGAGTTCTCCACTCCTTTAACGTGGATCCAGAGTTCTCAACTCCTTTAACGTGGATCCGGAGTTCCCCACTCCTTTAACGTGGATCCAGAGTTCTCCACTCCTTTAACGTGGATCCGGAGTTCTCCACTCCTTTAACATGGATCTGGAGTTATCCACTCCTTTAATGTGGATCCGGAGTTCCCCACTCCTTTAATGTGGATCCGGAGTTCCCCTCTCCTTTAATGTGGATCTGGAGTTCTCCACTCATTTAATGTGGATCCGGAGTTCTCCACTCCTTTAACGTGGATCCGGAGTTCTCCACTCCTTTAATGTGGATCCGGAGTTCCCCACTCCTTTAACGTGGATCTGGAGTTATCCACTCCTTTAACGTGGATCCGGAGTTCCCCACTCCTTTAATGTGGATCCGGAGTTCTCCACTCCTTTAATGTGGATCCGGAGTTCTCCACTCCTTTAATGTGGATCCGGAGTTCCCCACTCCTTTAACGTGGATCCGGAGTTCTCCACTCCTTCAACGTGGATCCGGAGTTCCCCACTCCTTTAATGTGGATCCGGAGTTCCCCACTCCTTTAACGTGGATCCGGAGTTCTCCACTCCTTTAATGTGGATCCGGAGTTCCCCACTCCTTTAATGTGGATCCAGAGTTCTCCACTCCTTTAATGTGGATCCGGAGTTCCCCACTCCTTTAACGTGGATCCGGAGTTCTCCACTCATTTAATGTGGATCCGGAGTTCTCCACTCCTTTAATGTGGATCCGGAGTTCCCCACTCATTTAACGTGGATCCGGAGTTCTCCACTCCTTTAATGTGGATCCGGAGTTCTCCACTCCTTTAATGTGGATCCGGAGTTCTCCACTCCTTTAATGTGGATCCGGAGTTCCCCACTCATTTAACGTGGATCCGGAGTTCTCCACTCATTTAATGTGGATCCGGAGTTCTCCACTCATTTAACGTGGATCCGGAGTTCTCCACTCATTTAATGTGGATCCGGAGTTCTCCACTCCTTTAATGTGGATCCGGAGTTCTCCACTCATTTAATGTGGATCCGGAGTTCTCCACTCCTTTAATGTGGATCCGGAGTTCTCCACTCCTTTAACGTGGATCCGGAGTTCTCCACTCCTTTAACATGGATCCGGAGTTCCCCACTCCTTTAATGTGGATCCGGAGTTCTCCACTCCTTTAATGTGGATCCGGAGTTCCCCACTCCTTTAACGTGGATCCGGAGTTCTCCACTCCTTTAATGTGGATCCGGAGTTCTCCACTCATTTAATGTGGATCCGGAGTTCTCCACTCCTTTAATGTGGATCCGGAGTTCCCCACTCCTTCAATGTGGATCCGGAGTTCTCCACTCCTTCAAGTGGATCCGGAGTTCTCCACTCCTTTAACGTGGATCCGGAGTTCCCCACTCCTTTAACGTGGATCCGGAGTTCCCCACTCCTTTAACGTGGATCCGGAGTTCTCCACTCCTTTAACGTGGATCCGGAGTTCTCCACTCCTTTAACGTGGATCCGGAGTTCCCCACTCCTTTCACGTGGATCCGGAGTTCTCCACTCCTTTAACGTGGATCCGGAGTTCCCCACTCCTTTAACGTGGATCCGGAGTTCCCCACTCCTTTAACGTGGATCCGGAGTTCTCCACTCCTTTAACGTGGATCCGGAGTTCTCCACTCCTTCAATGTGGATCCGGAGTTCTCCACTCCTTCAATGTGGATCCGGAGTTCTCCACTCCTTTAACGTGGATCCGGAGTTCCCCACTCCTTTAATGTGGATCCGGAGTTCTCCACTCATTTAATGTGGATCCGGAGTTCTCCACTCCTTTAATGTGGATCCGGAGTTCCCCACTCATTTAACGTGGATTCGGAGTTCCCCACTCCTTTAATGTGGATCCGGAGTTCTCCACTCCTTTAACGTGGATCCGGAGTTCTCCTCTCCTTTAATGTGGATCCGGAGTTCCCCACTCCTTTAACGTGGATCCGGAGTTCCCCACTCCTTTAACGTGGATCCGGAGTTCCCCACTCCTTTAATGTGGATCCGGAGTTCTCCACTCCTTTATTGTGGATCCGGAGTTCCCCACTCATTTAATGTGGATCCGGAGTTCCCCACTCCTTTAACGTGGATCCGGAGTTCTCCACTCCTTTAATGTGGATCCGGAGTTCTCCACTCATTTAATGTGGATCCGGAGTTCTCCACTCCTTTATTGTGGATCCGGAGTTCCCCGCTCCTTTAATGTGGATCCGGAGTTCTCCACTCCTTTATTGTGGATCCGGAGTTCCCCACTCCTTTAACGTGGATCCGGAGTTCTCCACTCCTTTATTGTGGATCCGGAGTTCCCCACTCCTTTAACGTGGATCCGGAGTTCCCCTCTCCTTTAACGTGGATCCGGAGTTCTCCACTCCTTTATTGTGGATCCGGAGTTCCCCACTCCTTTAATGTGGATCCGGAGTTCTCCACTCCTTTATTGTGGATCCGGAGTTCTCCACTCCTTTAACCCGGATCCGGAGATCTCCACTCCTTTAATGTGGATCCGGAGTTCTCCACTCCTTTAATGTGGATCCGGAGTTCTCCACTCCTTTAACGTGGATCCGGATTTCCCCACTCCTTTAATGTGGATCCGGAGTTCCCCACTCCTTTAACGTGGATCCGGAGTTCTCCACTCCTTTAATGTGGATCCGGAGTTCACCACTCCTTTAACGTGGATCCGGAGTTCTCCACTCCTCTAATGTGGATCCGGAGTTCTCCACTCCTTTAACGTGGATCCGGAGTTCTCCACTCCTTTAATGTGGATCCGGAGTTCTCCACTCCTTTAATGTGGATCCGGAGTTCTCCACTCCTTTAATGTGGATCCGGAGTTCCCCACTCCTTTAACGTGGATCCGGAGTTCTCCACTCCTTTAATGTGGATCCGGAGTTCTCCACTCCTTTAACGTGGATCCGGAGTTCTCCACTCCTTTAACGTGGATCCGGAGTTCCCCACTCCTTTAACGTGGATCCGGAGTTCTCCACTCCTTTAATGTGGATCCGGAGTTCTCCACTCCTTTAATGTGGATCCGGAGTTCTCCACTCATTTAACGTGGATCCGGAGTTCTCCACTCCTTTAATGTGGATCCGGAGTTCTCCACTCCTTTAACGTGGATCCGGAGTTCTCCACTCATTTAACGTGGATCCGGAGTTCTCCACTCCTTTAACGTGGATCCGGAGTTCCCCACTCCTTTAACGTGGATCCAGAGTTCTCCACTCATTTAATGTGGATCCGGAGTTCTCCACTCCTTTAATGTGGATCCGGAGTTCTCCACTCCTTTAACCCGGATCCGGAGTTCTCCACTCCTTTAACGTGGATCCGGAGTTCTCCACTCCTTTAATGTGGATCCGGAGTTCTCCACTCCTTTAATGTGGATCCGGAGTTCCCCACTCCTTTAATGTGGATCCGGAGTTCTCCACTCCTTTAATGTGGATCCGGAGTTCCACTCTCCTTTAATGTGGATCCGGAGTTCCCCACTCCTTTAACCCGGATCCGGAGTTCTCCACTCCTTTAATGTGGATCCAGAGTTCTCCACTCCTTTAATGTGGATCCGGAGTTCCCCACTCCTTTAATGTGGATCCGGAGTTCTCCACTCCTTTAACCCGGATCCGGAGTTCTCCACTCCTTTATTGTGGATCCGGAGTTCTCCACTCCTTTAATGTGGATCCGGAGTTCTCCACTCCTTTAATGTGGATCCGGAGTTCTCCACTCCTTTAACCCGGATCCGGAGTTCTCCACTCCTTCAACGTGGATCCGGAGTTCTCCACTCCTTTAATGTGGATCCAGAGTTCTCCACTCCTTTAACGTGAATCTGGAGTTCTCCACTCATTTAACGTGGATCCGGAGTTCCCCACTCCTTTAACGTGAATCTGGAGTTCTCCACTCATTTAACGTGGATCCGGAGTTCCCCACTCCTTTAACGTGGATCCGGAGTTCTCCACTCATTTAACGTGGATCCGGAGTTCTCCACTCATTTAACGTGGATCCGGAGTTCTCCACTCCTTTAACGTGAATCCGGAGTTCTCCACTCCTTTAACGTGAATCTGGAGTTCTCCACTCCTTTAACGTCGATCCGGAGTTCCCCACTCCTTTAATGTGGATCCGGAGTTCTCCACTCATTTAACGTGGATCCGGAGTTCTCCACTCCTTTAATGTGGATCCGGAGTTCCCCACTCCTTTAACATGGATCCGGAGTTCCCCTCTCCTTTAATGTGGATCCGGAATTCTCCACTCCTTTAACGTGGATCCGGAGTTCCCCACTCCTTTAATGTGGATCCGGAGTTCTCCACTCCTTTAACGTGGATCCGGAGTTCCCCTCTCCTTTAATGTGGATCCGGAGTTCCCCACTCCTTTAATGTGGATCCGGAGTTCTCCACTCCTTTAACGTGGATCCGGAGTTCCCCTCTCCTTTAATGTGGATCCGGAGTTCTCCACTCCTTTAACGTGGATCCGGAGTTCCCCTCTCCTTTAATGTGGATCCGGAGTTCTCCACTCCTTTAACGTGGATCCGGAGTTCCCCTCTCCTTTAATGTGGATCCGGAGTTCCCCACTCCTTTAACATGGATCCGGAGTTCCCCTCTCCTTTAACGTGGATCCGGAGTTCTCCACTCATTTAACGTGGATCCGGAGTTCCCCTCTCCTTTAATGTGGATCCTGAGTTCTCCACTCATTTAATGTGGATCCGGAGTTCCCCACTCCTTTAACATGGATCCGGAGTTCCCCTCTCCTTTAACGTGGATCCGGAGTTCTCCACTCCTTTAACATGGATCCGGAGTTCCCCACTCCTTTAATGTGGATCCGGAGTTCTCCACTCCTTTAATGTGGATCCGGAGTTCCCCACTCCTTTAATGTGGATCCGGAGTTCCCCACTCCTTTAATGTGGATCCGGAGTTCCCCACTCCTTTAACGTGGATCCGGAGTTCCCCACTCCTTTAACGTGGATCCGGAGTTCCCCTCTCCTTTAACGTGGATCCTGAGTTCCCCACTCCTTTAACGTGAATCTGGAGTTCTCCACTCCTTTAATGTGGATCCGGAGTTCCCCTCTCCTTTAACGTCGATCCGGAGTTCCCCTCTCCTTTAACGTGGATCCAGAGTTCCGCACTCCTTTAACGTGGATCCGGAGTTCCCCTCTCCTTTAACGTGGATCCAGAGTTCCGCACTCCTTTAACGTGGATCCGGAGTTCCCCTCTCCTTTAACGTGGATCCAGAGTTCCGCACTCCTTTAACGTGGATCCGGAGTTCCCCTCTCCTTTAACGTGGATCCAGAGTTCCGCACTCCTTTAACGTGGATCTGGAGTTCCCCTCTCCTTTAACGTGGATCTGGAGTTCCCCACTCCTTTAACATGGATCCGGAGTTCCCCTCTCCTTTAACGTGGATCCGGAGTTCCCCTCTCCTTTAACGTGGATCCAGAGTTCCGCACTCCTTTAACGTGGATCCGGAGTTCCCCTCTCCTTTAACATGGATCCGGAGTTCCCCACTCCTTTAACATGGATCCGGAGTTCCCCACTCCTTTAATGTGGATCCGGAGTTCCCCACTCCTTTAACATGGATCCGGAGTTCCCCACTCCTTTAACGTGGATCCGGAGTTCCCCACTCCTTTAATGTGGATCCGGAGTTCCCCACTCCTTTAACATGGATCCGGAGTTCCCCACTCCTTTAACGTGGATCCGGAGTTCCCCACTCCTTTAACGTGGATCCGGAGTTCTCCACTCCTTCAACGTGGATCCGGAGTTCCCCACTCCTTTAACGTGGATCCGGAGTTCTCCACTCATTTAATGTGGATCCGGAGTTCCCCACTCCTTTAATGTGGATCCGGAGTTCCCCACTCCTTTAATGTGGATCCGGAGTTCCCCTCTCCTTTAACATGGATCCGGAGTTCTCCGCTCCTTTAACGTGGATCCGGAGTTCCCCACTCCTTTAACGTGGATCCGGAGTTCCCCACTCCTTTAACGTGGATCCGGAGTTCTCCACTCCTTTAACGTGGATCCGGAGTTCCCCACTCCTTTAATGTGGATCCGGAGTTCCCCACTCCTTTAACATGGATCCGGAGTTCTCCACTCCTTTAACGTGGATCCGGAGTTCCCCACTCCTTTAACGTGGATCCGGAGTTCTCCACTCCTTTAATGTGGATCCGGAGTTCCCCTCTCCTTTAACGTGGATCCGGAGTTCTCCACTCATTTAATGTGGATCCGGAGTTCCCCACTCCTTTAACGTGGATCCGGAGTTCTCCACTCCTTTAATGTGGATCTGGAGTTCCCCACTCCTTTAACGTGGATCCGGAGTTCTCCACTCCTTTAACGTGGATCCGGAGTTCCCCTCTCCTTTAACGTGGATCCGGAGTTCTCCACTCCTTTAACGTGGATCCGGAGTTCCCCTCTCCTTTAACATGGATCCGGAGTTCCCCTCTCCTTTAACATGTATCCGGAGTTCCCCTCTCCTTTAACATGGATCCGGAGTTCCCCTCTCCTTTAACATGGATCCGGAGTTCCCCTCTCCTTTAACGTGGATCCGGAGTTCTCCACTCCTTTAACATGGATCCGGAGTTCTCCGCTCCTTTAACGTGGATCCGGAGTTCCCCTCTCCTTTAACATGGATCCGGAGTTCTCCACTCCTTTAACGTGGATCCGGAGTTCCCCTCTCCTTTAACATGGATCCGGAGTTCCCCTCTCCTTTAACATGGATCCGGAGTTCCCCTCTCCTTCAATGTGGATCCGGAGTTCCCCTCTCCTTTAACGTGGATCCTGAGTTCTCCACTCCTTTAAAGTGGATCCGGAGTTCCCCTCTCCTTTAATGTGAATCCGGAGTTCTCCACTCCTTTAACGTGGATCCGGAGTTCCCCACTCCTTTAAAGTGGATCCGGAGTTCCCCTCTCCTTTAATGTGAATCCGGAGTTCTCCACTCCTTTAACATGGATCCGGAGTTCCCCACTCCTTTAACGTGGATCCGGAGTTCTCCACTCCTTTAATGTGGATCCGGAGTTCTCCACTCCTTTAACTTGGATCCGGAGTTCCCCTCTCCTTTAATGTGAATCCGGAGTTCTCCACTCCTTTAACGTGGATCCGGAGTTCCCCACTCCTTTAATGTGGATCCGGAGTTCTCCACTCCTTTAATGTGGATCCGGAGTTCTCCACTCCTTTAATGTGGATCCGGAGTTCTCCACTCCTTTAATGTGGATCCGGAGTTCCCCACTCCTTTAATGTGGATCCGGAGTTCTCCACTCCTTTAATGTGGATCCGGAGTTCTCCACTCCTTTAATGTGGATCCGGAGTTCCCCACTCCTTTAACGTGGATCCGGAGTTCTCCACTCCTTTAATGTGGATCCAGAGTTCCCCTCTCCTTTAACGTGGATCCGGAGTTCTCCTCTCCTTTAATGTGGATCCGGAGTTCCCCTCTCCTTTAACGTGGAACCGGAGTTCTCCACTCCTTTAAAGTGGATCCGGAGTTCCCCACTCCTTGAACGTGGATCCGGAGTTCCCCTCTCCTTTAATGTGGATCCGGAGTTCCCCACTCCTTTAACGTGGATCCGGAGTTCCCCTCTCCTTTAACATGAATCCGGAGTTCCCCTCTCCTTTAACGTGGATCCGGAGTTCTCCACTCCTTTAACGTGGATCCGGAGTTCTCCACTCCTTTAACGTGGATCCGGAGTTCTCCACTCCTTTAAAGTGGATCCGGAGTTCCCCACTCCTTTAATGTGGGATCAGTAGGATCACTCCTGCTCCTCCTGGCTCCACATTCAGGAGGGTTATTTACCTTCTTTGTTGGGCCTAGCATGCATTCCCTGGGCCTGGTTTCCCTCAGGGCAAACCAATCTTGGAGAGGGTGCCTCAAAATAGGCGTTAGGCCCCTTATTTGCATATGTTAAGGGGCTTATGCCTGTTTCAGGCTTGGGTAAAAGGCGCATTTATTTTTCTTTATCCAATATGGTGGAAATGTGCGCACGCTTTCTGTCCGCCATATTGGGGCCTTAGTGGTCTGAGTAACGCCTGTAAATTGTGTGTTGCCTGGACCAATTTCTAGGCTGTGATCTCTGGGTTGCTTGTCCAGTACCGTAACCACTAGGCCACTGTGCCCATTCAGGGCTTCCGTTCCTGGGCATTGTCCAGCACCCCTGTCCCCAGTTGAGAATGCACAAGATTATTGGTGTCGGGTGAGGATAGCTTCGGACTTGCCCCCATGGTGGAGCTGCCTGCTGACACTCACCAACCAATGACCACTTGCACAAAATACCTGTGGGCGACCAGCGCCTGCCGGAACGGTGCCCCAAGGGGAAGCAGTGGAGGGAGAACAAAGAAGAAGAGGGGATGGGACTATCGAAGCAGACATTGACCAAGGCTGAAGCCACATCTATTGGGTTTTGTGTTAAAGTGCAATCCACGCAGAGAGGAACACAGCTTCGTCTGGGAGTTATTGGGACTGACACCAAGCTTATTTAAGTTTGAGTCTCGTATTCACAACCAGACCTAACTTTGCCCAGCCAGACTGTGCAGTAATTGTGAAGGATTAGGGAAGGAGATGCTTTGTCCCTCGTGGGACCCATCTGAAGATAATACCCTTTAAAATGAGCCATGACTTTGTGTGTGTGTGTGTATCAAGGTTTGTGGATCTATCATCAGCACTGACTGGCAGTGAGAATCAATGGTCCTCCTCCTCACTTGCTGAAATGGTGACGGGCTCTATCTTGAACACGGTTCGCTCATCTGTAAAGGCACAAGAGGCGTTTTTCTTCATCGCGCTTTAAACTGTGCACAGATTACTGATGTGAACACAGAGAAACCACTGAACAAGGGAAGGCAAAACTGATCAAATTACTCGCTGGGAGCACAGGAAACAAGGAAAGAATGGGGTTCATCACTGCAAAATTTGGCACATCAAGGTTTCATCACGTAACAGTGATTTTTTTTTAAATTGAGAAGCCCAAGGCGAAAGAAAGTCTTGCATTTATACAGTGCCTTTCACGACCTCAGGATGGCCCAAAGCGCTTTACAGCCTATTAAGTACTTTTAATGTGTAGTCACTGTTGCAACATAGGAAACGCAGTAGACAATTTGCAGGCAGCAAGATCCCACAAACAGCAATGTGATAATTACCAGATAATCTGTTTTTAGGTGTTGATTGAGGGATAAATATTGGCCAGGACACCGGGGAGAACGCCCTTGCTCTTCTTCGAAATAATGCCGTGGGATCTTTTGCGTCCACCTGAGAGAGCAGACGGGGCTTCGGTTTAACATCTCATCCGAAAGGCGCCACCTCCGACAGTTTAGCACTCCCTCAGCACTGCACTGGGAGTGTCAGCCTAGATTTTATGCTCAAGTCTCTGGAGTGGGATTTGAACCCATAAATCTTCTGACTCAGGGATGAGAGTGCTACCACTGAGTCATGGCTGAAAGGGTCAAGATCCATTCTGCAGGGCAGGGCACCACAAAGACTGCAAATAGTAAAAGCGAACATGAGGTTAATATGGGAGTAGTGATTAGGTGACACCAAACTTGAGTTTTAAATGCCTGAATAGTTTAGGACCTCCTACAGCACCTCCCAAACCCGCAACCTCTACCACCTAGAAGGACATAGCATACAAGGCTACGGACCAAATGCTGGAATATGGGATTAGAGTAGACAGGGCTGATGGCCGGCGCGGACACGATGGGCCGAAGGGCCTCTATCCGTGCTGTATAACTCTATGACTCTATGACTCTATGACTCTATGACAAGGGCAGCAGGCACATGGGAACAACACCACCTGCACGTTCCCCTCCAAGTCACACACCATCCCGACTTGGAAATATATCGCCGTTCCTTCATCGTCGCTGGGTTAAAATCCTGGAACTCCCTATCTAACAGCACTGTGGGAGAACCTTCACCGCATGGACTGCAGCGGTTCAAGAAGGCGGCTCATCACCACCTTCTCAAGGGCAATTAGGGATGGGCAATAAATGCCGGCCTTGCCAGCGACGCCCACATCCCATGAACGAATAAAAAAAAAGAGGGAAAAGAGAGTGAGGGAGGGTGCGGAAATCCACAGTTTTGAGGTTCTGGGAACAAATCAGTTTGTGTAGAAGGTGAGGCTTCATTACAACTGGAGGGAAGAAGAAGAAGTTGTAAGATTATGTATTTAGAAGTTAGAACGGACAAGAGAGTATAAAGGGTTTCATAAGTTTTGCAGCAATATTACATATTGCAGGGTTAAGAGGAGATCTGATAGAGGTCTTCAAAATTATCAAGGGTTTTGATAAGTCAAATCCGCACAAAACGTTTCTACTGGTCAGTATGTAGGTAACTGGAGAGCCTAAATTTAATATCACCAAAAGGAGAGGTTAGGAGATATTTTTTAATGCAGGGCGTTGTTAAGACATGGGCTGCCCTACCAGAAACAGTGGTGGAAACAGAATCCATAATAGCTTTTAAAAGGGACTTATTGTTTGCATAAAAATTTAAAAGGGAACGAGAAAAGGGCAGGGGAATGGGACTATATGGATAGCTCTTTCAGAGAATTGGCACTGGCGCGATGGGCCAAATGGGGTCAGAGCAGGGGACTGGGGCTAGGTGGATAGCGCTTTCAGAAAACTGGCACAGGTGCGATGGGCCGAATGGCCTCCTTCTGTGCAGTACAATCCTACGATTTGTAGTTTCAAAGTACAGGCGATTTCTTGCATTTATTGCATTCCCCAGACACAGATGATGATGCCATCGGCACATCTCATTCTCCAGAGAGCAGCTGTGATCCTTACATACTTCGGTTTTAGTTGACTTTTCCAGCTAGCTTTCCTCTTTTCATTTTGCTGACTTACTGAGAGCATTGGTGTGTTTAGAGCAATCAGATAGCTCCGAGAATGCAGTACTCCCTCAGTACCACATTAGAGTGTCAGTTTAGTGTGTGGAGAGGAGGGTGTAATGAGCCATTTCTGGATTATTACCCATTAGTTTACGCCCAATCCATAACTCCCCATTTTCAACTCTCCCAGCTTTTCTTGGCGGAAATATAAGCAGTCCCAATGAAATAATCACTGAAGTTATTGGAAAAGCAAGCAAACAAACTTGTCCTGATGGGGCTGTCTGTAAAACTATCATTACAAGCAAAGATGTGATGTCCTTTTTGAATTTCAGTCTGCTATGGACAGATACTGTGGATTTTCTCAACTTGAGGGGCGATCTGATCAAGGTGCTTAAAATGTTAAAAGGATTTGATAAGGTAGATACAGAGAAACTATTTCCTCTGGTGGGGGAATCAACAATGAGGGGACATGATCTTAAAATTGGAGCCAGGCTATTTATGAGGGAAATCAGGAAACACTTTTTCACACAAAGGGTAGCAGAAATCAAGCATTTTGACTATACATGGATTTCAGTAAGGCCTTCGATAAAGTCCCCCACAGGAGACTGGTCAAGAAGGTACGAGCCCATGGAATCCAGGGTGCCTTGGCACTTTGGATACAAAACTGGCTTAGTGGCAGAAGGCAGAGGGTGATGGTCGAAGGTTGTTTTTGTGACTGGAAGCCTGTGGCCAGTGGTGTACCACAGGGATCGGTGCTTGGTCCCTTGCTGTTTGTGGTCTACATTAATGACTTGGATATGAATGTAAAAGGTATGATCAGTAAGTTCGCTGATGATACAAAGATTGGTAGGGTGGTAAATAGCGAGGAGGATAGCCTCAGTCTGCAGGACGATATAGATGGGTTGGTCAGATGGGCAGAACAGTGGCAAATGGAATTTAACCCGAAAAAGTGCGAGGTGATGCACTTTGGAGGGACTAACAAGGCAAGGGAATACACAATGAATGGGAGGACCCTAGGCAAGACAGAGGGTCAGAGGGATCTTGGTGTGCAAGTTCACAGATCCCTGAAGGCGGCGGAACAGGTAGATAAGGTGGTAAAGAAGGCATATGGGATACTTGCCTTTATTAGCCGAGGCATAGAATATAAGAGCAAGGAGGTTATGATGGAGCTGTATAAAACACTGGTTAGGCCACAGCTGGAGTACTTTGTGCAGTTCTGGTCGCCACACTACAGGAAGGATGTGATCGCTTTGGAGAGGGTGCAGAGGAGATTCACCAGGATGTTACCAGGGCTGGAGCGCTTCAGCTATGAAGAGAGACTGGGAAGATTGGGTTTGTTTTCCTTGGAGCAGAGGAGGCTGAGGGGGGACATGATTGAGGTGTACAAAATTATGAGGGGCACAGATAGGATGGATACTAAGGAGCTTTTTCCCTTCGTTGAGGGTTCTATAACAAGGGGGCATAGATTCAAGGTAAAAGGCAGGAGGTTTAGAGGGGATTTGAGAAAGAACTTTTTCACCCAGAGGGTGGTTGGAGTCTGGAACTCACTGCCTGAAAGGGTTGTGGAGGCAGGAACCCTCACAACATTCAAGAAGCATTTGGATGAGCACTTGAAATGCCATAGCATACAAGGCTACGGACCAAATGCTGGAATATGGGATTAGAGTAGACAGGGCTTGATGGCCGGCGTGGACACGATGGGCCGAAGGGCCTCTATCCATGCTGTATAACTCTATGACTCTATGACTCTATGCCCCAAAAGGCAGTGGGTGCTGGGGGTCAATTAAAATTTTCTGAGACTGAGATCAATAGATTTTTGTTGGGTAAGGCTATCGGGGAATATGGAACAAAAGGGGGTAAGTGTAGTTATGGTACAGATCAGCCATGATCTAATTGAATGGCGGAGCTGAATGGCCTATTCCTGTTCCTATGTTCCTAAAGACACAGAGATAAACTAAACCCCTCTCAGCAAGCAGTAACAGAAACCATTTTAAATTGTTAGCATGGACTACAAATTAATGTAAACAATATATAGAATCTCTTATTAATGGACACTAGACAGGTCCCAGGATCCTTTCCGGTGCTGCATTTTGAGTGAGACGTTATACAGAGGCTCCATCCGTCTGATTCTGACTCCGTCCCTCTCCCTGGTAACCTCAGAGTCCTATTTGACCCTGAGATGAACTTCCGACCCCATATCCTCTCCATCACCTAGACCGCCTACTTCCATCTCCATGATATCACCAGTCTCCACCCCTGCCTCAACCCATCTGCTGCTGAAACCCTCATCCACATTTCTGTTACCTCCAGACTTGACTATTCCAATGCTCTCCTGGCCAGCCTCCCATCTTCCACCCTCCGTAAACTTCAGCTCATCCAAAGCACTGCTGCCCGTATCCTGACTCACACCAGGTCCCGTTCACCCGTCACCCCTGTACTCGCTGACCTATATTGGCTCTCAGTCAGCAATTTAATTGCTCAAATTTAAAATTCTCATCCTTGTATTCAAATCCCTCCATGGCCTCGCCCCTCCCTATCTCCGTATCCTCCTCCAGCCATACAACCCTCCGAGAACTCTGCGTTCCTCCAACTCTTGTGCATCCCCAATTTTCATTGTTCCACCACTGGCGGCCTTACCTTCAGCTGCCAAGGCCCTAAGCTCTGGAATTCCCTCCTTAAATCTCTCCACCTCTCTACCTCTCTCTCGTCCTTTAAGTCGTTCCTTACAACCTACCTGTTTGACCAAGCTTTTGGTCACCTGTCCTAATGTCTCCTTATGTGGCTCAGTGTTAACTTTTGTCTGATAACGTAACTATGAAGCACCTTGGGACGTCTTACTACGTTAAAGGGACCATATAAATGCAAGTTGTTGTTATTCTGGTGAATGTTAACTATCTCATGGCACAATTCAAAGCGGAGTAGGGAGTTCTCTTGGAGTCCTGGCCAATATTCGTGGCCAATATTCCTTCAACCAATGCCACCACCGATTGTGGATAGTGTAGTGGTTATGTTAGTCGATGTAATAATCCAGAGAATGTGAGTTCAAATCCCACCATGGCAGTTTTAGGATCTGAACTCAGTTTAAAAAAAAATTCTGGGAATAAAATAAAGCTGGTATCCATAAAAGGGACCATGAAGCTGTCATATTGTCATTAAAAACCCATTAATGTCCTTACCTGGTCTGACCTACATGGGACTCCAGTCATACACTAATGTGGTTGACTCTTAACAGCCCTAGCAAGCCATTCCATTACCTTCTCAGGGCAACTAGAGATGGGTAATGAATGACGTCCTTGCCAGTGATGCCCACATCCCGAGAATTTTTTTTTAAAACTCTGTGTTCAAAATGGCTGCAACATTTGCCCACATCAGAACAATTGGTGGACTCAGAAGTAATTCATTGTATGTGAAGCACTAAGAGATGTGATAAGGCGTTATATAAATATAGCATTTTGCATTTTTCATAATCTTTTTTAAGTGATAGAAATATTCAAAATTGGGCCAGATATTAACGAGTGAACCCCTCCCTCCCCAAATAAATGTCCCAGATTGGATAGCGTTGGGTCTATAGTTTGGTTTGTCATTCATCACTTTTGGACACAGGAACTAAACTTTTCTGAAACTACTAGAAGATGCATTGCTCTGTTAAGTTTACTTCCATCAGGATTCCCATTAAACATCAATATATTGCAGCTCACACATGAGCGATTGTGGAAGAGCTGAGGGTAAATGGAATGATATATGGCATGTCACACGCTGGGGTTGGAATAGTTCATTTCCGCCGAGGGAAAAGAATTTCATGTATTTACTCCGAGTGGGGATGGAAAAAGAAACTCACCGTAATATACAATTTCAAACTGTAATTTACCAGGAGTTTAGAGCATACCCCAGGAAATTTGCTATTTATTGCTGTCAAATTTCTCTGGTCAGCCAGGGAAAGATAGGATGGAACTTCAATTCTGACAAAGAGCCCTGCGTGAAACAGCAACCGATGCTGGTGGACCTCCGGTGTGTTTCCAGCACTTTCCGTTTCCGATTATTCACAGAAAGGGAAGAAAAGGTATTTGCATTTATACAACATGATAAAAGGATTTGATAGAGTAGATATGGAGAAACCATTTTCTCAGATGGGGGGAATCCAGAACAAGAGGGCACAGTTCTAAAATTAGAGCCAGGCCATTCAGGAGTGAAATCAGGAAGCACTTTTTTCACACAAAGGATAGTGGAAATCTGCAACTCTCTTCCCTAAAAAGGCTGTGGATGCTGGGTCAATTGGAACTATCAAGATTGATATCAACAGATTTTCATTAGGTAAGGGTACCAAGGGATATAGAGTAAAGACGGGAAAATGGAATTGAGCTACAGATGGTCTAATTGAATGGCGGAACAGGCTCGAGGGGCTGAATGGCCTATCGCTGTTTCTATGTAGTACCTTTCAAGTTCCCAGGATGTCCCAGAGGGCTTCGCAGTCAGTGAAGTACTTTTCAAGTGTAATCACTGTTATTATAGAGGCAAACGCAACAGCCAATTTGCAGGCAGCCAGGTCCCACAAACAGCAAATGAATGAATGAGCAGATAAACCGTCTTTGGTGGGTTTGGTTGAGGGAGGAATGTTGGCCAGGACACCGGGGAGAACTTCCTGCTCTTCTTTGAATCATGCCATGAGATCCTTCATGTCTACCTGAACACGAAAACAGGGTTTAACATCTCACTTGAAAGACGGCACTTTCGACAGTGCAGCACTCCCTCGGTACCACACTGAAGTTGCAGCATAGACTTTGTGCTTAAGTCACCAGAGTGGGACTTAAACCCACAACCCTCCGACTCAGAGGCAAGAGGGCGACCAACTGCACCAAGCTGGCTCTTAACTCTCCATGCACCCATAGAATATGCTACTGTGATAAAGCTCCATTGACCATCAGGACGCTTTTATTTCAAGCTCAGTTAATACAGTGCTGACTTCCTGATAGTTGCTTTATGTCTGAATCTTCATACATGGTACATTGCATGGTGCGACCTTCAGTAATGAGAAGTTGTTTTAACTTCATATGATGCACTGGAGTGTTCAGATCAGCCATCTGCTCTTCCTCTCATTTTCCATCTGTTGAGAAACCAAATAATTCTGCTCAACTTTGAAAGACTTTAATGAAACTCCTTGCAAAATCAGATTTGATTGATTTAGAACCAAAACCAGTTTTAATCTGAATTTTCGATGTTGTGCTAACAGTCTGCTAGCGGCAGCTGCAGAATTGATTGACTGCCTGGTCGTGGGCTAAATGCTCCGGGACAGGAATGAGCTCTATAGTGCACGTGTGAGTGTGCATGCGCATGTGTGCGTTTGTGCATGTGTGCGTGTAAGGGGATTGGGCATTACGAATCTGGCCAGTTCAAATGGACTTTGTGTTGTGCTTTTGCATTTATCGCCTTCTGCCTGGAGTGAGCCTCTGGCTTAGTGATAGCTGTTCCTTCCTCTGAGTCAAAAGGTGATAGGGTTCAAACCCTGCTCCAGACAGGCCTGGCAAGTGAAGACCAGAGCTCTGGCTCTAAATTCTGGGTTAATGTCCAACAGGATGCTGGTGTCCAGTGGGTAGCACCCCCCCACCCCCCACCTCCATTGTACAGGTTGTGGGAGCACATAAAACCTTCTGGCCGTATAGGACTAACCACCCTATCAGCTGGTATAAAGATGATTAGAGCCATGGAAGAAGTGTCCATGTCGCGGCCTATCAGCCTGTGAATCCTTCCACTACTTCACATTGTTCTTCAAGGGGGAAGAGTGTGAAGCTATGACAACAACCTTCCATCGTCTATGGTCATTCTCTCTACCTCAGGTAGGCACAAAACTTAGCCGAGTGTGGTTAGAAACAACCTTTATTCCCCACCAAAGCGATTTAATTAAATCGGTTGCATTCCAATTATTACAAAAGCGGACAGTTCCATTACCCTCAAGGGTGAGCGTTTATATTGAGAGGCGTAATCCAAGACTTAAGAAACTACTCATCTAACTTAAAACGCCAACTAACTTATTGAATAATTAGGTGAAACGTTTTTCACCAAACTTTTCTTCAATAGATGATGATGAACATTTTGAGATTAAAACTAAAATGAATCAGTTTCACTCCAAATAAATAAGTGTTGACAGGTCTGGTTAAGGTTAGTGATTGTACATAGTGGAAAGATAAATGAAATCCATGAATTGAAATCTAAGGAGGGAGAGCAAAGTGTTGAATCAGCATTCTGTGCACACACTCTAGCAAAACTGTAATGAATAGTAGATAGAGGCCATAGAAGAACTTTGATGTTTTAACACTATCCCACTCGGACCAAAACCAACTGTGATATAACGTCTCCCTGCTATATTCGTGGACAAGCACTTATCACATTCATATAACATTCAACAAAGGACAGCTGTCAGCTGTGGCTCAGTTGGTAGCACTCTTGTCTCTGAGTCAGAAGGTCTTGAGCTCAAGGCCCACTCCAGAGACTCAAGCACATAACCTATACTAACACCCCAGTGCAGTACTGAGGGAATGCTGCACTGTGAAAGGTGCCATCTTTCAGATGAGACTTTAAACCAAGGCCTGCTTGCCCTCTCAGGTGGACATAAAAGATTCTACTAGTACAATTCAAAGAAAAGCAGCAGAGCTCTTCCTGGTGTCCTGACCAATATTTATCCTTCGACCAATATCTAAAACAGATTAGCTGATCATTATCTCATTGCTGTGCTCAAATTAGCTGTTACATTACAACAGTAAAAGTACTTCGTTGGCTGGAAAGCGCTTTGGGACGTCCTGAGGTCGTGAAAGGTACTATATAAATGCAAGTTCTTTCTTTTAGAATCTTACAGCACTGAAGGAGGCCATTCGGCCCATCGTGCCTGTGCCGGCTCTTTGAAAGAGCTATCCAATCAGTCCCATTCCCCCCCCCCCCCCCCGCTCTTTCCCCATACCTCCTATACGTTGTGTTAACTCTCATTTCTACTGAGGTATACATCCAACAATGTGTCAACTCACAGGTCACACAACGTTCACCATGACGCAATTTGCTCAATATCACACTTTAAATATCACTTTACAGTTTTCTTTAGAACGTTGCAAATTTGCGTGTCGTAAATAAAGCCCTGAACATCTGGTGTTCTGTTGAGGGAGCTTGTGTCATCTCACCGGGGCCTGGTGTTGAATCAGGAAGCGCTGCCCTCTCATGTAGACAGAGATCAGTACTAACTGTCAGCTCCTCCTCTCACTAATCTCGCCTGTGTCTCTCGACATTTCATTTGCTCTTCTCCCCTTCTGATGAGAAACATTGTAGTTAAGAAGAAAGATGTGAAAGATTGGCGTTCTCTTTACTGGTATAGAGAACTTAAGGTGGAGGCGGGGGGGAGGGGGGCTGGGGCTGTAGAGTTTTACAGCATAGAAGGAGGCCATTCAGCCCATTGTGCCTGTGCTGTCTCTCTGGAAGAGTTACCCATCTAATCCCACACCCCTGCCCTTTCCCCAAACCCTTTTAATTTTTTTCTTTTTCAAGTATTTATCCACTTCTCTCCTGACAGAGATTTTCAAAATGAATTTGAGAGGGTAAATGTTGAAAGAATATTTCCCATTGTTCAGTGAACTGATAACAAGGAAGCACAGAATGAGGATTATCCTTAGAACTTTCATATAGATTGGGATAAGCAGACGAGCTCATGTCGAAAAGGTAGCGAATTTCTTGAGTGTGTTCAGGACAGCTTTCTGCAACAATATGTCCTAGAACCAACAAAGGGCAGGCCATATTATATTTCATAATGAGTAATGAGCCAGATTTAGTTAACAGCTAACGTGAACATTTATCTAATAGCGATCATAATATGATCGAGTTGTGTTTGAAAGGGAGAAACCCGAATCAGCTACTAAGATTCTAAATTTAGGCAAGGCCGACTTCAACAGGATGAGACAGAGACTGTCCACAGTAAACTGGGCAAATCTGTTAATGGATGAAATGTCAGAAGGTCAGTAGAAGGTATTCAAAAATAAATTTAACGTGATACGGAACCAGTTTATACACGGAAGGGGCAAGAGCTCTACTTGCCAAAAAAATGGACGACAAGAGGTAAGGGACAACATAAAACTAAAAGCAAAATCATACAAAAATGCAAAAAATAGCACAGATCCTGGTGATTGGGAGAGATACAAAGGACAACAAAGGGTGACAAAATAGATAGTAAGAGCTACAAAAAGGGATAATGAAAAGAAACTTGCAATGGATATCAAAATCAACACAAAAACTTTTTACAATTAGGAGAAAAAGGGTGGTCAAGAGCAATGTGGGCCCCTTAAAAACTGATAATGATGATATTGTAAATGAAAATAAGGAAATTTCCCAACAACAGATATTAGGCTAACTGGTCTATAATTTCCTGTTTTCCCTCTCTCACCTTTCTTAAATAATGCCGGGACATGTACAATTTTCCAATCTAAAGGGATGGTTCCTGTTAAATAATTTCTTTGCATCAGTATTTACAGTAGAGGAAGAGGATAGTAAGCCGGAAGCCCCAAGGAAACTCATTTTGAATCAGGGACGGGGGTTCACCATAATTAAAGTAAGTAAATTAACAGTAATGAAGAAAATAATGGCACTAAAGAGTGATAAATCCCCAGGACCAGATGGTTTCCACCCCAGGGTTTTAAAGGAAGTAGGTGAGAACATTGCAGATGCCCTAACTATAATCTTTCAAAGTTCTCTAGATTCAGGAACCATCCCTTTAGATTGGAAAATTGTACATGTCCCGGCATTATTTAAGAAAGGTGAGAGAGGGAAAACAGGAAATTATAGACCAGTTAGCCTAATATCTGTTGTTGGGAAATTTCTAGAGTCTATAATTAAGGATAGAGTGACTGAACACCTTGATCAGAGAGAGTCAGCATGGGTTTGTAAAGGGTAGGTCATGTCTGACGAACCTGATTGAATTTTTTGAAGAGGTGACTAAAGTAGTGGACAGGGGAATGTCTATGGATGTTGTTTCTATGGACTTCCAGAAGGCATTCAATAAAGTCCCTCATAAGAGACTGTTAGCTAAAGCTCAAGCTCATGAAATTGAGGGCAAATTATTGACCTGGTTAGGAAATTGGCTGAGCGGCAGAAGACAGAGAGTAGAGATAATGGGCAGGTTCTCAAATTGGCAGGACATGACTAGTGGTGTCTAACAGGGATCTGTGTCGGGGCCTCAACTATTCACTGTATTTATTAACGACTTAGATGATGGGATTGAGAACCATTTATCCAAGTTTGCCGATGACACAAAGATAGGCAGCATTGTAAGCAGTGTAGATGGAAGCATAAAATTATAGAGAGATATTAATAAATTAAGTGAATGGGCAAAACTGTGACAAATGGATTTCAATGTAGGCAAGTGCGAGGTCATCCACTTTGGACCTAAAAGGGATAGATCAGAGTACTTTCTAAATGGTGAAAAGCTTGAAACAGTGCTTAGGTAAGCTTCCCTTCCAAGCTCCCTCCTCCGGGGAGGGGAGTGGCAGGGCCACTGAGTTGTTGCAAGAGGCTTTAAAGAGATCCAGGAACCATTAACACTTGCCTACGCAGGGAGCCCTGGTTTAATGTCGGTCGAGACTGGGGATTGAACCCAGGCCTTCTGCACTAGGAGTCAAAAACTTCAGTGCTGAAGTTTTGGCACTTATTAAAGCAAAGGGCAACTGTGCTTGACTGTGGTAGTTGAAAGCCAGGTACAACATGGACCTGCAGTTGAATGAATCCGGCCCAGGCCTTTCCAATTCCCCTTGGCCCTGACTGGCTGTTTTTCATCCTATTCCATTGAGCTTTTATTTTGTTATTTCTTTGAATCATAAATTCTGATGACTTCATCGCCGGAGTAGTTTGACCGCATGAATAAGATGGATTAACACACAGTTGGAAGGACAGAAACACTGGATCAATTGAGGTTAATGAGATTAATTCAGCTCTCTCTCTCGCATTCACTGCATCTGCTCAATCGTCAAAACGATTTTTTTCTAAATCAACAAAAGGACAGAAATAATTAAAAAGTATAGGAACATTAGGAATAGGAGTAGGCCATTCAGCCCCTCGAGCCTGCTCCACCATTCAATTACATCATGGCTGATCTGTAGTTTAACTCCATTTACCCCCCTTTAATCCCCTTACCTAACAAAAATCTATCAATCTCAGTTTTGAAATTTTCAATTGACTCCCAGCCTCAACAGCTTTTTGGGGGGAGAGAGTTCCAGATTTCCACTCCCCTTTGTGTGAAGAAGTGTTTCCTGACATCACCCCTGCACGGCCTAGCTCTAATTTTAAAGTTATGCCCCCTTGTTCTGGACTCCCCCACCAGAGGAAAGAGTTTCTCTCTATCTACCCTATTAAATCATTTAATCATCTTAAAACTCAATCAGATCACCCCTCAATCTTCTATACGAATGTTTATTCTAATGCACTGTAAATTTTTGACCCTTTTTAGGGGTAAATCTTTATGCATAGCTTCAGGCACAGAGCTTTGCATGCTGGGACTCCGTGTTAGGGGTCGTTGCACAGTGCGGAGCTCACAGGGAGTGGGCAGGAAATTGGACATGAATTTAGATTTGAGGTTAGGATCAGATCAGCCATGATCTTATTAAATGGCGGAGCAGGCTCGAAGGGCCGATTGGCCTACTCCTGCTCCTATTTCTTATGTTTATCTCAGGAAACCGAGCCTGCGCCCCGGTAATTTACTGAGGTGTGGGAATTTAAAATTATCATCCTTGTGTTCAAATCCCTCCATGACCTCCGCCCTCCCCAACTCAGTAACCTCCTCCAGCCCGACAACCCTCCGAGATCTCTGTGTTCCCCCAATTCTGGCATCCCTGATTTCCTCACCCCCAACATTGGCGTCCGTGCCTTCAGCTGCCTAGGCCCCAAGCTCTGGAATTCCCTCCCTAAACCTCTCCGTCTCTCTACCTCTCTCCTCCTTTAAGATGCTCCTTAAAACCTACCTCTTTGGCCAAGCTTTTGGTCGCCTGTCCTAAAGTCTCCTTAATCAAAAGCAAAATACTGCAGATGCTAGAAATTTGAAGTAAAAACAGAAAATGCTGGAAATACTCAGTGAGTCAGGCAGCATCTGTTTCTATTTATAATGTCTCCTATGTGGCTCGGTGTGAAATCTTTGTCTGAGAAACACTCCTGTGAAGCGCCTTGGGATGTTTTACTAAGTTAAAGGCCTTAAGCATGCCTATTTTCTTTTAATCCTTCTGCATTCAACATTGATTTCAATAACCTCAAATCATAACCACTGCTCCCATATTTTTGGACAGCAGGTGCTGGTAATGGTTCTGCTGTTGCCGTTTACAGTTCCTCTAGATCCATCTTTTGTTTCTTTACTTGTCCCATTACCACCCTCCTTGCCTTGCACCATCATCCCTTTTGTCATTTAATCACTCCTGCCCTCCACCCTATGACAGACCTTCCCTTTTGTTCTTCCCTCCCCCTTCCCCCTTTCCCTGGCTCTGTACTTGCTAAAAACTGTTTAATCTTCAACTTCTTCCAGTTCTGACGAAAGGTCATCAACCTGAAATGTTAACTCTGTTTCTTTCTCTGCAGATGCTGCCTGACTTACAATCATAGAATCATAGAAACATAGAAAGGTTACAGCACGAAAGGAGGCCATCATTCGGCCCATCGAGTCCGTGCTGGCTCTATGCAAGAGCAATTCAGCTAGTCCCACTGCCCCGCCCTATCCCCGTAGCCCTGCAAATTTTTTCCTTTCAAGTACTTATCCAGTTCCCTTTTGAAGGCCATGATTGAATCTGCCTCCACCACTCCCTCGGGCAGTGCATTCAAGATCATAATCA
Source organism: Heptranchias perlo (assembly GCF_035084215.1). Lineage (NCBI taxonomy): Eukaryota > Metazoa > Chordata > Chondrichthyes > Hexanchiformes > Hexanchidae > Heptranchias > Heptranchias perlo. The sequence goes on along the minus strand of NC_090333.1, from coordinate 13,274,187 downwards.
CTCGCTGTGTAAAAAAGTTTTTCCTCATGTCACCTTTGGTTCTTTTGCCAATCACCTTAAATCTATGTCCTCTGGATCTTGACCCTTCTGCCAATGGGAACTGTTCCTCTCTATTTCTACTCTGTCTAGACCCTTCATGATTTTGAATACCTCTATCAAATCTCCTCTCAACCTTCTCTGTTCCAAGGAGAACAACCCTGGCTTCTCCAGTCTATCCACGTAACTAAAGTCTCTCATCCCTGGAATCATTCTAGTAAATCTCTTCTGCACCCTTTCTAAGGCCTTCACATCTTTCCTAAAGTACGGTGCTCAGAACTGGACACAATACTCCAGTTGTGGCCGAACTAGTGTTTTATAAAGGTTCATCGTGAGTTCCATACTTTTGAACTCCATGCCTCTATTTATAAAGCCCAGGATCCCGTATGCTTTTTTAACCGCTTTCTCCACCTGCCCTGCCACCTTCAATGATTTGTGCACATAAACCCCCAGATCTCTCTGTTCCTGTACCCCTTTTAGAGTTGTGCCCTCTAGTTTATATTGCCTCGCCTCGTTCTTCCAACCGAAATGTATCACTTTGCATTTTTCTGCATTAAATTTCATCTGCCATGTGTCCGCCCATGCCTGTCTATATCCTCTTGAAGTCCGTTACTATTCTCCTCACTGTTTACTACCCTTCCAAGTTTTGTGTCATCTGCAAATTTGGAAATTGTGCCCTGTACACCCAAGTCCAAGTCATTAATATATATCAAGAAAAGCAGTGGTCCTAGTACCGACCCCTGGGCTACACCACTGTACACCTCCCTCTAGTCCGAGAAATAACCATTCACCACTACTCTCTGTTTCCTGTCCCTTAGACAATGAGTATTGAGACTTGCTGAGTATTTTCAACATTTTCTGTTCCTATTTCTAATGTCCCCTTATGTGGCTCGGTGTGAAATATTTGTCTGAGAATCGCTCCTGTGAAGCGCCTTGGGACGTTTTACTACGTTAAAGGCCCTAAGCATGCCTATTTACTTTTAATCCTTGTACGGAAGTCTGACCTGTCTGCAATCTTCTCTGTTCCCGCAGCCTCTCCGCCTGTACTGCGACTTTTGCAGCGTGGTGTCCAGCTCCGGCCAGATGCTCGGCCAGCAGGCGGGCAGGGCGATCGACCAGTCGGCCTGCGTGTGGAGAATGAACAACGCGCCCACGAAGGGATTCGAGACGGACGTGGGCACCCGGACCAGCGTCAGGGTGGTGTCCCACACCAGCGTCCCGCTCCTCCAGCAAAGGCAGTGGCACTACTTCGGGGAGTCCAACGGCACCGTCTACGTGGTCTGGGGCCCCTATCGGAACATGCGGCGGGACGGGAAAGGGGCCACCTACAACGAGCTGCGGCAGATCGCGAGGAACTACCCGCAGGCCAAGATCTACGTGACCACCGAGGAGCGCATGAACTACTGTGACAAGATCTTCAAACTGGAAACGGGAAAGGACAGGTGGGCGTTCCTTCTTATGGTTTCATACAGTGAGCTAGGGCACGTCAAGGCTGTCAATGAAACATTCAGTCCTGCCAGAAAGGTGTGACTTACATAAGAGCATAAGAAATAGGAGCAGGAGTAGGCCAATCGGCCCCTCGAGCCTGCTCCGCCATTTAATAAGATCATGGCCGATCTGATCCTAACCTCAAATCTAAATTCATGTCCAATTTCCTGCCCGCTCCCCGTAACCCCTAGTTTCCTTTACTTCTAGGAAACTGTCTATTTCTGTTTTAAATTTATTTAATGATGTAGCTTATATATATATATATGAAAATATAAAGCAAGGACGGTTGTTCTACGTTAAGAATTTTATCTGGGCTAGTTCTTGCAGTGATGCACCTGTTATACCCTATCTCCTCATTATTCTGAGATTCACATTAGGGTCACCAACCCTCCAGGATTATCCTAGAGTCTCCAGGGATTGAAGATTAATCTCCAGGACACCGCTGTGAGCAAAAACACCAGGAGAAAAATCATTGGGGAGTTCTTAAAAATTGTTGTGTTTTCTTCATTTCCTTTGAACACTTTTTTTTAAGTCATAAAAATGTTCGGAAAGGGGTGACAGGCTGTTTGATTGAGAGTCAAGAATCACCCAATCGCGTAGCAAAGAGTCCTAATCGGTGTGGGAAGGCGGTGCTCCGCGAGGAGGACCTGTCGGGTGACCAATAGCGAGAGCGTGGGTGGGCGGGGCGGTTGGAGGTCATGTGATGAAATCCCCAGGAATACGTCCAATTAGAGTTGGCCACCCTAGATGCACACCGTCAGAGCCTGGTGTCTTTACCACCTTGAGTTCCACCAGTTCTTTTCTGTACTTTTTCCTTATCGATTGTTATCTTATCTAATTGCTCCACCTCCTCCTCTTGTGCCCTTTCATTCTCGCTACTATTCTTTTCTGTGAGTACCAAGGCAAAGTGGTCCTTTACTATCCCCTCCATCCCTTCATTTTCCATGAGAAGACTTGCTTTTCCATCTCTAATCAGCCCTATACTTTCTTTACCTTTATGTGTTTATAAAGTTAAACAAAGGTTACGGCCGATTAGAGGGATGTCAAAGCTTTAGAGAGGGTGCAGAGGAGATTTACTAGAATGGTACTGGGGATGAGGGACTTCAGCTATGTGGAGAGACTGGAGCAGCTGGGATTGTTCTCCTCAGAGCAGAGAAGGTTAAGTGGAGATTTTATAGAGGTGTTCAAAATCATGAAGGTGCTTTGATAGAGTAGAGAAGGAGAAACTGTCTCTGCTGGCACAAGGGTCAGTAACCAGAGGACACAAATTTAAGGTAATTGGCAAAATAACCAGAGGAGAGATGAGGAAAATTTTTTCACGCAGCGAGTTGTTATGATCTGGAATGCACTGCCTGAAAGCAGAAAATTTTGCGTTGTCATGGGGAAAGAACAGGGCTGTGGCCTCCTTCTGTGCTGTATGATTCTATGACAATCTTTTACTATTTTCCTTTATGATTAGGTACAGTCTCAGTATGGGATTTCGTTTCAATATATTTGATGGAGAATGTCTTTTTGACACCCTGTTCTGAATTAGTTTTGTGTATATATTTTCCTCTCATAGTGTTTTTTTGTATTACTATGAAGAAAGTTGTAATTTATATTTTATTTCAGCAATACTGTATAACTTCCCTTTAAGAGAACATTACTGTAGATAAAACTGACACGGTTGGAACATTTCTCAGTTCATCCTTCAGAACCAGTCACCTTCATGGAATCTTTTACCTGTTGGGAGAGCTTCAATCGCTGGGAAACATCCCAGTTGATTAAGTAATAAAAATAATCTTAACCTAAGAGGTAATGTGTTATGAATGGTGCTGGGCGGCTTCTGTAATTACAGTCAAAATTAATATCAGTATCAAAATTATTAATATTCATAAAAGGATTTGCATTTATAGAATGACTCATTATGTCTTAACACACTTCACAACTAATTACTTTGACTGCAGTTGCTGCTGCTGTTATACAGAAAAATGTGGCAGCCATTTTGCACACAGCTAGATCCCACAATGAACGATGGGATCCATTTTGGGAAGTGTTGGTGGAATGGTGGGGAAATGGCCCTTCTTTAACAGAAGAGGAGCACTATAGGATCTTTGATGCCCATCTTTAATAATAGTGTAGTGGTTATGTTACTGGACTAATACCCAGAGAGGTGGGTGAGTTTAAATCCTACCTATTCAAATTCAGTTTTTAAAAAACTGGAAATAAAAAGCTGGTATCAGTAAAAAAAAAGTGACCATGAAGCTGTCGGATTGACGTAAAACCCAACTGGTTCACTAATGTCCTTTAGGAAAAGAAACCTGCCGCCTTACCCGGTCCAGTCTATAAATGACTCCAGTCCCACACCAGGATGGTTGGCTTTTAACTGCTCCCTAGCAAGCCACTCAGTTTCCCCACCACAGAGCAACTGGGGATGGGCAATAAATGCTGGCCTTGCCAATGACACCCACATCCCAAAGGCCCCCATCAAAATGGCACCCGGATATCAGCGGGAATGAGGCAGTGAGCACTGTCGCATTACTTTGGTCGCACTTTACTGCCCCGTTCTCGACTGGCAGAGGGCGATATAAAAGGACCCCATTGTCTCTTTTTATTTCTCCCAATTACACAAGGGAAAACTCCACCCAGAAAGCTGACATATTCCCTCGCCTAAGTTGTTAACACAGCCCTTCTGTTCGAGAGTCAGGAGGGACGTTCATGATTAATTGATTCAGTGTTCTAATCAACGAAAGTTGAATAATCTATTAATTGTACTGGCATCGAGCCAAATGAGTTGGACACAGTCCAGCACTGCGCACACATTTGAATTCTAGCACAGAGTCAGTTGAAGACAGTTAAAATTATAACACCCCCAAGTATAATCGAGCTTTTCTGACTGAAATATAAGCCCTAATTTTGACTCCCTCCCCCCCCCCACGACCACGGAGAGGGGGTTAGATGGGGGCAGCATGACATTCACCTCTTGCTCCGCACCATTATATTGGGCCTATTTCGGCCAGCCTGCCCCAGGCAGGTGAGGGCCTCATTAAAATGTAACGGTCGTGGTCTGGTAACATCATTCAGACAGCGACTTGATTAGGAGTAAGGAACATAGGAACAGAAGTAGGCCATTCAGCCCCTCGAGTCTGTTCCACCATTTAATTGGATCATGGCTGATCTGTATCTTAACTCCATTTACCCACCTTGGTTCCGTAACCGTTAATATCCTTGTCTAACAAAAATCTATCAATCTCAGTTTTGAAATTTTCAATTGACCCCCAGCCTCAACAGCTTTTTGGGGGAGAGAGTTCCAGATTTCCACTCTCCTTTGTGTGAAGAAGTGCTTCCTGACATCACCCCTGAATGGCCCAGCTCTAATTTTAATGTTATGCCCCCTTGTTCTGGACACTCCCACCAGAGGAAATAGTTTCTCTCTATCTATCCTATCAACTCCTTTAATCATCTTAAACACTTCAATTAGATCACCCCCTTAATCTTCTATACGCGTTGGAATACAGGCCTAGTTTGTGCAACTTGTCCTTAACTCTTTTAGCCCCAGTTGCATTCTGGTGAATGTGTTTTAGTTTTTGGAACCAGTTACAGTCTTTTCAGTCTTGTACTTCCTATGTTTCTAGGTTAGATGTCACTTACTTGCCTGACCAAAACAAATTGGCCTTGAAGATCCAAGGGTCATCAATTCCCACTATGATTGTCCACCGGTGACCTCTGCCTAAGTATGTGGGGTCAGAGGGTGGTCCCTTAATTGGAAGGCCACTGCTAGGTGTTCTGGCTACTAAAGATGTATCTAGGGCACCTGTCTTGTGCAGTAGGCTGTAAATAATGGTGTAGGTGCCTTTGCTAAGAGGGATGGTCTGGTTTTCTCCCTGATCATGTCCTCAGCAGCCCCCTTGGCAAGGAGCCCAAATATTTTTTTTTAAGAAAGCAAGACTCTTCTTCCAGGTTCTAGGCTTCAATCTCAACTTGGTTTCCCAGATGGATCCACAACCACCACTGGGTTGAAAGAAAGATTTGCATTTATATAGTGCCTTTCATGACCACAGGACGTCCTAAAGCACTTTACAACCAATGAATTGTAGTCACTGTTGCAACGTGGAAAACACAGCAGCCAAGTCCCACAATCAGCAATGTGATAATGACCAATCTGTTTTAGTGATGTTAGTTGAGGAATAATTATTGACCAGGACACCAGCAAGAACTCCTCTGCTCTTCTTTGCAATAGTGCCTTAGGATCTTTCACATCCACCTGAGAGGAAAGACAGGGCCTTGCATTTAACATCTCATCTGAAAGATGGCACCTCCAACAGTGCAGCATCCCCTCAGCACTGCACTGGAGTGTCAGCCTAAACTTTATGTTCAAGTGTCTGGAGTGGGGCTTGAACCCACAACCGTCTGACTCAGAAGCGAGAGTGCTACCCATTGAACCACGAATGCTTGGCTGGTGTGCCCGGTTTCACCAAGCATAGCTGCGCAGACCCTATGCCACATTGGATACGAATGTAAAAGGTATGATCGGTAAGTTCGCTGATGATACAAAAATTGGTAGGGTGGTAAATAGCGAGGAGGATAGCCTCAGTCTGCAGGACGATATAGATGGGTTGGTCAGATGGGCGGAACAGTGGCAAATGGAATTTAACCCGGAAAAGTGCGAGGTGATGCACTTTGGAGGGACTAACAAGGCAAGGGAATACACAATGAATGGGAGGACCCTAGGCAAGACAGAGGGTCAGAGGGATCTTGGTGTGCAAGTTCACAGATCCCTGAAGGCGGCGGAACAGGTAGATAAGGTGGTAAAGAAGGCATATGGGATACTTGCCTTTATTAGCCGAGGCATAGAATATAAGAGCAAGGAGGTTATGATGGAGCTGTATAAAACACTGGTTAGGCCACAGCTGGAGTACTGTGTGCAGTTCTGGTCGCCACACTACAGGAAGGATGTGATCGCTTTGGAGAGGGTGCAGAGGAGATTCACCAGGATGTTACCAGGGCTGGAGCGCTTCAGCTATGAAGAGAGACTGGGAAGATTAGGTTTGTTTTCCTTGGAGCAGAGGAGGCTGAGGGGGGACATGATTGAGGTGTACAAAATTATGAGGGGCACAGATAGGATGGATACTAAGGAGCTTTTTCCCTTCGTTGAGGGTTCTATAACAAGGGGACATAGATTCAAGGTAAAAGACGGGAGGTTTAGAGGGGATTTGAGAAAGAACTTTTTCACCCAGAGGGTGGTTGGAGTCTGGAACTCACTGCCTGAAAGGGTTGTGGAGGCAGGAACCCTCACAACATTCAAGAAGCATTTGGATGAGCACTTGAAATGCCATAGCATACAAGGCTACGGACCAAATGCTGGAATATGGGATTAGAGTAGACTGGGCTTGATGGCCGGCGCGGACACGATGGGCCGAAGGGCCTCTATCCGTGCTGTATAACTCTATGACTCTATGACTATGACTCTATGACCCTTTAAGGGTCGAACACGTGGGAGCTCCTGACATAAGAAGGCCCTTCCCCTACTCCCTTCTACATCGACGGCCAAGTTTGGGACAGGTAGAGATTCCGTCCCCAGCAGCCACAGTGAATACTTTCACACTAGGCCAGGACCTGGTGAAATCCGGGTGCCAATCTAGCCTTCGGCCCATCTGAAGTTGCAGCAGGATTAGGCAGGGAGGGCCACGGATCTTCAAGCTCAAATTGTCTAAAAACTAGTCTTACCAATTCGGGTCAAAATGCCTGGTCAGGTGGACCTTCAAGGTCCTGCAGCACTGTTTGAAGAAGAACAGGGGAGTTCTTCCAGTGTTCTGGCCAACATTCCTCCCACGAGCAATGCCACCACAAAAAAAAATAGGCCATTCATCTCATTGCTGTTTGAGAGGTGTTGCTAGCACAGAATGTCTGTCACATTTAATTGCAAAATCAAATGTAGCTCATTGTACATGAAGTGCTTTCAGTCAGTTTGACGGCCTGAGTAGGCACAAGTATTTCTTCTTCCATCTTTTATTGTTCATGCGGCTGGGATCTGTCCATTGTGTTGTCATCAAGCTTTTATGCAGAATCATGACCAAAGCAGAAAGTCATGTTATTAATACAGGATGCAGGCTTAACGTATCCTTATATCCAGCGAATCACTTAAGTAACTGATCCAATATTCAATTTCCTCAGCACAGTTCTACAAGATGCTCATTTTGCTATCGAGTATATCTATTAAATGAACTAGCATTTCCATATATAATGTTTAGTTTGGGCAAAACACCTCTCCTGTGTGAAGAGATGCTCACTCCATACTAATTGGTACTGTCAACATCCAACAATGTTTGTGCTGTGTGGACATGGTGTTTAAATACATGAGACCCTGGATCGAATGAATAAATAACACTCACATTTATATACCACCTTGAAACCTCTCACCCATCAGGGGTCATTTTCACCATCATCCATTATAGATCCTGTCCGATTTTCATTTCTGCTGATTTCAATGTCTACCTGTTTAGATCTCATATCACTATTCAAAGAGGAGCAGGGAAGTTCTCCCGATGTCCTGGCCATCACTTATCCCTCAACCAACTCCGACAAAACGGATTAACTGCTCATTTGGCTCATTTGCTCTTTGTGGGACCTTGCTGTGCACAAACTGGCCATTGCATTTGGCAGTAACTACATTTCAGGAGTAATTCTTTGGCTGTGAAGCATTTTGAGATGTCTTGAGGATGTGTGGGGCACTATATAAATGCAAGTTCTATCTTTTCAAATAAATGTCCCCTCATTGCAATGGACTTGAGGCAATGCTGTCCCATTGGTGTACTGATGCAGAAAGGCATCGTGGAGGAAAGTCAGTGAAATCCTTATTTTGAAGTGTAATCACTGTTGTAATGTAGGAAACATGGCGGCAAAAGTTGTACACAGCAAGGTTCCACGAACAGCAATATGATGGTGTCCCTGGTGGTTGAACAGCCCTGGCAGCACCCACTGCCTAGGTTCACACAGGAACTTCTTCGACAGCACCTCCCAAACCCACGACCTCTACCACCCAGAAGGACAAGGGCAGCAGGCGCATGGGAACAACACCACCTGCACGTTCCCTTCCAAGTCACACACCATCCTGACTTGGACATATGTCGGCCGTTCCTTCATCGTCGCTGGGTCTAAATCCTGGAACTTCCTACGTAAAAGCACTGTGGAAGCACTTTCACCACACGGACTGCAGCGGTTCAAGATGGCGGCTCACCAGCGCCTTCTCAAGGGCAACTAGGGATAGGCAATAAATGCCGGCCTCGCCAGTGATGCCCACATCCCAAGAATGAATTAATAAAAAGGAATAATGGATGCTTCAGAAATGCAGCAGAAGATGGCCAATCTCCTGGGGAACAGTACCTCAGTAGCAGTCAGTCCCCCCAGGAGAGAAGAGACAAAGGAAGATATCTGAAGAAATACAATTTTGAAAACGCCACAGCACCTTGATTGGCAACCTGTACAATACCGCCCTCCTCTGAGGAGTATTTGTGCTACACTTAATATTATCCCCCCTCCAAATAGTTTCATATTAATAATCCTTTTAAAAATTGAAAGGAAAAAAAGCTTGTGCCTTGGCTCAGTGATAATCCTGTCACTTTTGAGTCAGAAGATTGTGGGTTCAAGACCCACTCCAGAAACTAGAACACATAATCTGCACTGACAATTCTATGCAATACTGAGGGAGTGCTGCGTCCCTCCAATTCTGGCCTCTTGTGCATCCCTGAATTCCTTCGCCCCACCATTGGCGGCCATGCCTTCGGCCAGCTAGGCCCTAAGCTCTGGAATTCCCTTCCTAAACCTCTCTGCCTCTCTACATCTCCTCCTTTAAGATGCTCCTTAAAACCTACCTTTTTGAGCAAGCTTTTGGTCACCTGTCCTAATATCTCCTTATGTGGCTCAGTGTCAAATTTTTGTGTCTGATTTATACCCTGCAGAGCGCCTTGGGACGTTTTACTATGTTAAAGGCGCTATATAAATGCAAGGTGCTGGTGGTGGTGTTGTTGTTGAAGCTCGGATGCTGAGCTAAGTTTTCTGATAACGTCACCTAGCCTGCCTTTAGCGAAGATCGGAAAACCTGCAGACACATCAGCTCCCTCTTCCTGCGACCCGCCATGCTAAACAGCGGGACTGCTGAGAAACAAGAGACATTTGCATCGGCGATGTCATACAATGTTGTCCTTCTTTGGCTTATTGTCTCCTTCATGTAGAAACAATCTCCAAAGAATACATTTAAAATTCAATTCAATATAATTTCTTTACTGTGTGCAAAAAAAACCTTCAAAGAATGGAAAACAATGAATAATAAAAAGTTAGCAATAAATAATAAATGCCATCTATTATTCAATGAACTGACTCTTATATATATCAGAGCTGAAATGTGCAATTTCCGTTCTTACATGTATATGTGAATTGCCGTTGGTTTGTAGATATTTGTTTCCTTGCCAATTTAAGGCAAAGTATGTGTGCTTTTGTTGTTGTTCAATAATGAGTGACAGGTTGGCTCAGTTGTTGGCAATTGCATGTCTGAAGGAGATGGTCCTGGGTTTAAGTCCTGTTCTGGGACTTAGCACATAGTCTAAGCTGGCACACCCGTGCAACACTGATTGTCAGATTGTCTTTCACATTAGACAGTCACTGAGGCCCAGTTCACCTGTTGAGGTGGATGTTAAAGATCCCATGTCATGGGATTTTACACAACAGAAGAAGGCCATTTGGCCCATTGCGCCTGTGCTGGATCTTTGAATTACGGCACAATTATAGATCTGGTCCTTCTAAACTCTGGAGAGCATACACTGAGCTGTCTAACACCAGGCTGAAATAGTAGACTGTCACTGATGATGATGGCACGATTAATTGATGAATTTGGAGCTGAATGCAAAGAAAGGAAGAAAAACTTGCATTTCTATAGCGCCTTTCACAACCTCAAGACGTCCCAAAGTGCTTTGCAGCTAATGAAGTCCTTTTGAAATGCAGCCGCTGTTGTAATGTATGGAAACACGGCAGTCAATTGTCACACAGCAAGGTCCCATAAACAGCAATGACATAATGACCAGATAATCTGTCTTTTAGTTGGTTGAGGGATAAATATTGGCCAGGACACTGGGGAGAACTCCCCCACTTTTCTTCGAAGTAGTGCTGATGGGATCTTTTACATCCATCTGAGAAGGCAGACAGAGCCTTGGTTTAGCGTCTTATCCGAAAGACGACGCCTCTGACAGTGCAGCATTCCCTCAGTACTGCACTAGCATGTCAGCTTGGACTATGTGCTCAAGTCTCTGGAGTGGGACTTCTGACTCAGAAGCAAGAGTGCTACCAACTAAGTCAAGGCTCACACAAGAAGTGTATCTCACATTGCCTGCGACTTCCCTTTATTGTCTAGGTACTAATACATTGGAGAAAGCATGATCCTGTTCGCACCTGATGCACTTCTGACAGGTGTCACTGGATAGTGATCAGGAGTGGGAATCGTTACCAATCTCCCTCTCTCCACCCCATTACGCGGGAGGAGATTTTAACATCTGATTGTCTCATAATCCAATAAGATTTTTTTTTAACTAAAACATGAAATGTGATTGACTGGAAATCCATCAGCTTCAGGGAGGGACATCAGCAAGCAAAAGGGGTTAAATTATGAGGACAGGCTGCGTAGACTGGGCTTGTATTCCCTCGAGTATAGAAGATTAAGGGGTGATCTAATGGAGGTGCTTAAGATGGTTAAAGGAGTTGATAGGGTAGATAGAGAGAAACTATTTCCTCTGGCGGGAGAGTCCAGAACAAAGGGGCATAACCTTAAAATTAGAGCTGGGCCATTCAAGGGTGATATCAGGAAGCACTTCTTCACACAAAGGGAAGTGGAAATCTGGAACTCTCTCCCCCAAAAAGCTGTTGAGGCTGGGGGTTCATTGAAAATTTCAAAACTGAGATTGATAGATTTCTGTTAGTTAAGGGTATTAAGGGATATAGAACCAAGGTGGGGAAATGGAATTAAGATACAGATTAGCCGTGATCTAATTGAATAGTGGAACGGGGGTCTGAATGGTCTATTCCTATGTTCCTAACTCTTCCTGTCTCCCCACATAATACCGTAAGATGCGGTTCTGGGCAGTAAGCCAAGATATGAAACAAAAAATGACTGCATTTGATGACTACATAATGACTTATAACAGAGGCCACAAATTTGTTATGATGTACAAATTAAATAGTAATGGGGAACTGGTAGAAGAGAGACAATAAAAACTGGGGCTCTTCATTAGAACAAAGAAAGTTAAGAGAAGACCTGTTAGAGGTGCTCAGGAATATGAAGGGTTTTGATGAGGTAAATTGGGAATACCCACTTCCACTGGTCAGTGAGTCAGTAACCAGAGGGCATTAATTTGAGATTATTACCAAAAGAACAAAGGGGGATGTTAGGAGAATTTTTTTTTACACAGTCGGTTCTTCACCCCACTATTGGCAGCCATGCCTTCAGCCATCTAGGCCCTAAGCTCTGGAATTCCCTCCCTAAATCACTCTGCCTCTCTACTGCTCTACCCTGTTTTAAGACACTGCTTAAAACCTACCTCTGACCGAACTTTTGTTCACCTGTCCTAACATCTCCTCCTTCATTCTCGGTTTAACATCTTATCCGAAAGACAGTATGCTGATTACATCCATTGCTGTTTTTGCTATGGAGCTATGAAACACTGATGCCCAATAAGATGTCTGCCAATAACCGGTTAACATGGTAGATGCTGCATCTTTCAGGGGCAGAACCAAATTCAGCAAATAAGTTTATGCGCATGAACTCATGGTTGAGTTTGATTGACAACTCACTGCACCACAATTGGACTCTTGGGTATTAGATGTCGTCAAGTTGTTGTTTTAACATCATGTGTGATGCATCCTTCAACAGAATGGTACTGTACTTTTTAGACTCAAGTCATTTAGGACAGTACCTTGTACGAGTTTGCTTTCTGGTTTTCTATCCGGCATTATTTAGCTCGAGTAAATAAAGGCACATAATACTTGAGAGAGGGGGTGGTGGTGAAGAACTGAATGTTTCCAGCTTGGATACTTTCTGCAGCAGAAGATGTGTATGTTTATCAGAATGGCTCATCGACGCACAAAGTAATGTCAACTGAGAAGCTGTCAGCAGAGATGATTCCAAAATGATTAAACTAGTAATGTGCCCCATGATTAACTAACTTTCATTTAGCGTTGCATTAATTGGAGAATAACACTTTACATTGATGCCAAACCCCCATCTCTTCTTCCTTTAACAAATACTTGAAGGCTAATTACTTGAAATCCCTTCAAATCAGCAATCAAAAAGGCAAGCAGAAATAGGCCAAGCATGAGCTATGTAAGTTCTGTTGTCAGTTTGTCAGTGGTAGTACTCTTGCCTCTTTGGTTAGAAGGTTGTGTGCTCAAGACCTGCTCCAGGACTTGAGCACATTAACTAGTCTGATATTCCAGTGAAGGACTTGAGGGAGTGCTGCATTGTTAGAGGTGCTTCGCTTAGAGTAAGACAATCAACTGAGGGTATGTTGGCCTGTCCTGCTTCAAATGCATATTAAAGAACCCATGGCACTCAGTGTCCACTCACCTGAGCACAAATTATCAGGTCGTTCACCTCCTCAAGCCTCGGGGCAAAATGGCAGCCTTCAAAGCAACATACGGTGCTCTGCATAGGTTGACACTCCCCAGGGAGTGCTGCATTGTTGGAGGTGCCGTCTTTTGGATGAGACGTTAAACCGAATCCCCATCTGCCCTATCAGGTGGACATAAAAGATCCCACGGCACTATTTGTAGAAGAGCAGGGGATTTCTCCCCGATGTCCTGGCCAATATTTATCCCTCAACCGACTGGAACTGATGATCTGGTCATTTATTTCATTGCTGTTTGTGGGACCTTGCTGTACACAAATTGGCTGCCGCATTTCCTACAACACAAGAATGACTAGACTAAATTTCAAAAAGTACTTAATTGGTTGTAAAGCGCTATGGGACGTCCTGAAGTGGTGAAAGGCGCTATATAAATGCAAATTCTTTTTTTCTTAGTGCTGTAATAAATTTGCAGCACTGTAATTCTTTTAAAATCTATTTACAGGGTAGAGTTTCAGCTTTGGGCGTAATCGGGAAATTGCATACAAAATGCCCTTGAAATTGCGCTGGTTAGTTTACAGTTCAAGTTTCCGATAAAATTTATTTGCATAATCACAAACGTAAAATCTTCAATGAACCAGCGCGATTGGGCAGCGTAATAGAACGTAATGGTCTCTTTTTTTTCTCTTTCCATTAAAAAGTAGTCCTGGATGTATTTAAGAGTGGTAACCTGGTTTTTCACCAAAAATAAGCATAAGCTGGAGTCCAGTCCTCCGCCTGGGAGTAAACTGATTTAAAATCAGCGAAAATGACTTTTAAAAAACTATACTGAACCATTCACTAGTTTTGTTGGTGTACACTATTCAGTTTCTTAGCAAATTAAATATTTTTTGACATGTGTAAACTTTTAAAATGTGATTATTATTCCGTGTGCGCCTAAGAAAGTGAGCACAATTTGAAGAGCTTTCCGGAACCAGTGCAATCGGTAGAATCTCGCTATGTTGTCTCGGGGGCATGGCCAGTTTTGTGGGCGGAGCCTGATCTGGCAGATTGAATCTTAAATCTGTGTAAAAGATTGTGGAAAACACAAATGTAACTGGTTTTGGGCATTACTCACTTACGTTTAAAATTCCCCGATCTTTTGCGCTGGTTCGACCGATTGCGCTGAAATCTGGGCGCAAAACTAGCGGAAACAAGAGGAAACTCCACTCCACAGTGTTTAAAGTCTTTGTTGGTGGTTCAAGTATGGGTCATGCAAGAAAGGCTTTCTTCTCCCTCCTGTGATTCCTGCAGCATTGGCGCAGACCTGGGCTTCACTGTAACTTGCATAGCAGGCAACTCGAATCCTGCATGTCACTACACTGAGGGACACACACATCAGGCGTCCCTGTGCGCTCACTGACCTACATTGGCTCTCAGTCGGGCAACGCCTCGATTTAAAAATTCTCATCCTTGTGTTCAAATCCCTCTATGGCCTCGCCCCTCCCCATTTCTGAACCTGCTCCATCCCCACGCCCCTCTGAGACCTCTGTGCTCCTCCAGTTCTTGCCTCTTGCGAACCCTCGATTTCTATCACCCCACCATTGGTGGCCGTACCTTCAGCTGCCCAGGTCCTAAGCTCTGGAATTCCCTCCCTGAACCTCTCTACCTCTCTCTCCTCCTTTAAGACGCTCCTTAAAACCTACCTCTTTGACCAAGCATTTAGTCACCTGTCCCAATATCTCCTTATGTGGCTCGGTTTTGTCCGATATCGCTGCTGTGAAGCGCCTTGGAACGTTTTACTACGTTAAAGGCGCTACTTAAATACAAGTTGTTGTTGTCCCACAAACCATGCATGTCGTAGGTTTAAGTGGGTCATGACCCGGTCCGTCTTGGAGCCAGGGGTGACCTGTCGTACAAAGTAACGCTGATTGATGCTGGTTGCATTGATTTAAGGATTGATTATATTTGAAGTGTGTCCTGCAGAAAACCTGATGCATGGGTCATAAATCAACAAAATTGGATTAAGCCTATGTCTCGCTAAGAGTTTGTGGCTTAATTGTAATGTCGGAATGAGAACGCATTGCATGCA
Organism: Heptranchias perlo; assembly: GCF_035084215.1. Taxonomy (NCBI): domain Eukaryota; kingdom Metazoa; phylum Chordata; class Chondrichthyes; order Hexanchiformes; family Hexanchidae; genus Heptranchias; species Heptranchias perlo. The sequence continues at coordinate 13,259,007 of NC_090333.1, read as the reverse complement.
TAAGCTCTTTCTATCCAGATTGGACCGTGGAATTAAAGGGTAATGTATGCAACTGGGCCGAGATTACAGTTAATTCCATAACCTATTTTTAATGCCTCACATGTACTTCAATTAGAATGATTCATGACGGGCGGTCACAATGTCAACCATTAATGTACAAGAGCCCATTTAAAATATAATTTTACAATAGTACTTTTCATTAAAATAATTAAATTCAAGTCAGTGGACCGCTTTACACTAAAAGTGATTTAACCCCCTTTCTTCACGTTGTACCGCACGAATTCGGGAACGCCCAAAATTCCTGATACACCCGGCCACCATAAATCATAGAATCGTAGAATTGTAGAAAGGTTACAGCACAGAAGGAGACCATTCGGCCCATTGATGCAAGTGCAATCCAGCTAGTCCCACTCCCCTTCTCTTACCCCGTAGCCCTGCAAATGTTTTCCTTTCAAGTACTTATCCAGTTCCCTTTTGAAAACCACGATTGAATCTGCCTCCACCACCCCCTCGGGCAGTGCATTCCAGATCCTAACTACTCACTGGGTAGAAATGTTTTTCCTCATGTCACCTTTGGTTCTTTTGCCAATCACCTTAAATCTATGTCCTCTGGTTCTTGACCTGTCCGCCAATGGGAACAGTTTCTCTCTATCTACTCTGTCTAGATCCTTCATGATTTTGAATACCTCTATCAAATCTCCTCGCAGCCTTCTGTGTTCCAAGGAGAACAACCCTGGCTTCTCCAGTCTATCCACGTAACTAAAGACCCTCATCCCTGGAACCATTCTAGTAAATCTCTTCTGCACCCTCTGTAAGGCCTTCAGATCTTTCCTAAAGTGCAGTGCCCAGAACTGGACACAATACTCCAGTTGTGGTCGAATCAGTGTTTTATAAAGGTTCACCATGACTTCCATACTTTTGTACTCTATGCCTCTATTTATAAAGCCCACGACCTTGTATGCTTTTTTAACCGCTTTCTCAATCTGCTCTACCACCTTCAATGATTTGTGCACATAAACCCCCAGATCTCTCTGTTCCTGTACCCCTTTTAGAGCTGTGCCCTTAAGTTTATATTTCCTCTCCTTGTTCTTCCTACCGAAATGTGTCACTTCACAATTTTCTGCGTTAAATTTCATCTGCCACGTGTCCGCCCATGCCACCAGCCTGTCTCTATCCTCTTGAAGTCTATCACTATCCTCCTCACTGTTTACTACACTTCCAAGTTTTGTGTCATCTGCAAATTTTGAAATTGTGCCCTGTACACCCAAGTCCAAGTCATTAAAATATATATCAAGAAAAGCAGTGGTCCCAGCACTGACCCCTGGGGTACACCACTGTACACCTCCCTCCAGTCCGAAAAACAACCGTTCACCACTACTCTCTGTTTCCTGTAACTTAGCCAATTCTGTATCCATGTTGCTACTGCCCCCTTTATTCCATGGGATTGTAGAACATCTAAAAACAAAAATTTACCACACTGATTACATAAAGAGCAGAAAATTCCCGTCACGTTTTTCTTTTGTGTGTAGTGTAATATGTCATAGAATCATACTGCGCAGAAGGCGGCTATTTGGCCCATTGTCCCTGTGCTGGCTCTTTGAATGAGCTATCCGATTAGTCCCACTCCCTCAGCTGTTCCCTCCCATAACCCTGCAAAATTTTTCCTTTCCAAGTATTTATCCAATCCCCTTTTGAAATTTACTATTGAATCTGCTTCCACCGCCCTTTCAGGCAGTGCATTCCAGATCATAACAACTCACTGCATATAAAAAAAATGTCCTCATCTCCCCCCTGGTTCTTTTGCCACACATTTGAATTCTGTTTTTGGAAATAAAAAGCTGGTATCAGTAAAATGTGACCACGAAACTGTCGTAAAATCCCAACTGATTCATTGATGTCCTTTAGGGAAGGGAATCTGCCGTCCTTACCCGGTCTGGCCGAGATGTGACTCCAGTCCCACACCAAATCTGTTTGACTCTTAACCATCCTCTGGAGTGGCCTAGCAAGCTGCTCAATTGTATCAAACCACTGTGCAGAAGTTCAAGAAGGCAGCCCACCTCCACCTTCTCAGGGCATCTAGGGACGGGCGATAAATGCCGGCCTTGCCAGCGACGCCCGCATCCCGAAAATCAATTTTTTTTAAATCCTTTCAAAACGACTGTCACCATGGGCTCTCCTCTGCCAAAACTGCTCACTATTCCAGGATCATCCTGGAATGCAAAGATAACCCCCGGCTTCTCTTCGCCACTACAAACCATCTTCTTAAACCCCTCTCTCCTGCCTCCTCCACCCTCACCTCCAATGAACTCATGGACTTCTTTGTCACTAAGATTGAGACCATCTGTTCAGCTGCCTCTGCCGCTTCCCTCCCCTCCCCTAGGCCATCAAGCCAAACTTCCCCTACGGTTCCCCCCTGCCCTAGCCCTGAACTCGCAACTTTCTCTAGTTTCTCTCCTATCTCCCCTCATGCCCTCTCCACAATCACCTTGACCCTTGACCCTATTCCCACCAAACTGCTGACCACCTAACTTAACTTCCCTTCCTGGCCCCCAAGTTAGCTGAAATAATAACAGAAAATTCTGGAAAAGCTCAGCAAGTCAGGCAGCATTTGTGGAGAAAGAAACAGAATTAACGTTTCAGGTCAAAGTTAGCTGATATTGTTCACAGTTCCCTTTCCTCAGGTACTGTCCCCCTCCCCTTCAAATCTTCCATCGTCGCCCCCTCCTCAAAAACCCCAACCTTGACCCCTCTCTCCTTGCAAACTACCGCCCCGTCTCCAACTTCCCTTTTCTCACCAAAGTCCTTTAACGTGTTGTCACCGTCCAAATCCGTGCCCATCTTTCCCACAACTCCATGTTTGAATCCTTCCAATCAGGTTTCCGCCCCTGCCACAGTACTGAAACGGCCCTTATCAAAGTCACAAATCGCATCCTATGTGACTGTGACCGTGATAAACTATTCCTCCTCATCCTTCTCGACCTGCCTGCAGTCTTTGACATGGTTGACCACGCCATCCTCCTCCAATGCCTCGCCTCCATCATCCAGCTGGGTGGGACTGCGCTCGCCTGGTTCAATTCTTATCTATCCAGTCGTAGCCAGAGAATCAACTGCTTGTTGATGGCTTCTCTTCCTGCTCCTGCACCGTTACCTCTGGAGTCTCCCCAGGATCTATCCTTGGCCTCCTCCTATTGCTCATCCACATGCTGCTCCTCAGTGACATCACCCGAAAACACGACGTCAGATTCCACATGTACGCTGACGACATCCTGCTCTACCTCACCACCACCTCTCTCAACCCCTCCAATGTTTCTCATTTGTCACACTGCTTGTCCGACTGGATGACCAAAAATTTCCTCCAACTAAATATTGGGAAGACCGAAGCATTTGTTTTTGGTCCCTGCCGCAAACTCCGTTCCCTAGCCACTGACTCCATCCCTCTCCCTGACTACTGTCTGAGGCTGAACCAGACCATTCACAACCTTGGCGTCCTATTTGACCCTGAAATGAACTTCCAACTACATATTTGCTCCATCACCAAGACTGCCTACTTCCACCTCTGTAACATTGACCGTCTCCGCCCCGCCTCAACTCATCTGCTGCTGAAACCCTCATCCATGCCTTTGTTACCTCTAGACTCGACTATTCCAATGCTCTCCTGGCCATCCTCCCATCTTCCACCCTCCATAAACTTGAGCTCATCCAAAACTCTGCTGCCCGTATCCTAACTCGCACCAAGTCCCGTTCACCCATCACCCCTGTGCTCGCTGACCTACATTGGCTCACGGTCCAGGAATGCCTGAATTTTAAGATTTTCATCCTTGTTTCCAAATCCCTCCATGGCCTCGCCCCTCCCTATCTCTGTAACCTCCTCCAGCCCTACAACCCTCCGAGATCTCAGTGCTCCTCCAATTCTTGCCTTTCACGCATCCCCAATTTTAATCGCTCCACCATTTTTTTTTATTTAATAAAATTTAAGGATACACATAGTTCAATGTAAATATCACAATTACAATTCAAAACAGTACAATACAGATCGTACACCGCCAATCCTGTCATTACAATTCAGAACACAGTACATACCTTTCTAATACATTCTGTACAATACAAGGTGGGATGGCCTTAAACGGTGACCTTTCCCCATAGAGCCTTTGCGTAGGCCGCACCTTGCTTCAGTGCATCCCGCAGCACGTACTCTTGTACCTTGGAGTGTGCCAGTCGGCAACACTCGGTCATGGACAGCTCCTTCAGCTGGAAGACCAGCACGTTTCGGGCAGACCAAATGAGCCTCCTTCACCGAATTGATGGTCTTCCAGCAGCAGTTGATATCTGTCTCGATGTGGGCTCCGGGAATCAGCCCATAGAGCACAGCGTTCTTTGTTACTGAACTGTTGGGGATGAACTGGGGCAGGTACCAACTCATCACTCTCCACACCTTCTGTGCGAAGGGGCAGTCCACCAGGAGGTGGACGACGGTCTTGTCCCCGCTGCAGCCTCGAGGGCAGCCCATGGTGGTGCTGAGACTCTGTGCGTGCAGGAAAGACTGCACTGGCAGGGCCCTTCTCACCACCATCCAGGCTACATCCTGGTGCCTGTTGGTCAGTAACAGCGATGAGACGTTCTGCCAAATGGCATCAACCGTCTGGTCGAGGAACTGCCCGATTGGATCCACCCTCTCCTTTCCCTGCAGGACCCTCAGAACGTTCCATTCTGTTCTGCCTGACGGCCTTCTGGTCAAAGGATTCTTCTTCAGGAACTTCTCCACCTGGGACAGGCGGTGGGGTTCAGTCCAGCAGGACAGGACGTCCTGTGTCTGCTCGGCCAGTGTGGTCAGACCCAAATTTCTCAGTGTGGTGGACAGGTAGAAACTCAGCATGTAGTAACACTTGGTGTTTGCGTACTGGGGCTCCACACACATCCTGAGGCAGCCACACACAAAGGTGGTCATCAGGTTCAGGGTGGCATTGAGGATGCCCTTCCCTCCTTTGTCTAGGGACTTGTACATGGTGTCCCTGTGGACGCGATCTACCTTGGACCTTCAAAGTGGAAGATGGCTCAGGTGACTGTGATGGCGGAGCGGTGGGGAATGGTCCAGACCTTGGCCACGTAGAGCAATTATCACCAGATTCCTGCCGGTTATGGAGAGGGAGCGCCCCCCCCCCCACCCCCCCCCCCCATTCCCACATACCAAGCTTCTATTTAGCCTTGGTGACCTGTTCCTCCCAGTTCTTGGTGCAGGTCTGGGCCCCCTGAACCAGATCCCCAGCACCTTCAGGTAGTCGGACCTGATGATGAAGGGGATAAAGGATCTGGTCTCCCACCTGCCAAAGAACACGGCCTCACTCTTATTGCGGTTCACTCAGGTCCCCGAGGTCAGCTCGAACCGGTCGCAGATTAGTCTATGGACTGACTGCTGATCGGAGCAAAAGACGGTAATGTCATCCATGTACAGGGAGGTCTTAACCTGAGGGCCTTCGCTGCCTGGGACAGTCACCCCCCTGATACCTGCGTCCTTCCTGATGGATGTGGCAAACAGCTCGATTCAATGTACAAACAAGACCACAGAGAGAGGATCTGATCGGAAAGCTCTCCAACTCCCACCCGTTGATTAGGACTGCTCTACATATGTCCACTTAGAGCAGTCGGATCTAATCACGGATTCCTTCCCCAAACCCCATTTTGGAGAGCAAGCCCTTCATGTACATGTGGGATATTCTGTCAAAGGCCTTCTCCTGGTCCAGGCTGATGTGGCAGGTATTCACCCCACGCCCCCCACCGTCCTGTACGTAGGTGGTTGTATCCCTGAGCAGTGCAAGATTATCAGAGATCTTCCTGCCGGGTACAGCACAGGTCTGATCGGGATGGATCACCCGCTCCAGAGCGGACATGAGCCTGTTGCCGATGACCTTAGACAGAAGCTTGTAGTCGACATTTAGCAAGGAAATGGGTCGCCAATTTCTGTTTCTTCCCTCCCCCTTCCGCTTGTAGATGAGGGTGATGATGCCTTTCCTCATGGACTCTGACATGCTGCCTGACAGAAACATGCCTCAAGTACACTTCCAGCAGGTCTGGGCCTATCCGATCCCACAGAGCCAAGTACAACTCAACCAGTAAGCCATCGCTTGCAGGAGTTCTACTTTTCTCGAAAGACCGGACGGCCTTTGGCAGCTCATCCAAAGGTAGCAGCTGATCCATGCTCTCCCGCTCGCTGCCTCTAAGATCTCTGCGATAGAGGACAGGAAGGATTGGGAGGCCGTGCTGTCTGTGGGCTTCGCGTTGCACAGGCCGGCATAAAAGGATTTGCTTATCCTCAGTATGTCGGCCTGTAAAGATGTCACCCAGCCGTCTTCCCCTTCAGACTGCTGATCACAGAGGTCTCTCTCTGCAGCTTCTGGAAGAAGTGCGAGCACATCTTGTCCTGCTCCACGGAGCGGACTCTGGACCGGAAGATGATCTTTGAGGCCTCAGAGGTGAAGAGCGAGGCTTGCTAGCCCTTCACCTCTCTGAGTTCCTCCCCAACATCGACCACCATCGATTGCAGCTGGAGCAGATCCTGCGTGCTTTTCTGGAGCCTGGACAATTCCATCTGTCTCTCTCTTGCCTTCTGAACACCCTTGAGGATGAAGAACCTCTTGATGTTGGCCTCCAACCTGTGTAATCCCTCCTTAGTTCCTCAATGTTCTCCGGGGTCAACAGTCTCACATTCAGCTTCCATATCCCCCTGCCCACCCTCTGGCCCTCCTGCGGTTGGCAGTCGGCCAATAGGAGTCAGTGGTCAGAGAAGAACACCAGCTGGACGTTGGTGGATCTGAACTTAAGCATTGGGGATACAAATAGGAAGTCTATCCTGGAGCAGACGGACGCTTCTCACCTGGACCAGGTGTATCTCTGTGGCGCTCCGTCTGCAGGGTTGCTGAAGACATCGTGAAGCTTTGCGTCTTTCACCGCTTCTATCAGGAGTTTGGACGTGGTATCCAGTACTTCATTGGCCCTGCTGGATTGACGATGCAGTTGAAGTCTCCGGCGAGACCGGCCAGCCTGGAGGTCGCCAGCAGCATCGGGAGATGCTGGAAGACCTCCAGCCTCTCGCTCCTGAGGGTCGGGGCATACACATTGATCAGTCAGAGTGGGGCTTGTAGCAGATGTTCTTGTACAGAACATCTGCTACAAGCAGGAGGCCCCCCCACCACCTCCTTAACCTCAGTGATGGTGAATTGGACGCCTCGCAACAGAATCCCCAGGCCCGAGGAACGACTATCGTTGCGTCCCGACCAGATCGACTGCCCCTGGGTCCACATGTGTGACCACTGCTGGTAGTTGCTGAGGTCCGCACTCCTGCAAGAGCAGGACAGGTGGTTCAGAGTCACAGTACATCATGTAGTCGATTTAACACTACACACATTTATGGATGCAATTTTTATACCAATTTTAAAAATACAAAAAGGTCCTACAATTACATCAGTCCAGGTTCTATGTTATCTTCCATTTCCATCCCTCGGTCCAGATTCTGCATTTGTGTGGTGTACGTGAACTGCTGGATGGTCCTTGGGCTGAGGAAAGAGGCCTGCCCTCCTTTGGGGGAGTGTCCTCGCTCAGGGGTCACCGGCGGAGTCTCATGGGGTGGTGTGTCTGTGAGATCCACGATCAGGTCCAGCTCCTCGGCCTTCACTGGTTGTTCACTCTCCGCAACTGTCAACACTTCTCCCGGCGTCCCGGATTTGGGGGACCTCACTCTCCGCATCGGCTCTCCCGGTATCCTGGAGTTGGGGGACCTCGCTCTCCGCATTGCTCCTCCCGGTATCCTGGAGTTGGGGGACCTCGCTCTCCGCATTGCTCCTCCCGGTATCCTGGAGTTGGGGGACCTCGCTCTCCGCATCGCTTCTCCCGGTATCCGGAGCTACATGTTACTGCTCCCCGGGACTGGAGCTGGAGCTCCCCGCTTTTTCCAGTTTGTCAGCCAAGGAGTAGTCGCTTTTGTCCAACGGGGACTCTAAGCTCCTCTTGCTGCTGGTGCCACCTTTGGCTTCAGTTCCTCTGCTCCTACAGGACTTCCTCTTTCTCTTTTCCTGCATGGTCCATCCTTCTTCCATCCCTGGCTCGCCTTCCGTTGGCTCTGTATGCTCAGGGGGAGTCTCGGGGTTGAGTGTCAGGGTTTGGCTGGTTTCCCTTCCTGCTCTTTGACCTCCTCTTGGTCGTTGGCTCTTTCATGGGGTGGGGGGGTCCACAGCGGGGAGGGGAGGGGAGGGGTCCGGCCTCCTTTGGAGCAGCCACCAATGCTGCTTTCTTCTCCTGTATCACCTTGCCTCTCGCTGCCTGTGCATAGCTGTGTCTGTGGTTTGGGCAGGTCTTGTACAGGTGACCAGCCTCTCCATACAGGTTGCAGCACTTGGCCTCCTGACTGTCCAGTGTCTGGTGGCTCTCCTTCCTGCAGTTGCTGCAGATCACCACCTTGCAGGAGGCCGCCTCATGCCCGGGATTGCCCCAGGCTGCCCCGGTACACCACATACGCACGACTCGTCCCAATCGCGAAGCTTGGCGGGAGGTGAACAATGTTTCCCTTGGCATCCACCCTCACTGTCTCCTTGATGCTCCTCTTGCTGGCCCAGATCCTGAACATGTCTGCAATGTCAATGCTCCAATCTGCTCCGTCTACATATCTCTTTGAGGAACATCAGTACACCCATGACAGGTTGAACACGTGGACCATCAGCGTCCGTTCCTTCTGCTGCTGGTGTGCGAAGGGCGGCTGGCCAACCATTAATATCGAGCCCATTATTTCACCATAGATTCCATGACAACACTTTGAACACAGACGAAATGGGGGTGAGAGTGAAACAACAACAACAACAACAACAACGACGACGACGACGTCGACAACAACAACAACATGCATTTATGCAACGCCTTTAATGCACTAAAATGTCCCAAGGCGTTTCACAGGAGCGATTGTCAAATAAAATTTGACACCGAGCCATGTAAAGAGGTATTTTTCGTATTCATTCACGGGATGTCGGTGTCGCTGGATAGGCCAGCATTTATTGCCCATCCCTAATTGCCCTTGAGAAGGTGGTGGTGAGCCGCCTTCTTGAACCGCTGCAGTCCGTGTGGTGAAGATTCTCCCACAGTGCTGTTAGGAAGGGAGTTCCAGGATTTTGACCCAGCGATGATGAAGGAACGGTGATATTTCCAAGTCGGGATGGTGTGTGACTTGGAGGGGAACGCGCAGGTGGTGTTGTTCCCATGTACCTGCTGCTCTTGTCCTTCAAGGTGGTGGAGGTCGCGGGTTTGGGAAGTGCTGTCGAAGAAGCCTTGGCGAGTTGCTGCAGTGCATCCTGTAGATAGTACACATTGCAGCCACTGTGCGCCGGTGGTGAAGGGAGTGAACGTTTAAGGTAGTGGATGGGGTTCTGATCAAGCGGGCTGCTTTGTCCTGGATGGTGTCGAGCTTCTTGAGTGTTGTTGCAGCTGCACCTATCCAGGCAAGTGGAGAATATTTCATCACACTCTTAACTTGTACCTTGTAGATGGTGGAAAGGCTTTGGGGAGTCACTCGCCGCAGAATACCCAGCCTCTGATCTGCTCTTGCAGCCATGGTATTTATGTGGCTGGTCCAGTTAATTTTCTGGTCAATGGTGACCCTCAGGATGTTGATGGTGGGGGATTCAGCGATGGTAATGCCATTGAATGTCAAGGGGAGGTGGTTGGACTCTCTCTTGTTGGAGATGGTCATTGCCTGGCACTTGTCTGGCGCGAATGTTACTTGCCACTTATGAGCCCAAGCCTGGATGTTGTCCAGGTCTTGCGGCATGTGGGCACGGACTGCTTCATTATCTGAGGGGTTGTGAATGGAACTGAACACTGTGCAATCATCAGCGAACATCCCCATTTCTGACCTTATGATGGAGGAAATGTCATTGATGGAGCAACTGAAGATGGTTGGGCCTAGGACACTGCCCTGAGGAATTCCTGCAGCAATGTCCTGGGGCTGAGATGATTGGCCTCCAAACAACACTACCATCTTCCTTTGTGCCAGCTATGACTCCAGCCACAGGAGAGTTTTCCCCCTGATTCCCACTGACTTCAATTTTACTAGGGCTCCTTGGTACCACACTCAGTCAAATGCTGCCTTGGTGTCAAGGGCAGTCACTCTCACCTCACCTCTAGAATTCAGCTCTTTTGTCCATGTATTAATCATAGAATCATAAAAAGTTACGGCACAGAAGGAGGCCATTCAGCCCACCGTGTCCATGCCGGCTGAAAAGAGCTATCCCGCTTAATCCCACTTCCCAGCACTTGGTCCGTAGCCCTGTAAGTTACGGCACTACAAGTGCACATCCAAGTACTTTTTAAATGAGTTGAGGGTTTCTGCCTCTACCACCCTTTCAGGCAGTGAGTTCCAGACCCCCACCACCCTCTGGGTGAAAAAAATTCTCCTCAGCTCCCCTCTAATCCTTCTACCAATTACTTTAAATCTATGCCCCCTGGTCACTGACCCGTCTGCTAAGGGAAATAGGTCCTCCCTATCCACTCTATCTAGCCCCATCATAATTTTATACACCTCGATTAACTCTCCCCTCAGCCTCCTCTGTTGCAAAGAAAACAACCCCAGCCTATCCAATCTTTCCTCATAGCTAAAATTCTCCAGCCCTGGCAACATCCTTGTAAATCTCCTCTGCACCCTCTCTAGTGCAATCATATCTTCTCTGTAATATGGTGACCAGAACTGTACGCAGTACCCAAGCTGTGGCCTAACCAATGTTTTATACAGTTCCAGCATTACCTCCCTGTTCTTATATTCTATGCCTCAGTTAATAAAGGAAAGTATCGTATGCCTTTTTAACCACCATATCTACCTGTCTTGCCACTTTCAGGGATCTGTGGACATGCACTCCAAGGTCCCTTTGTTCCTCTACACCTCTCAGTATCCTCCCATTTATTGTGTACTCCCTTGTCTTGTTTGCCCTCCCCAAATGCATTACTTCACACTTTTCCAGATTGAATTCCATTTGTCACTTTTCTGCCCACCTGACCAGTCCATTGATATCTTCCTGCAGTCTACAGCTTTCCTCCTCACTATCAACCACACGGCCAATTTTTGTATCATCTGCAAACTTCTTGATCAAGCCCCCCAAATTCAAGTCCAAATCATTAATATATACCACAAAAAGCAAGGGACCTAGTACTGAGCCTTGCAGGACTCCACTGGAAACAGCCTTCCAGTCGCAAAAATACCCATCAACCATTACCCTTTTCTTCCTGCCACTGAGCCAATTTTGGATTCAACTAGCCACTTTCTCTTGGATCCCTTTTGACCCGTCTGCCATGTGGGACCTTGTCAAAGCCTTGCTAAAATCCATGTACACTAAGGCCGTGCCTTGGTACTGATGTAGTGTACATGGATGCTTCCCGTGTCCTGGACAACCACAAGAAGTGTTGTCAGCTGGAGGAGCTCAACCTCCGGATTTCAGAGCTTGAGTAACAGCTGGCGTCACTGCAGTGCATCTGCGAGGTTGTGAGTTTTGTGGATAGCACCTTTCAGGAGGTGGTCACCCCACAGCTTAAGAGAGTGCAGGCAGAGAGGGTGACGGCCAGACAGACAAGGAGAACCAGGAAGGTCGTGCAGGAGTCCCCTGAGTGCATCTTACTCTAACCAGTATTCAGTTCTGAATAATTGTGGGGGAGAGGGAGAGATGAAAACATAAAATTACAAAGCAATATTGATAGATTAGGTGAATGGGCAAAACTGTGGCAAATGGAATTCAATGTCGGCAAATGTGAGGTCATCCACTTTGGTCAAAAAAGGATAGAACAGGGTACTTTCTAAATGGTAAAAAGTTAAAAATAGTGGATGTCCAAAGGGACTTAGGGGTTCAGGTACATAGATCATTGAAGTGTCATGAACAGGTGCAGAAAATAATCAATAAGGCTAATGGAATGCTGGCCTTTATATCTAGAGGACTGGAGTACAAGGGGGCAGAAGTTATGCTGCAGCTATACAAAACCCTGGTTAGACCACACCTGGAGTACTGTGAGCAGTTCTAGGCACCGCACCTTCGGAAGGACATATTAGCCTTGGAGGGAGTGCAGCGTAGGTTTACTAGAATGATGCCCGGACTTCAAGGGTTAAGTTACGAGGAGAGATTACACAAATTGGGGTTGTATTCTCTAGAGTTTAGAAGGTTAAGGGGTGATCTGATCGAAGTTTATAAGATATTAAGGGGAACAGATAGGGTGGATAGAGAGAAACTATTTCCGCTGGTTGGGGATTCTAGGAGTAGGGGGCACAGTCCAAAAATTAGAGTCAGACCTTTCAGGAGCGAGATTAGAAAACATTTCTACACACAAAGGGTGGTGGAAGTTTGGAACTCTCTTCCACAAACGGCAATTGATACTAGCTCAATTGCTAAATTTAAATGTGAGATAGATAGCTTTTTGGCAACGAATGATATTAAGGGATATGGGCCAAAGGCAAGTATATGGAGTTAGATCACAGATTAGCCATGATCTTATCAAATGGCGGAGCAGGCTCGAGGGGCTGAATGGCCTACTCCTGTTCCTATGTTCCTATGTTCCTCTTGGGAGTGCAGCTAGAGCCAAGTCCACAGCATCATGGGTGGCTCAGCTGTACAGGGTGGGGGGGGAGGAGGAAGGTCAGGAGAGCAAAAGTGATAGGGGGTTCTATAGTTAGGGGAACAGATTGGTATTTCTGCGGCCGCAGACGAGATTCCAGGATGGTATGTTGCCTCCCTGGTGCCAGGGTCAAGGATGTTACTGAGCGGATGCAGAACATTCTGGAGGGGGAGGGTGAAGAGCTAGAGGTCGTGGGCCATAACATTATTAACGACATAGGTAGAAAGAGGGATGAGATCCTGCAGGCAGATTTTACGGAGTTAGGAAAGAGATTAATAAGCAGGACCTCAAAGGTTGTAATCTCCAGATTACTCCCGGTGTCACGCTAGTGAGTATAGAAATAGGAGGATCGAGCAGATGAATGTGTGGCTGGAGAGATGGTGCAGGAGGGAGGGCTTTAGATTCCTGGGGCATTGGGACCGGTTCTGGGGGAGGTGGGACCTGTACAAGCCTGACTGGTTGCACCTCAACAGGGCCAGGACCAATATCCTCACGAGGAGGTTTGCTAGTGCTGTGGGGAAGGTTTAAACTAGCTTGGCAGGGGGACGCGAACCTGAGCCTGGATTCAGAAGGGAGAGAAGCAGAGCTGGAAATGGAAGGCAGAAAATTAGTAAGTGAGTTTGGAAGGCAAAGTAAACAAAGGTTAAAAAATAGACAACTAAGGAGTTTGGCAGTTCTTAATGGTATATAACTCAATGCAAGGAGCATAGTGAATAAGGCAGATGAGCTAAGGGCACAGATAGACACGTGGAAGTACGATGTCTTCGCTATTACAGAAACTTGGCTTAAAGAGGGGCAGGAATGACAGCTCAACATTCCTGGTTACAGGTTTTCAGATGAGATAGAGAGGTGGATAAAAAAGGAGGGGGGGTGGCAATATTGGTAAAAGAAACAATTACAGCTGTGTGGAGGGATGATATGTTAGAAGGATCATCAAGTGAGACCAAATGGGCTGAGCTAAAGAACAAAAAAGGGGCAGTCACACTGCTGGGAGTGTACTATAGACCCCCAAACAGTCAGAGGGAGATAGAAGAGCAAATACATAGGCAAATTTCAGGGAAGTGCAAAAACAATAGGGCAGTAATAGTAGGGGATTTCAAGTACCCGAATATTCTGCGTCCTCAATATCTTTTGCACTGATCAGAATTCTTAAATTGCATTCAGGAGAACATTTTTAGTTAGTACGTAGAAAGCCCAACAAAAGTGGGGGCAGTTCTGGATTTAGTTTTAGGGAATGAAGCTGGGCAGGTGGAAGGAACATCAGTGGGAGAGCATTTTGCTGGTAGTGATCATAATTCAGTTAGATTTAGCATAAATATAGAAAAGGACAGAGATAGAACAGGAGTAAAAGTTCTAAATTGGGAAAAGGCCAATTTTACCACGCTGAGAAGTAATTCAGCAAAAGTGGACTGGAAACAGCTGCTTGAAGGTAAATCAGTGTCAGAGCAGCGGGAGGCATTCAAGGGGAAGATTCAAGGGGTTCAGAGTAAACATGTTCCCACATAGAAAAAGGGTGGGACTGTCAAATCTAGAGCCCCCTGGATGACAAGGAGCATACAGGGTAAAATAAGGCAAAAAAGGGAAGCTTATGTCAGACACCAAGAACACAATACTGCAGAAAGCCTCAAGGAGTATAGAAAGTGCAGGGTTGGAATTAAAAAGAAAATTAGGAAAGCAAGCAGAGGGCATGAAAAAATACTGGCAAGTAAAATTAAGGAAAATCCAAAAATGTTTTATAAATACATAAAGAACAAGAGGATAACTAAGGAAACAGTAGGGCCTATTAGAGAACAAAAAGGTAACCTATGTGTGGGGGCAGAAGATGTGGGTATGGTTCTTAATGAATACTTTGTGTCTGTCTTCACAAAAGAGGGGGACAATGCAGAGATTGTAGTTAAGGAGGAGGAGTGTGAAATACTGGATAGGATAAACATAGTGAGAGAGGAAGTATTAAGGGATTTAGCATCTTTGAAACTAGATAAACTGCCAGGCCCAGATGGAATGTATCCCAGGCTGCTAAGAGAAGCAAGGGAGGAAATAGCAGAGGCTCTGACCATCATTTTCCAATCCTGCCTGGCTACAGGTGTGGTGCTGGAGGATTGGAGATTTGGACCAAGCTGTAATGAGGTCTGGAGCCGAGTGGTCCTGGCAGAACCCAAACTGAGCATCGGTGAACAGGTTGTTGGTGAGTAAGTGCCGCTTGATAGCACTGTCGACGACACCTTCCATCACTTTGCTGATGATTGAGAGTAGACTGATGGGGCGGTAATTGGCCGGATTGGATTTGTCCTGCTTTTTGTGGACAGGACATACCTGGGCAATTTTCCACTTTGTCGGGTAGATACCAATGTTGTAGTTGTACTAGAACAGCTTGGCTAGAGGCGCGGCTAGTTCTGGAGCACAATTCTTCAGCACTACAGCCGGGATGTTGTCGGGGCCCATAGCCTTTGCTATATTAGGACAGGTAGCCAATAGCTTGGTCAGGTTGGTAGGTTTAAGCATCTTAAAGGAGAAGTGAGAGGTAGAGAGGGAATTCCAGATCTTAGGGCCTAGGCCACCAATGGTGAAGCGATGAAAATCGGGGATGCGCAAGAGGCAAGAATTGGAGGAGTGCTGATATCTCGGAGGTTTTTAGGGCTGGAGGAGGTTACAGAGATATGGTGGAGTGAGTCCATGGAGGGATTTGAAAACAAGGATTAGAGGTAAAGGATGTATGATAATATTCTATAATAATACCTCCACATAAGGGCAATAAGGAGATATGACAATATCCGACAGGAACTCAACAACATGCACACTCCCCATAGGGAGGGGTTGCTGGGCGGTGATCAGGAGGAAGCACTCTGGTTCATTTTTTTCCCTGAACCTGAGGGACTGACGTCAGCCCAGCTGAGATTAGCCAACTGAGCACAGACCACGGATCAAGCATGACACGTCCCAGGCCCGTCAGGCTGGGGGAATCAGTCAATCAACTCAGTGAGCCTTTGGGGGCAGTCTACAACTACTGTTTTCATGAAGGAAGGTGTGAGTCTTGGCTCAGTGGTATCACTCTCGCCTCAGAAGGTCATGGGTTCAAGCTCCACTCCAGAGACTTGAGCACATAATCTAGGCTGACACTCCCGATGCAGTACTGAGGGAGTGCTGCACTGTGGGAGGTGTCGTCTTTCGGATGAGACGTTAAACCGAGGCCCCGTCTTCCCTCTCAGGTGGATGTAAAAGATCCCGCGGCACTATTTCGAAGAAGAGCAGGGGAAATTTGCCCTGAGTCCTGACCAACATTCAGTGAACACCTAAAACAGATGACCCGGTCA
Source organism: Heptranchias perlo (assembly GCF_035084215.1). Lineage (NCBI taxonomy): Eukaryota > Metazoa > Chordata > Chondrichthyes > Hexanchiformes > Hexanchidae > Heptranchias > Heptranchias perlo. The sequence goes on along the minus strand of NC_090333.1, from coordinate 13,243,069 downwards.
TTTACTTCATTGCTGTTTGCAGGAGATTGCTGTGTGCATATTGGCTTCCTACATTACAACAGTGACTACACTTCAAAAATACTTCATTGGCTGTAAAGCGCTTTGAGACGTCCTGAGGTTGTGAAAGGCGCTATATAAATGCAAGTTCTTTCTTTCTTTGAAAAAAAAACAAGGAACACAGATAAATTAATCTGTAAGCTTCAAACGCAAAATGCACAAGACAAAAGAAAATTACTGAACCGTGTTCTATTGGTGTGAAGGTTGGAATACATCCAGAAATTATGAGCGTACGAAAATGGCGGACAGGAAAAGACACCAGCACTCTCAGGTGTTCTGTTGTTACTTTCTCCTTGCGATCGGCATACAGATAATCTTGTTCACAGGGAGAATCCCGTCTCTCACCTGCTCCATTGCGCCACAGGTCGATAAAACAACACGTTTTAATCAGGACGTGACATGAAGAATATGCTGATTCTCTCCTCTTCCCTGCACCTAAAAAAAAAATGGAGCCTCTTGGGTGATGAATGAGGAAGTGACAATATTCTAGACAACGTGTGACTGGAGAGAGAACAATTGATGCCCTCTTCCCCTCCCCTTCACTCCATTGTATGCAATGGGAAGAGCTCATCAATTACACTTGACAGACATGCTCAGTAAAAAGGCAGCATGAGTTCCTGAAAGGAGTTAAATAATTATGACAGTTTATAAATCAAATGAAGTCCAAAGGCTCTATAATATGCTGTAGATTTCCACTGAAGGGGTCACGTTAATGAGATGTTAATTGGATGTAAGATGATCTGATTCTAAAATAGATGACACAAAAATGCAGGCAATGAATGGCCTTGGAACGATCCCAGCTAACTAGCCTCAAACCGTGGATCTATTTATTCTGTTTTGCACTGCGAAACAATTGCACAGAATTACACAGAAGCAACAGCTTAGAAACATGCCATTCGGCCCAACTGCTCCATGCTGGTGTTTATACGAGCCTCCTCCCACTCTAATTACCTCTTCAAACCCTGCCCCTATATCCCTCTATTGCTTTCTCCCTCACATATCTATCAATCCTTCCCTTAAATACATCAATGTTATCTGCTTCAAGCCCCCCTCCAGAGACTTGAGCACAAAAATCTAGGCTAACACTTCAATGCAGTACCGAGGGAGTGCTGCACTGTCAGAGGTGCCATCTTTCAGACCTTATACCGAGGCCCCGTCTGCCCTCTCAGGTGGATGTAAAAGATCCCATGGCACTATTTCGAAGAAGAGCAGGGGAGTTCTCCCCAGTGTCCTGGTCAATATTTAGCCCTCAACCAACATCACTAAAAACAGATTATCTGGTCCTTATCACTTGGCTGCTTGTGGGATCTTACTGTGCACAAATTGGCTGCCGTGTTTCCAAAATTACAAGAGTGACTACTCTTCAAAAGTACATAACAGGCTGTAAATTAGGCTGTCCTGAGTTCACAAAAGGCACTATACAAATGTAATTTTTCTTTATCAACCAACATCACTAAAACAGATTATCTGGTCATTATTGCATTGATGTCTGTGGGACCTTGCTGTGCCCAAATTGGCCAGCGGAGGTGAGACACACTATGGTGTGGCTCAGCCTGGACCCCGAAAGATCTCCCTAAAGGTTTTTACTTGCTCATCCCCCTTCTGAAGGGCGACATTGTGGAATGTTTTCAGGAAGGAGCCCCCACTGCGTTCTGTGGGCACCCCTGGGGTAGACACTGAGTACACCAGCAGGGTCATCGACAGAGGTTCCCGATGGGCACAAAGTGAGCAGGGAGGTAATGTTAGACCGCACATGGAATACTGTGTGCAGGAAAGATTCAGCAGGCTAGGGCTCTTTTCTCTAGAAAAGTGAAGACTGAGGGGTGACCAGATGGAGGTCTTTAAAATCATGAAGGGGTTCGATAGAGTAGACATAGAGATGTTTCCACTTGTGGGAGAGTCCAAAACTGTGGGAGGGCCTGTAAATACAAGATAGTCACCAAGAAATCCAATAAGGAATTCAGGAGAAACTTCTTTACCCAGAGAGTGGTGAGAATGTGGAACTCTGTACCACATGGAATAGTTGAGGCGAATAGCATAGATGCCTTTAAGGGGATGCTAGATAAACACATGAGGGAGAAAGGAATAGAAGGATATACTGATAGGGTGAGATGAAGTAGGGTGGGAGGAGGCTCGTATGGAGCATAAACACCGACATAGAACTGTTGGACCAAATGGCCTGTTCTGTGCTGTAAATTCTGTGTAAGACTGGGGCCCTTTTCTCTGGAAAAGGGAAGACTAAGAGGAGACCCTTTAAGTCTTCTCTCACTGACCGTGGACACCCAGACCGTGGACAGGGAAACTCCCACCTTGGTTTGGGGGTGGGTGGAGGCTAGGGTTGCCAACTCTGCCTGGACATATTCCAGGAGGTTTCAGCATGTAACCTTCAACTGCCCCGCCCCCATGCTCCAGCCATTGGCCGTCCAATACGTCCATCCTTTGAGGCACACTGCCTTCCCACACCGATTGGAAAAAGAATAGAGTCTTCGTTACCCAATTGGATGAACCTTGACCGTTGATCAAACAACCATTTTTCCTCATATCCAATAATTTTAGAACTAACCAAAGTGTTCAAAGAAAATGAAGAAACTCAAAAAATTTTTTGCGGCTATAATTTTTCTCCCGGAGCCCCTCACAGCAACTGTAAACTCCAGGACAATCCTGGAGGGTTGGCAACCCTAGCGGAGGTCCTTGGAAGCTGGTAAGTGGAAGGCCGGGGCCTGACCTATGCACTTCACTCTTCCCAGACTTATGGCAGGAGTGAACGCGCCGGAAATGGGGCGGACTTTCCACTTCAGTGTCTTCAACAACAATAACTGGCTTTTATATAGCGCCTGTAACATATTAAAGCTTCACAGGAGCGTTATCAGACAATATTTGACACCAAGCCACATAAGCAGATTTTAGGATAGGTGACCAGAAGCTTGGTCAAAGAGGTAGGTTTTAAGGAGCGTCTTAAAGTAAGAGAGAGAGGTGGAGAAGTTTAGGGAGGGAATTCCAGAGCTTAGGGCCTAGGCAGCTGAATGTAAACACAAGCTGCTCGTTCTGTGCGAGCTGCTCTCGATGGTGGCCCTTGGTGAAAAACTATTGAGTAACCTGAGGGGGTGTGTGCAAGCTCTTCATCAAGCACAATCTGTAATTGTTTGATGGCCAGATGGTAGGGCGGCCATTCAAGCTCAGCAAGCCAGACGGTGTTAATATCTCCCCGTTCTCCCCCAACGCAACACTTTGTTCTGTGATGTACTTCATGCCAGCTGCTTCACTGAGATCTGACACGACTCATCCATCTGAGGCTGCGCTAGTTCTGGAGACAGGTGGCCTCTCGAGCTTCGGAATCTACAACATCCCGACCTGCAGGTCAACTGAGCTTCCCAGTTTGAACCTTTCCTTAAGCAATTTGTTAAACGTGTACAGAACCTTGATTAGACCACGCTTGGAGTACTGGGCACAGTCCTAGTCTCCATATTACAAAAAGGATATAGAGGCATTGGAGAAGGTGCAAAAAAAGATTCACAAGGATGATATCAGAACTGAGAGGTTATACCTATCAGGAAAGACTAAACAGGCTGGGGCTCTTTTCTCTACATAGAATTACATAGAATGTACATGATGGTGTTTGTGCTCTACACGAGCCTCATCCCACCCTTCTTCATCTAACTCCATCAACGTATCCTTCTATTCCTTTCTCCCACATATGTTTATCTAGCTTCCCCTTAAATGCATCTCTAGAAAAGAGAATTGTAAACAATTTTACAACACCAAGTTATAGTCCAGCAATTTTATTTTAAATTCACAAGCTTTCGGAGGCTTCCTCCTTCCTCAGGTAAATGGAAGGAGGAAGCCTCCGAAAGCTTGTGAATTTAAAATAAAATTGCTGGACTATAACTTGGTGTTGTAAAATTGTTTACAATTGTCAACCCCAGTCCATCACCGGCATCTCCACATCATAGAAAAGAGAAGGCTGAGGGAGTATAGAGGTCTTTAAAATTATGATAGGGTTTGATAGGGTAGACATAAAGAAGATGTTTCCACTTGTGGGGGAGTCCAAAACTAGAGGCCATAAATATAAGACAGTCACTAATAAATCCAATAGGGAATTCAGGAGGATCGCCTTGACCCAGAGAGTGGTGAGAATGTGGAACTCTCTATCACATGGAGTAGTTGAGGTGAATAGCATAGATGCATTTAAGGGGAAGCTAGATAAAAACACGAGGGAGAAAGGAAAAGAAGGATATGCTGATAGGGTGAGATGAAGTAGGGTGGGAGGAGGCTCGTGTGGAGACATAAACCAGTTGGGCCGAATGGCCTGTTTCTGTGCTGTGCATTCTATCTAATTCTGTGTAATAGGTGAGAGTTTGTTTGCTGAAATGTTTCATTCTAAAAACCTAGTGAGGCCAAAGAAACATTACTGACATCACATTCACAAGTCTTAGGTGTCCGTACGTGTCTAAATGAGTGGAAGTGTGCAGAATTGTTTGAAATGGAAAAAAGAATGTAATTATTCAATTAAAAATAGAAAATCCTGGAAATACACAGCAGATTCTATCAACAAGAGAGAGTTAAAAAAAAGCTTGTATTGGTATAGACACCTGATCAAGCACTCCACAGCCAATGAAGTACTATTGGTGCAATAGGAGTCAGCCTTGGCTCCTTCAACGCAACCATCACCCGTGAATGTTTTGCTTCTATCATCTGATCTTCTATCCTGATCCTACAGGGGTACTGTAGTGTAGCAGTTGTGCCCATCACCTCTGTGTGCGCTGACCTACACTGGCTCCCAATCCGACAACGCCTCGATTTTAAAATTCTCATCCTTGTTTTCAAATCCCTCCATGGCCTCGCCCCTCCCTTCCAGCCCTACAACCCTCCGAGATCTCTGCGCTCCTCCAATTCTTGCCTCTTGCACAATCCCTATTTTAATCGCTCCACCATTGGCGGCTGTGCCTTCAGCTGCCTAGGCCCTAAACTCAGGAATTGACTCCCTAAACCTCTCTGCCTCTCTACCTCTCTCTCCCCCTTTAAGGCACTCCTTAAAACCTACCTCTTTGATCAAGATTTTGGTCACCTGTCCTAATATCTCCTTATGTGGCGTGGTGTCAAATTTTGCTTGATAACGCCCCTGTGAAGCGCCTTGGGATGTTTTACTACGTTAAAGGCGCTACATGAATGCAAGTTGTTGTTGCTGTTGTACTGTAATGTAGTGGTTACGTTGCTGGACTTGTAATCCAGAGGACTCAATGAGTGATCCAGAGAATGTCAGTTCAAAATTCCCCCATGGCAGTTTAAGAATTGGTTTCCAGTCTAATAATAATGGGGAAAAAATGGAAGTCTACCAGTAAAGGTGACCATGAAACTGTTGGATTGTCATAAAAACCTAACTTGTTCACTAATATCCTTTAGGGAAGAAAACCTGCTGCCCTACCTGGTCTGATCTAATTGTGATTCCAGTCGCTCATTAATGTGATTGACTCTTAATTGCCCTCTGAAGTGGCCTAGCAAGCCACTCTGTTGTATCAAACCACTACAATGGACTTCAGAGAAGGCCAACCACCATCTTCTGATGGCAACTAGAGATGGGCAAAAAAATGCCAATCTTGCCAGCGATGCCCACATCCCTACAATGAATTAATCTGATATAAATTTTGTTACAAGCACAACTGTACAATAATCCTGATTTCGAACATCAAACAGTGTAAGTTCTCCTTTCAGCCACGTGTAGGGGGGCTCACCTTTTTTTAAGCTGTAACTTTGCATTAGCCCACAGAGAAGGCATTTTGGCCACTCATAAAGTCACACTGCCACTTTTGCATCACTGTGAAGCGTTTTTTTTTGTTTCCCAGCGATGCAGAAGTCACAATATAACTGTGGTGTCAGTACCAGGCCTGCTCTGGGGTTGGCCGTTATGAGGCCATGTAGAGTACACCATCTGACACCACCATGCGCAGTCCAACTCCCTGTGCAGGGGTTTTAAAAGTGCTTGGAAATTCCTTAGACCGTAGTTAGGTGGAGAGACTAAAAAAGCTGGGATCGTTCTCCTTAGAGCAGTGAAAGTTGAGGGGAGATTTAATAAATTATAAGGGGTTTTTATATAATCTGTTAACACCGGCAGGAGGGTCGGTAACCAGAGGACACAGATTTAAGGTAATTGGCAACAGAACCAGTGGGGAGATGAGGAGAATTTTTTTTTTACACAGCGAGCTGTTATGATCTGGAATGCGCTGCCTGAAAGGGTGGGGGAAGCAGATTCATTAGTAACTTTCAAAAGTGAATTGGATAAATATTTGAAAGGGAAAAATTTGCAACACTATGGGGAAAGAGCAGGGGGGGGTGGGACTAATTGGATAGCTCTTTCAAAGGCACAGGCACGATGGGCCGAACGGCCTCCTTCTGTGCTGCATGATTCTATATCCTTCTGGACACTCTATAAGCTCATGCAGAGTTGTTTTGAAAGCATGAACACTCCGACCAGTTCCCTCATAACTAGAAATTTAACAGTTGGAAACAGAGCACTCTGCCAAGAGCCAGCCAGCATGGAGCTCAATCTGGTCCTCAGACTCTGATTAGTAGCCAGGCAGCATAAATAATCTGCTGCCAGGCCTGGATCGATACTGAAGGCAGCAGTGAAGGATGATGACCGTGTTTTGAATTTTTTTCAGAATTGATTTCAATCTACCGACTTTGTTTTGTTTTTCAAATAAATTAATACCAGACCAGCGGTGAATTTGATTTACTGCGGGTGTAATGAATGGAATAGGCCACTGTGCGTCGTATAGTTTTGTACTAAGCCCTAAACTAACAAGACCCACCCTTTTATTAATGGCGTCCATCTTTGCCATTCAATACTAATTTGAAAGTGGAATTCCCCCTCCCAACCAAGCTCGATATCCAGGCCTTTAATTAGACTCCATGGCCTCGATTTTAACCCCCTCCTCACCCAGCGAGAATGGTGCGCGGGAAGGGGTTAAGATTAGGCCGGGCCCACTTACCGACCTGACATCGCTCCGTTCTCCCCCCCGGCGCCAATCCACCTTCGCCAACTTTCAAGTCGGCCGAGGCTCCCGCTACAGGCAGGCGGGAGCCTTCTTTAAATTCAGAAGTCGCGTCTCGGTGCCGTCAGGCAGAGGCCCGCACCGTGCGAAACCCGACAGCCGAACCACGGAGGGAGGCGCTGACTGGCCAGAAGAGGCCACAGTAAGTTTTGTACAATGACTTTTGTGAGAACTCTTTGTGGGCCAGGAGGAGCAGGTGTGCTTGACGCCCAAGCCCCGAAAGGCGCCCATGGGCCTCCCCAGGCCCCTGCCTTGCCTCTCCCTCTCCCTCTCGGCATTGGCATCGAAGTCCTTGCCCAGCACTGAGGTTATGCTGAGGACCGTTCGTTTGGGTCCCCGCCGTTCTGAGGCTCCCGAGCCGGTTTCCCCCTCCCGCCTGCCAGCCCTGACGTCAGTCCTGCAGGTTCCAGGTGGGAGACAGTGCTGCAATATTTAAATGAGGCCCGGGAGTTAAAATGGCCCGGGCCTCATGCTGAGATCCCGCGTGGGAGTTTCCCTCCCACCCGCCCCGAACCTCTCCCACCGCCCCCCCACCCCCCAATCCCCCTGTAAAAATCGAGGCCCGTGTATCAGGGCTGATTTTTATGAAGTTGTGCTCCCAGTGGGGAGCCTCACCCACCGGGCGTATATATCGAGAGATCACGGGCACATTCCCTACGATGTTCCAACCACCATGAAGCAAGTCGTCATTCTCCGCGCTCTCAGGATCAATAATTCTCTAGAAAGGAGAAGGCTGAGGGGTGACCTAAGGTCCTTAAAATTATGAAAGGGTTCGATAGGGTAGATGTAGAGAAGATGTTTCCACTTATGTGGGAGATCAAAACTAGGGCCATAAATATAAGATAGTCACCAATAAATCCGATAAGGACTTCAGGAGAAACTTTTTTACTCAGAGACTGGTGAGAATGTGGAACTTGCTACCATATGGAGTGGTTGAGGCGAATAACATAGATGCATTTCAGGGGAAGCTGGATAAACAACGAGGGAGAAAGGGATAGAAGGATATGCTGATAGGATTAGATGAAGTAGGGTGGGAGGAGACTCGTGTGGAGTATAAACACTGGCATAGACCAGTTGGGCTGAATGGCCTGTTTCTGTGCTGTGAATTTGATGTAATTCTATGTAATGAACAGTTTAACGAGCGACTCCTTCAATTTCAGAAATTATGGTTCATATTTCCTTTCACCCACAACCCCATTTTACCGTGTGTTGTCTACCAAAACAGCATCAGTTCTGGTACAGCAAAAAAAAACTCATAATGAAACTAGAGAGAATCTAATCCTGAATGACACTCTGCATGGTTGTGAGGATTCAAACTACCCTATCGAATCCTTTGAACATTTTAAACACCTCAATCAGATCATCCCTTAATCTTCTATACTCAAGGGAGTACAAGCCTAGTTTATGCAACCTGTCCTCATAATTTAACCCTGATATCATCCTGGTGAATCTGTGCTGCAACCCCTCCAAGGCCAATATATCCTTCCTGAGGTGCGGTGCCCAAAACTGAACACTGTACTGCGGATGCGGTCTGACCAAGTATCTATACAGCCTTCGTCCATCACCATGACCTCGAAAATTCAGGCCTGAGGTCTGGGCTGGAGAGGAAATCATGTGCTCAATGTGTATTGGGGGGGGGGGGCGGAGGGTAACCTGCATTTATCTGGGCCATGCATCAACCAACACCTCAATCTACCTCAGACACCACTCCATCACAGAAACATAATGATTTCCCTCTAATGTTTGGCCTCTCCTTTGCCACTTAGAATACCAGTGGTAACAAGTCTGAGATTGGACTTTTCCTTGCCCAGGAACAGATCCACATCCTTGACCGACGGGAAACATGTGGAAAGGTCAATGACTTGCCTAAGGCTCCATGGATACCAAGTAGTTGAGAGGTCTATGGGCCCAGATACGAGCAAGGCCTGAGGCATTCAAAGATCACGGTCTACTTTGTAGTGGAAGTTGGGCAGTCTTTGGCTAAGATTGTCATGGCTAACCAAATGCAGATTAGTTGGTTATTTATCAGATTTGCTGTGTGTGGGACCTTATGAGGACAGGTTGCATAAACTTGGCTTGTATTCCCTTGAGTATAGAAGATTGAGGGGTGATTGGATCGAGGTGTTTAAGATGTTGAAAGGATTCGATAGGGTAGATACGGAGAAACTATTTCCTCTGGTTGGGGAATCGAGAACAAGGGGACATAATTTTAGAATTAGAACTGGGCCATTTAGGAGGGAAATCAGGAACTACTTTTTCGCACAAAGCGTATTAGAAATCTGAAATTCTCTGCCCCAGAAGGCGGTGGTTTCTGGGATAATTGGAGCCTTCAAGACAGAGATTGATAGGTAAGGGTATCAAGGGATATGGAACTAAGGCCAGTAAATGGAGTTGAGGTACAGATCAGCCATGATGCGCACAGATTACCTGCCACCTTTACCTCCCAAACAACAGGTACTATACTTCAAAAATAATCCATTGGCTGAGAAGCTCTTCACAATTCTTATGCCTTGAAAGTCTGTATACAAAATGTAAGTTCTGCTACGGTTGCTTTTGGTGGAGGCAACTCTGATTATAATGATGCACTGAGACAGCAAAGACATTCACTGTACAAAATGATCTGTTCTAGTTGTACAAGAGTTCCACAACAAGCATGTCTTTATGAATTACCTTATTTTCAAGCTGTCAGTTTTATTTCTGCTGAGATTTCTTTGGTCAGCTGTATATCTGACAAAGGAAGGAATGATTTACATTTGTACAACATCTTATCACATCTCTGAGAAACAGTTTTACAGGTAATGAATCATTTTTTTTCAAGTGCAGTGACTATTATTATGTGGGACAAACCTTGCAGCCATTTTGTGCACAGCAAGATCCAACAACCCTCAATCAGATGCATGACTAATTAGTGCTTTTTTTTGGTGGTGTTAGGTCTGGGTTATATTGGCCAAGATAACTCCTTGCTCTTCTTTTAACAATGATGCCATGGCAATGCAGCATTCTCTCGATATTGCATTAGCTCCTTGGCAGCACTCTCACCTCCAGAATCAAGAAGGTTTATGGGTTCAAGTCCCACTCCAGAGATTTGAGCACATAATCTAGGCTGACAATTCAGTGCTGGTACTGAGAGAGTGCTGCACTGTTGGTAGTGTCATGTTTCGGATGAGATGTTAAACTGAGGTCCTATCTGCCTTCTCAGGCGTATGTAAAAGATTCCACAGCACAATTTTGAAGAAGAACAGGGGAGTTCTCCCTGTTGTCCTGGCCAATATTTATCCCTCAACCTAAAACAGATGATCTGGTCATTTATTTCATTGCTGTTTGTGCAAATTGACTGCTGCATTTCCCACATTACAACAGCGACTATACTTCAGAAAGTACTATAATTGGCTCTAAGGCGCTTTGGGACATCCTTAGGTCATGAAAGGCACTATATAAATGCAAGTTCTTCTTTTTTTGAAGAGGGAGCCAAAGTTATGGGCTCACATGAGGCTTGAAACCACAGTCTTCTGACTGAGATGTGAGTGTGCTACCAACTGAGCCAAGTTGAAACATGCAGAAGCCCATCACCACGCTCCAGTCTCCAATAAATCCGTATGAGCAGAGTTCCTGTTTGCCTGATTTGTAGCGCACAGTCTCTCCCTACAGGGACACACCCAACTTATGGTAAGCCCGGAGAACTTGGGTACAGGTTAGCAAAAAGCCAAAAGAGTAGAGACCTTCAAGTGCATAGGGGCAGTGCTGGAGTCTAACCAGCCCAAAATTGCACTTCTTAACAGCATAGAGCACTGGTAAATTAACCCTGTTTAACTAAGTAGGACAACCTTCCCCTGGCCAGGACATTGGCTTGCATGGTTATATGGAGCTGAGTTAGACAATTGCCAGCAATACACATGCCCCTTCAGGTCCCATCAATGAGTCAAGCTGGCTAGTCAATCAAAGGCAACCTGGAGCACTGCCAACCTGCCCAGCAGGGGTATCGGATCAGCAAGTCTAACACAAATCTCTCATCACGAGGCGTATCATCGCAGAGCCAGCCTGACCCAACGAGATCGCGCTTACGTCTGCTGGCCTTTGGATGCCAACTTAACGTAATCTCAAGAAGATCCTGCCAACTGCCTACATCAAAGGCAGCTAGTTATCGAACTGGCCAGATTAAACAGTTTGATTTTATCTTGCATGACTGAATCTTCAGTATACTTGATATGAAGGGTTTTAATAGAGTAAGTAAGGATAAAATGTTTCCACTGGTGGGAAGATCGATAAACAGAGGACACAGATTTAAGATAATTGGCAAAAGAACCAGAGGGAGATGAGGAGAAATTTTTTTGAGCTGCGAGTTGTTATGATCTGGAATGCGCTGCCTGAAAGGGTCACCTGACGAAGGAGAAAGCCTCCGAAAGCTTGTTATTTTCAAATAAAACTGTTGGACTATAACCTGGTGTTGTAGGATTCCTTACATTTGAAAGGGTGAAGGAAGCAGATTCATTAGTAACTTTCAAAAGGGAATTGTAGGTCTGTGGGGAAAGAGCAAGGGGAGTGGGACTAATTGGATCGCTCTTTCAAAGAGCCAGCACAGGCACGATGGGCCAAATGGCCTCCTTCTGTGTTGTATGATTCTATGATTCAAAATGACTGTGGAGTCTGGATAATTCTGAATGTAAAGTGACATCAAAGGCATGGACAATAGAGAGGGAAGAATTATTTTGTAATTAATGAATTAATTTAATATTCACGCATTGGTTCTGACTAACTGATTAAAAATGTAATAATCACACCACTACAACTAATTATTACTGCAGTGCAGTAATAATTAGTTGTAGATATGTAAGAACCCTTATTAATTGGTTTTAATGGAGAAATGATCTTGGCACACAAGGGCTTGCTGTTAATGAGGGACTCAACCTCATTTCTTTTTAAAATGGCATGGTTCAATAGGTCAGAAATTTCACAAACCAAACCTTAGCAGGCATGCTGTGTATGTGTGGAGAGACTCAACCTGTAGTATTTCAATGGATCAATACGCTAGTGGATCTCCCACAGACAAATGTTTCTCTTTTCACTGTTATTTCTGTTATCTTTGTGTTTCTTAAAGCTAACATCAGGCGTGACACTTAAGCGTGACATCCAGGTTCAATAGGAATAGTGTGTCGTGACTTTTCTGTAGGCACAGAAAGTGCGCTAAAGAAAGAACTTACATTTATATAGCGGCTTTCGCGACCTCAGAACGCCCCAAAGCCCTTCACAACCCGAAGCAAACTGAGAAGCAATTGGCTCCAACTCCAAGTGGAGCCTATCTGGTTATTAGCTCATTGCTGTTTGTGGGACATTGCTGTGCACAAATTGGCTGGTGTGTTTTCCTTAATCACAACAGCGACTACATTTCAAAAGGAATTCATCAGCTATGAAGCGCTTTGGGACGTCCTGAGGACGTGAAAGGCGTTAAATAAAAGAAAGCCCATTCCTTATCATAGAATCATAGAAGGTTACAACACGGAAGGAGGCCATTCGGCCCATCGAGTCCGCGCCAGCTCTATGCATGAGCAATGCAGCTAGTCCCACTGCCCCGCCCTATCCCTGTAGCCCTGCACATCTTTTCGTTTCAAGTACTTATCCAGTTCCCTTTTGAAGGCCATCATTGAATCTGCCTCCACCACTCCCTCGGGCAGTGCATTCCAGATCCTAACCACTCGCTGTGTAAAAAAAGTTTTTCCTCATGTCACCTTTGGTTCTTTTGCCAATCACCTTAAATCTATGTCCTCTGGTTCTTGACCCCTCCGCCGATGGGCACAGTTTCTCTCTATCCACTCTGTCTAGACCCTTCATGATTTTCTCCATTTCTGATGTTTTTGGCACTAAACTTTGCAAACAAGAACTCCTCAAGCTGTTTTGAAGGTTGTTTCAGGGATGTTTGGAAATATCCTGCGTGTATCAATATTTCTTACCAAAGCTCAATCTCAAATTCAGATCGACAGATTATGTTTAGCCAGAACCCCCTCAGTGGAATGCATTGCCTGAAAAGGTGGTTGAAGCAGAATCAATAGTAACTTTCACAGAAAATTGGATATATATTCGAAAAGGAGAAATTTGCTGGGCTATGGGGAGAGAGTCGGGGGACTGGGACTAATTGGATAGCTCTTTCACAGAGCCAGCACAGGCATGATGGGCCAAGTGGCCTCCTTCTGTGCTGTATCATTCTATGATATTGAAAGAAAGCTTCATTAATTTCAGTCAGGAGCTGCAGAAAGATTAAAAGGAAGAGAGCAGGACGGTGGTTATCTTTGGTTGCACTGATCCTGGATGTTTTACCGGGGACAAGGAGTTATATAAATACAAGCTCTTTCTTCTCTCTTTCCTTGCTTCGTGCAAGACCTACAATTGAGAGTGACACCAAGTAGCTGCATGATTGTGGCCCGGATTTCTCGACTCATTATTGAGACTAATAAGGAACAAACACACACTAAGCAGCTCTCCTGTTGCACCCCTGGGCAAACCATAACAATCAGAAGGAGAATTCAGAACTAATTTGCGAGACACTCTGAAGAGAAATTGATTTAGCCAGCCATAAATTACAGGTAATTCGTCTTCTCAGACAGCTCTTAGCCGTTGATCGTACAGGAGGTGGAACTCGTCTGGCTTTTATGTACAGCACTTGAGCCTGACTCATCAGTACAGTACTGAGGGAGAACTGCATCATCCAAAGTGTCAGCCATGGCTCAGTGGGTAGCAATCTCACCTCTGAGTCAGGTAGGTTGTGGGTCCCACTCCGGAGATTTGAGCACAGTATCTAGGCTGACACTCCAGTGCAGTACTGCGGGAGGGCTGCGCTGTCGGAGGTGTAGGAACATAGGAACATAGGAACAGGAGTAGGCCATTCAGCCCCTCGTGCCTGCTCCGTCATTTGATAAGATCATGGCCGATCTGTGATCTAACTCCATATACCTGCCTTTGGCCCATATCCCTTAATACCTTTGGTTGCCAAAAAGCTATCTATCTCACATTTAAATTTAGCAACTGAGCTAGTATCAATTGCCGTTTGCGGAAGAGAGTTCCAAACTTCTACAACCCTTTGTGTGTAGAAATGTTTTCTAATCTCGCTCCTGAAAGGCCTGGCTCTAATTTTTAGACTGTGCCCCCTACTCCTAAAATCCCCAACCAGCGGAAATAGTTTCTCTCTATCCACCCTATCTGTTCCCCTTAATATCTTATAAATTCGATCAGATCACCCCTTAACCTTCGAAACTCTAGAGAATATAACCCCAATTTGTGTAATCTCTCCTCGTAACTTAACCCTTGAAGTCTGGGTATCATTCTAGTAGTCCTTTGGATGAGACTTTAAACCGAATCCCCGTCTGCCCTCTCAGGTGGACATAAAAGATCCCATGGCACTATTTTGAAGAGCAGGGGAGTTCTACCTGGACAATATTTATCCCTCAACCAACATCACTAAAACAGATTATCTGGTCATTATCACATTGCTGTTTGTGGGAGTGCTGTACACAATTTGGCTGCTGCTTTTCCCACATTATAACAGTGACTACAGTTCAAAAGTACTTCATTGGCTGTAAAAAGCTTTGGGACGTCCTGAGGTCTTCTGGGAAGAATTGGCTAGTTCAGTATTTCTAATGAAATTATAAATGCAAGTTCTTTATTTTTTTTAAGAGAGCCTGAAGGCAGAGCAGGCGAAAAGCATCTCGTGTCAGCTTTAAAAAAATGCCCTGTAACATTTTGAACATTCACTTTGTTCAGATTCTATTAGAAGAACAGAACATAAAAACATTTTCAAATTCTCATGAGGTCATTTTTTGGGGGGTTAGTTCCCAGAAAAGTGTTGCTTTTTCTTTTCTTTACCATTTCAAGGGGTGAGTAATGCCTTATTTTGAAAACCACCCAATTTTTATTTGGGGTAGATGTGTTCTTCCTCTCATTAATATTAAATATTAATCCGAAGGACATCTGGCGAATAAAAAGATGATGAAAGCAGCAATAATGAAAATCTGGCACGGAATCATTGGCAAATCAAGTGGAAAATTGCTCTTCTGGGAATCCAAGGGAGTTAACAGACCATTGAAGGTTTTAATAATGTTCCTATTTTAGTTTCTTTTTAATTCATTCTGGGGATGTGGGCGTCACTGGCAAGGCCGGAATTTATTGCCCGTCCCAAGCTGCCCTGAGATGGTAATGTTGGACCTTCTTCTTAAACCAGAGGCTGGGTATTCTGTGGCGAGTGACTCACCTCCTGACTCCCCAAAGCTTCCCCACCACCTACAAGGTACAAGGCAGGAGTGTCTTGGAATGTTATCCATTTGTCTGGACGGGTGCAGCTGCAACAAGACTCAAGAACTCAAGACACCATCCAGGATAAAGTGGCCCACTTGATCGGCAGTCCAACCACCACCTTAAACATTCATTCCCTCCACCACCGGCGCACCGTGGCTGCAGTGTGTACCATCTATAGGATGCACTGCAGCAACTCGCCAAGGCTTCTTCGACAGCACCTCGTAAACCCCCGACCTCCACCACCTGGAAGGACAAGGGCAGCAGGTGGATGGGAACAACACCACCTGCACGTTCCCCTCCAAGTCACACACCATCCTGACTTGGAAATATATCGCCGTTCCTTCATCGTCGCTGGGTCAAAATCCTGGAACTCCCTACCTAACAGCACTGTGGGAGAACCTTCACCACACGGACTGCAGCGGTTCAAGGCTCACCACTACCTTCTCAAGAGCGACTAGGGATGGGCAATACATACTGGCCTTGCTAATGACGTCCACATTCCAAGAATGAATTAAAAAAAACACTGCTGTCCGTGTGGCAAAAGTGCCGGTTTTATTCTGGGTAGCACTTTGATAAGCGCTGTTATTTGTTATTTATCCGCTGTTATTTGTTATTTATATTAATGATTTGGATGAGAATTTAGGAGGCATGGTTAGTAAGTTTGCAGATGACACCAAGATTGGTGGCATTGTGGACAGTGAAGAAGGTTATCTAGGATTGCAACGGGATCTTGATAAATTGGGCCAGTGGGCCGATGAATGGCAGATGGAGTTTAATTTAGATAAATGTGAGGTGATGCATTTTGGTAGATTGAATCGGGCCAGGACCTACTCCGTTAATGGTAGGGCGTTGGGGAGAGTTATAGAACAAAGAGATCTAGGAGTACAGGTTCGTAGCTCCTTGAAAGTGGAGTCACAGGTGGATAGGGTGGTGAAGAAGGCATTCGGCATGCTTGGTTTCATTGGTCAGAACATTGAATGCAGGAGTTGGGATGTCTTGTTGAAGTTGTACAGGGCATTGGTGAGGCCACACTTGGAGTACTGTGTACAGTTCTGGTCACCCTATTATAGAAAGGATATTATTAAACTAGAAAGAGTGCAGAAAAGATTTACTAGGATGCTACCGGGACTTGATGGTTTGACTTATAGGGAGAGGTTAGACAGACTGGGACATTTTTTCCCTGGAGAGTAGGAGGTTAAGGGGTGATCTTATAGAAGTCTATAAAATAATGAGGGGCATAGATAAGGTAGACAGTCAAAATCTTTTCCCAAAGGTAGGGGAGTCTATAACGAGGGGGCATAGATTTAAGGTGAGAGGGGAGAGATACAAAAGGGTCCAGAGGGGCAATTTTTTCACTCAAAGGGTGGTGAGTGTCTGGAACGAGCTGCCAGAGGCAGTCGTAGAGGCGGGTACAATTTTGTCTTTTAAAAAGAATTTGGACAGTTACATGGGTAAGATGGGTATAGAGGGATATGGGCCAAGTGCAGGCAATTGGGACTAGCTTAGTGGTATAAACTGGGCGACATGGACATGTTGGGCCGAAGGGCCTGTTTCCATGTTGTAACTTCTATGATTCTATAAAACTGAACGGCTTGCTATTCCTTACCTGAAGGGTCAGTGAATCAGTTGAGTTTTTACAATAATCGGACAGCTTTTTATTTCCCGATATATTAAATTGTATTCAAGTTCTCAAGCTGCCACGGTGGAATTTGAGATCGTGGTTTCCAGATTATTAATCCAGGTCTCTGGATTACTAATCCAATAACATAGACACTACACTACTTCTCTTTCCAGCAGCTATTGACTTTTTTCCAACGTATAGGGCATGTTCACATGCGAGGCCAGACAATAAGGCAGGTTATTCATCTATGGGGGGGGGGGGGGGGGAGCATCAGAACCAAGAAGGAAAGAACTTGCATTTATATAGCGCCTTGCATGACCTCAGGATGTCCCAAAGCGCTTCACAGCCAGTTAATTACTTTTGAAGTGTGACCATGTTGTAAAGTAGGAAACGCGGCAGCCAATTTGCACACAGCAAGCTCCCACAAACAGCAAATAAAAGGACTCAATTACCGTCCAGCATTAGCAGCTGAAGAAGAGGAGCCTGCAACTTATTATCACCTGCCTGTATTTGAAATAGGCATTTTTGGAAGAATAAGGTAGAATTTAGTTTTGCAAAGTCAATATTACTTAGCATTATTGAAAGCTAGTTTCCCCCCAAACACTGAACAAAGATTGACTCATTCATCTTCTTTAGGCAAATGAATCAACTCATTATTCTGCCCAAAGTCATTTTTGCCCAAAGAATGGGGTCTAATGACTTTTTGGGACAACCCAATTTATTTAAATACTGTATATGTTGTGTTGTTAATGCTAATGTGGTTTGGAAAACACTGATGCAAGTTTTAAATACTGGTGATTATATGCAATTAATCATTTCTTTGTTAAACCTGTCGCAAGCTAGTTTGGAAGTTTTTGTCACATAATCTCTCCAAAAAAAGTGTTCTGGAAGTGAGATGGATTGAAATTAATTGATATATTAGTAGATTTTACAGTTCCTTAATAAAATGAGATTGTATTATTAATTGTAACTGTTTAGCTCTCCTGATGGTTGAGGCCGAGCTATAGACCTCAGGAAGGCGCAGGTTTGATCCGCTGCTGATCTCAGCCCCGGGCAACAGGAGGGATGCTGTAACTATGTTACGTCGCTGGACGAGTAATCCAGAGGTCTGGCCTAATATTCCAGCAGAATATGAGTTCAAATCCCACTGTGGCAGTTTGAGAATTTTAATTCAGTTTTAAAAAATTCTGGAAATAAAGTAAAAGTGACCATGAGGCTTTTGGATTAGTCATAAAAACCCAACTAGTTCGCTAATGTCCTTTCAGGGAAAGAAACCTGCCATCCTTTCCCGGTCTAGCTTATATGTGACTCCAGTCCCACAACAAATGTGGTTGACTCATACCTGCTCTCTGAAGTGTCCTAGCAAGATACACAGTTGTGCAGGAGAAACTAGGTATGGGCAATAAAGAAAGAAAGAGCATGCATTTATATCAAGCCTTTCACAACCTCAGGACGTCCTAAAGTGTTTTACAGCCAACAAAGTTCTTTTGAAGTGTAGTCACCATTGTGATGTAGGGAAACATGGCAGCCCTACAATTTGCACATAGCAAGGTCCCACAAAGAGCAATGAGATAAATGACCTGATAATCTGTTTTAGGTGTTGAGTGAGGGATAAATATTGGCCAGGACACCAGGGCGAACTCCCCTGCTCTTCTTCAAAATAATGCACCTGAGAAGGCAGATGGGGCTTTGATTTAACATTTCACCAAAAGATTGCACCTCCAACAATACAGCATTCCTTCAGTACTGCACCAAAATGTCAGCCTAGATTATGTGCTCTCTGGAATGGGACTATAAACCCACAACATTCTGACTCAGAGGCAAGACCCCCTCCATGGTCGCAAAGCTTGCTGACAGTCTTCACGTGAAGGAAGGCCTCCAGGCAGCCGTCACCCCAGCAGAGAACCAACCCCTTTCAGAAGAAAGTCATCAGGAAGAGGAGAAAAAAATAAGCCTGTCAGCAGTAATGTTGCTCCACCCTTGATTCCTCCACACACCAACAACAACAACTTGCATTTATATAGCACCTTTAATGTAGTAAAATGACCCAAGCCGCTTCACAAGACCATAAATCAGACAAAAAATGACACTGAGCCAAGTAAGGAGACATTAGGACAGGTGGCTAAAAGCTTGATCAAAGAGGTAGGTACTAAGCAGAGTCTTAAAGGAGGAGAGAGAGGCGGAGAGGTTTAGGGAAGGAATTTCAGAGCTTAGGGACTGGACAGCTGAAGGCACGGCCACAAATGGTGGGGCGAAGGAAATGGGGGATACACAAGAAGCCAGAGTTGGAGGAACTTAGAGATCTCGGAGGGTTGGAGGAGGTTCCAGAGATAGGGAGGGGAGAGGTCATGGAGGGATTTGAACACAAGGATACGAATTTTAAAATCAAAGACGTTGCCGGACTGGGAGCCAGTGGAGGTCAACGAGCACAGAGGTGATGGGTAAATGGGACGTGGTGCGAGTTAGGATACGGGCAACAGAGTTTTCGATGAACTCATGTTTAAGGAGGGTGGAAGGTGGGAGGCCGGCCAGGTGAGCATTGGAATGGTCGAGTCTTGAGGTATCAAAAGCATAAATGAGGGTTTCAGAAGCAGAGGGGCTGAAGCAGGGGTGGATGTGGGCGATGTTACGGAGGTGGAAGTAGGCGGTCTTGGTGATGGAGAGGATATGGAGTCAGAAGCTCGACTCAGGGTCAAATAGGTCGGCAAGATTGCAAACAGTCTGGTTCAGCCTCAGACAGTGGGCAGGGAGAGGGATGGAGTCGGTGACTAGGGAACAGAGTTTCCCGCTCCCCACATGAAACAGTGATAATTAATGCACAGCCTCGCCTATTCATTTACAGGACCTGGTCCTTTTCGATTCGGCTCAGTTTTTTGGTGAGAGTTCATAGCCGGACACGTTTTTGTAGATTGATCGCATTCTTTTTGTTAGATGGACCAGTTAAAGAGTTTATGAAGGAGAACGGAGTCATAAAACCATTCCAGTGGGTGATAAATCGCCGCCTGGTGAAATGAGTATGAAATGAATACAGCAGGACTTAGGTAGATGGTCACAACTGGCTGAATCTCCATCCAACCTTCAGACTCTGTGAAAACACCATTCCGTATTATTAATAAAGCTCTGAGTTTCCTGTCGGTAACAGTGTCTTTATAGAGTGTCGAGGACGTGCTTTATGAGTTTTAAATTATCCTTTAAGTCATAAATCTTGCTTTTGATAGTTGTCTTGGGCCTTTTTTTAAGCTCTGTTCTGTTACACTACAGAACATTGATCTGCTCAGTGTGACTGCACGTACCACTCAGAGATGCCAGTGAACATAGCCCAAATTGCTGCAGTTTCTGGCTCCTTGCAGTTTAATAGCTGTGCTGCACATCAAACTCATTATATTTCTTTTGCGATTATCCTGTTCTTTCATCATTTTTTCCCCCACTACTCTGGCAAAAAGCAAGTGAACATGCGTAGTTTGTAATATCCCTATCCATCGATTCCGTCCCCCTCCCTGGCCACTGTCTGAGGCAGATCCAGATTGTTTGCAACCTTGAAGTCCTATTTGAGACTGAGCTGAGCTTCTTTCTCTTTTATTATTCGTTCATGGGATGTGGGCGTCGCTGGCGAGGCCAGCATTTATTGCCCATCCCTAATTGCCCTTGAGAAGGTGGTGGTGAGCTGCCTTCTTGAACCGCTGCAGTCCGTGTGGTGAAGGTTCTCCCACAGTGCTGTTAGGAAGGGAGTTCCAGGATTTTGACCCAGTGACGATGAAGGAACGGTGATATATTTCCAAGTCGGGATGGTGTGTGACTTGGGGGGGAACGTGCAGGTGGTGTTGTTCCCATGTGCCTGCTGCTCTTGTCCTTCTAGGTGGTAGAGGTCGCGGGTTCGTGAGGTGCTGTCGAAGAAGCTTTGGCGAGTTGCTGCAGTGCATCCTGACCCCATATCCTCTCCATCACCAAGACCGCCCACTTCTATCTCCGTGATATCGCCCGTCTCTCCCCTGACTCAGCCCATCGGCTGCTGAAACCCTCATCCATGCCCTTGTTACCTTCAGACTCGACTATTCCAATGCTCTCTTGGCTGGCCTCCCACCTTCCACGCTCCATAAACTTGAGCTCACCCAAAACACTGCTGCCTGTATCCCTACTCGCACCAAGTCCTGTTCACCCATCACCCTTGTGCTCTCTGACCTTCATTACCTCCCAATCCGGCAACTCTTCAAATTTAAAATTCTTATCCTTGTTTTCAAAACCCTCCATGGCCTTGCCCCTCCCTATCTCTATAACCTCTTCCAGCCTTATAACCCTCCGTCTGCGTTCCCCCAATTCTGGCCTCTTGCGCATCCCCAATTTCCATCACCCCACCATAGGCAGCTGTGCCTTCAGCTGTCTAGGCCCTAATCTCTGGAACCTCTTTATCTCTCTCTCCTCCTTTAAGACACTCCTTAAAACTTACTTCTCTGACCAAGCTTCTCGTCCCCTGTCCTAATATCTCTTTGTGTGGCTCGGTGTCAAATTTTGTTTGCTAATGCTCCTGTGAAGCACCTTGGGACGTTTTACTGTGGTAAAGGCACCTTATAAAGGCAAGTTGTTGTTGTATAGATATTTATCATACGAGATCAAATGAAATCAAAACTTTAATTAGATTTTGAGACGATGAAAAATTGCATTTATAAACATTTGTAGCTCCAGGCACGGCTTCCTTGGAACTGTTCATGACACAGAATGAGAAGAAATACCCAATAAATAATGATGGACTGAGGCTAGGAGGTAGCTGTCTGCTGTGGCTCAGTTGGTAGCATTTTCGCCAATGAGTCAGAAGGTTGTGAGTTCAAGTCCCACACCAAAGGCTTGAGCCTATAATACTAGTCTGATACTCTAGTGCAGTACTGAGGGAGGGCTGCACTGTCAGAGGTACTGTCTTACAGATAAGGAGTTAAACTGAGGCCCTGCCTGCCCTTTCAGATGGATGTAAAAGATCCAATTAGACTATTTCCAAGAAGAGCAGTGGAGTTCTCCGTGGTGTCATAAGAAATAGGAGCCGGAGTAGGCCAATCGGCCCCTCGAGCCTGCTCCGCCATTCAATAAGATCATGGCTGATCTGATCCTAACCTCAAATCTAAAGAACACAAGAAGTAGGAGCAGGACCCGGCCCCTGGGCCCGCTCCGCCACCCACAGGGCCTTGACCGATCCGAACTCAGCTTCATGTCCAATTTCCTGCCCGCTCCCCGTAACCCCTAATTCCCTTTACTTCTAGGAAACTGTCCATTTCTGTTATAAATTTATTTAATGATGTAGATTCCACAGCTTCCTGGGGCAGCAAATTCCACAGACCTACTACCCTCTGAGTGAAGAAGTTTCTCCTCATCTCAGTTTTGAAAGAGCAGCCCCTTATTCTAAGATTATGCCCCCTAGTTCTAGTTTCACCCATCCTTGGGAACATCCTTACCGCATCCACCCGATCAAGCCCCTTCACAATCTTATATATGTTTCAATAAGATCGCCTCTCATTCTTCTGAACTCCAGTGAGTAGAGTCCCAATCTACTCAACCTCTCCTCATATGTCCACCCCCTCATCCCCGGGATTAGCCGAGTGAACCTGGATTAACCTGGACAATATTTATCCCACAACCAAAATCACTAAAAGCAGATTATCATGGGTTATTATCACATTGCTGTTTGTGTGACCTTGCTGTGTGAAGTTAGCTGTCACATTCCTTACATTACAAAGAGTACTTAATTGGCAGTAAAGTGCTTTGGGATGCCCTACAGTCGTGAAAAGCACTATATAAATACTAGTCTTCCTTTGTCTTTTATATTGCGCCTTATCACGCCCCTCAGAAAAGTCTCAAAATGCTTCACAAAGAATTACTTTGAGGTGCACTAACTGTTCTGATGTAGTGAAAAATGGCAGTGATTTTGCACACAGCAAAATCTCCCTAATGCCAACGAGTTAATCCGTTTTTTTTGGTGATATTGGTTGAGGGATGGTAAATTGAGTTGAGATACAAATCAGCCATGATCTAATTAGATGGCAGAGCAGGCTCGAGGGGCTGAATGGCCTACTCCTGTTTGTAATCTTCCTATGTTCCTATAAATGTAGGCCAGGATGCCGAGAGAACTCCCTGCCCTATTTTAGAAAGAGCTGTGGGACCTTCAACATCCACCTGAGCCAAGCTCCAATTTAACAATCCATCCAAAATCAACTTTCAAAAGGGAATTGGATATATATTTGAAAAGGAGAAATTTGCAGGGCTATGGGGAAAGAGCAGAGGGAGTGGGACTAATTGGAAAGCTCTTCCAACAAGCCGGCAGAGACACGATGGACTGAATGGTCTCCTTCTATGCTGTATGATTCTATGATTCTACCTATGGCCGTTAAAGAAACAGTGCGTCTTACTCTCAGGCACACATCGGCTAGTTATCTTGGTATATTTCCTTTCTTAGGTACATATTCTATCTAATATAACAATCCATCTTCGTACCACAGAATTTTTAATTTTCTGCCTTTAAATATTTAATCTGTTCCCTGATGAGCCTGGAACTGACACATTTGATAAGTAGGCGCTACGTAGGGTTATGACTTGACTGAAAACCTTTCCTTCAGATTTATAACATGACAGCTTCTTTCCCCTTCCATTGTTAATGCTGTTGTGTGGCTGCGATATTAGACTATTACGTTCTTTGAATTTACATGCTGGCATTAAGTGTCAGCCATGCCTCAGTGGTAGCACTCTCGCCTCTGAGTCTAAAAGTTCGTGGGTTCAAGTCCCACTCCAAGGACTCGAGCACAAAATCTAGACTGGCACTCCAGGGCAGCTCTGAGGGAGTGTTGCAGTATCGGAGATGACATCTTTCGGATGAGGCGTTAAACTGAGCCTCTGTCTGCCCTCTCAGGTGGACATAAATAATCCCACGGCACATTTTAAAGAAGAGCAGAGGAGTATCCTGGCAGATATTTATCCCTCAACCAACATCACTAAAAATAGATTATCTGGTCATTATCATATTGCTGTTGGTGGGACCTTGCTGTGCGCAAATTGGCTGCCCGTTTCCTACATCACAACAGTGACTAAACTTCAAAAGTACTTCATTGGCTGTAAAGCTCTTTGGGACGTCCTGAGCTTTTCAAAAAAAAAAACAGTCTGCTTTGCTTGATTGTTGACTATGGGCTGCAAATGATTAAATATCTAAAAGGAGAAAGAACGGGTATTTATATAGCACTTTTCACACCCTCAAGACATTGCTAAATGCAGTCACTGTCGTTCTGTAGGGAAACACGACAGCCAACCTGCACACAGCAAGCTCCCACAAACAGCAACTGGAAGAATGGAGATGTCAGAGGAATGAATATTGGCCACCTCCTCTCCAAATAGGATCTCTCGTATTCACCTGGACAGACAGATGGGGCCTCTTCTTCCCATTGTCCCATTCACCCATCACCCCTGTGCTCACTGACCTACATTGGCTCCCAGTTCACCAACACCTCAAATTTAAAATTCTTATCCTCGTGTTCAAATCCCTCCATGGCCTCGCCCCTCCCTATCTCTGCCACCTCCAACCCTCCGAGAACTCTGCGTTCCTCCAACTCTAGCCTCGTGAGCATCCCTGATTTCCTTCGTCCCACTATTATCAGCCGTGCCTTCAAGCTGCCTAGGCCCTAAGCCCTGAAATTCCCTCCCTAAACCTCTCCTCCTCTCTCTCCTCCTTTAAGAAGCTCCTAAAAACCTATCTCTTTGACCAAGTTTTGATCATCTGCCCTAATGTCTCCTTCTTTGGCTCAGTCTCAATTTGCTTTGTCTGATTATGATCCTGTGACGTGCCTTGGGACATTAAAGGCACGATATAAATGCAAGTTGTTGTTGTAGGTTGGCGATAAGGAGGAAAGAATGGGGTAGATTTTAATCTTTAGTGCTGATGGGAGGCTCTCAAAGGCCAGTCCTTATTAGCATATGGGTGTCTCTCTGCAGCTCACAGGATACCTGAAAGGAAAAATGTGCCATTCTCTATCCCTCACTTTGTCGAGTGCAAAACACAGACCAAAAAAAAAGTTGAGATTAAGCGCTTGCAACAGACTTTATTTATTTTTTATTTGAATGCTCCTTTCTATTATACTATTGGTTGTCAAAACCCATTAGCCTTAAACAAACTATTGTTTAGAGTGGAGTATGTCGAGTAGTAGCTCAAAGCAAGCATTTCACAATTTCTACCGTACACCTGGCATAAATGCAATGCAGCATTTTTATATGAAAAAAAATCTTTTTTTTTTAATAATTTAAATCAACTTGAATTCATATATTTATTTTCGAGCCTGAAGACGATTTGGGTCATATTGAAAGTGAAATAACGGACAGGACTTGTCAGCATGAATGAAACTTTTATGAAAATGTTTTCAATTCTTCTCCCCTGGAGTAAGATACATTGTCCATGCCAGTGCCGCAGAGTTTGTGCTGACAGAAGGATCTTGAATGGACACTGGGGGTGATAATGGCAGCTCTTAAAACAATAGGGTTGGTTTGCAGTGAGACGGGTTGTGGCGGTTGGCAGTGGTAGTTACAGCAAGTGGTTTGTCGTGTCACGAAATCCCGTGATTTTCGCTGACACCACAAGTTCCTCAGTTATTCCGACCACCCTGCTTTAATTTTAAAAGAAAGAAAGACTTGCATTTATATAGCGCCTTTCACAACCTCAGGATGTCCCATAGCTCTTTACAACCAACGAGGTGCTTTTTGAAGTGTACTCACTGTTGTAATGTAGGAAACGCAGCAGCCAACTTATGCACACAGCGATGTGATAATGACCAGATAATCTGTTTTTTCAGTGATGTTGGGTAAGGGATAAATTTTGGCCAGGACACCAGGGTGAACTCCACTACTCTTCCTCAAAATGGTGTAATGGGATCTTTTGCTTCCACCTGAGAGGGCAGATGGGGCCTCAGTTTAACGTCTCATCCAAAAGACGGCACCTCTGACAGTGCAGCACTCCTTCAGTACTGCACTGGGAGTGTCAGCCTGGATTACATGCTCAAGTCTCTGGAGCAGGACTTGAACCCACCCCTTCTAACTTAGAGGTGAGAGTGCTGCTGACTGACACTTACTTAGGTGGGTTTTAAGGTGCAGCTGTTCTGCATCTCTCCACCCAAACCAATGGTGAAGGAAGATTTCAGCTCCACCATGCCAGCTAACTCCATATAAAATTCAACAACAACTTGCACTTATAACGGAGTAAAATGTCCCAAAGCGCTTCACAGGAGTGTTACCAAACAAAAATTGACACCGAGCCACATAAGCAGACATTAGAACAGGTGATCAAAAGCTTGGTCAAAGAGGTAGTTTTTAAGGTGCGACCTAAAGGAGAAGAGAGGTAGAGAGGCGGAGAGGTTTAGGGAGGGAATTCCAGAGCTTAGGGTCTAGACAGCTGAAGACGCGGCCGCCAATGGTGCAGTGATGAAAATCGGGGATGCGCAAGAGGCCAGAATTGGAGGAGAATACTAAATCAAACTGCCCATGAGAGGAGCGCACATTGACCGCTATACCAGCTGCTAACTCCCTTCATCGTTGGGCAGGCCAAGGAGAAGGCAGGACACTGGCACTTTTAAAATCATTAAAGGACCGGTGAAAGGAGAACCTGATGGAAACCTGACACTCGTACCCTGGAAAAGCGACCGCCGCCACTTACCACCCAAAATCGCCTCACCATTTCCGCCACACACAATCGCTTGTCCCATTAACGGCTTATTAACGTGACGATCGGGGTCCCTCGCAAGGGTGCAGCGTATCATGGGGGAAGAAGTGATTCCTTGTGACATGCTCTATCGCTCCAAACTGTCCTCTGAGGGTGAACATTTAGTAACATAGGAACAGGAGTAGGCCATTCAGCCCCTCAAGCCTGTTCCGCCATTCAATTAGATCATGGCTGATCTGTATCTTAACTCCATCTATCTGCCTTGGTTCCTATCCCTTAATATCCTTGCCTAACAAAAATCTATCTCAGTTTTGTAATTTCCAATTGACCCCCAGCCTTTGGGGGAGAGAGTTCCAGAAATGCTTCCTGACATCACCCCTGAAAGGCCTAGCTCTAATTTTAAGGTTATGCCCACTTGTTCAGGTCTCTCCCACCAGAGGAAATGGTTTCTCTCTATCTACCCTATCAAATCCTTTAATCATCTTAAACACCTCAATTACATAACCCCTTAATCTCCTATACTCGCTAGAATACAAGCCTAGTCTATGCAACCTGCCCTCATTATTTAACCTTTTTAGCCTCAGTATCATTGTGGTGAATTTGCGTTGCACCCCCTCCAAGGCCAATATATCATATTTGCCTCATTTTGTTTTTTGACTTGAAAGGGGTTTTTCCCCTCACTTCTCAAATTATATTCCGATGACTCTGCAAGCTACAAATTGACAGGAATTGCAAGCTCAAGATAAATAATTCAAAAGGCCTGTCGACAGTTGTGACATTTTCAGTCAGCAAAGCCTAACGTACCCCTGCTGAAAGTACTGCATGATCTGGGTTTGACGATGTGCTAAAGCTCAATCATTTTAAAGTGTCTCTCCTGTTCTCCCTCTGTCAGGGTACTGTCAGGGACGTACCTGAGTACTGGTTGGTTCACACTTGTGCTTGCGATGGATGTCTGCCACAAAATCCATGTCTTCGGAATGATTAACGACACCTATTGCAGGTAAGATCACTGAAATCACTCTCTTCACACATCTGAAGAGGTCTTTAAAATGATGAAGGGGTTTGAAAGGGTAGACGCAGGTGAAGATTGTTTCCGCTTGTGGGGGAGTCCAAAACTAGGGGTCATAAATATAAGATACTCACTAATGAATTCATAAAAGAATTCAGGAGCAACTTCTTCACCCAGAGAGTGGTTAGAATGTGGAACGTGCTACCACAAGGAGCTGAGGTGAATGCATTAAAGGGGAAGCTAGATAAGTACATGAGGGAGAAAGGAATAGAAGGATATGCAGATAGGGTTAGATGAAGTAGGGTGGGAGGAGGCTCATGTGGAGCAATAACACCGGCATAGACCAATTGGGCCAAATGGCTTGTTTCTGTGCTGTAAATTCTATGCAAGGGGCATTTCATTAACTGAAGCCCACGTCTTTTAGCACAGTCTGTGTCAGGGGAGGTGGGGTAGGACGGGAGACTGCCACTGGGAAAGGACTTTTATGTTGACTTTGAGTCAGTCTAGGTGTTGATGCAATGACAGTAAAAAAATAGAAAGACTCCCCTGCTCTTCTTCTTTACACCACAGAAGGAGGCCATTCGGCCCATCGTGTCTGTGCCGGCCGAAAAAGAGCTATCCAGCCTAATCCCACTTTCCAGCACTTGGTCCGTAGCCCTGTAGGTTTCGGCACTTCAAGTACTTTTTAAATGGGATGAGCGTTTCTGCCTCGACCACCGTTTCAGACAGTGAGTTCCAGACTCCCACCACCCTCTCGGTGAAAAAATTTCTCCTCAGCTCCCCTCTAATCCTTCTACCAATTACTTTAAATCTATGCCTCCTGGTTATTGACCCCTCCGCTAAGGGAAATAGGTCCTTCCTATCCACTCTATCCAGGCCCCTCATCATTTTATACACCTCAATTAAATCATCCCTCAGCCTCCTGTTCCAAAGAAAACAACCCCAGCCTATCCAATCTTTCCTCAGAGCTAAAATTCTCCAGTCCTGGCAACATCCTCGTAAATCTCCTCTGTACCCTCTCTAGTGCAGTCACATCTTTCCTGTAATGTGGTGACCAGAACTGTACGCAGTACTCATGCTGTGGCCTAAATGGTGTTTTATACATTTCCAGCATAACCTCCCTGCTCTTATATTCTATGCCTTGGATAATATAGGAAAGTCTCCCGTATGCCTTCTTAACCACCATATCTACCTGTCTTGCTACCTTCAGGGATCTGTGGACATGCACTCCAAGGTCCCTCTGTTCCTTTACACCTCTCAGTATCCTCCCATTTATTGTGTACTCCTTTGCCTTGTTTGCCCTCCCCAAATGCATTACCTCACACTTTTCCGGATTGAATTCCATTTGCTACTTTTCTGCCCACCTGACCAATCCATTGATATCTTCCTGGAGTCTACAGCTTTCCTCCTCACTATCAACCACACGGCCAATTTTTGTATCATTTGCAAACTTCTTGATCAAGCCCCCCACATTCAAGTCCAAATCATTAATCACAAAAAGCAAGGGACCTAGTACTGAGCCTTGCAGAATCCCACTGGAAGCAGCCTTCCAGTCTCAAAAACACCCGTCATCCATTACCCTTTGCTTCCTGCGACTGAGCCAATTTTGGATCCAACTTGCCACTTTCCCTTGGTTTTTACTTTTTTGACCAGACTGCCATGTGAGACCTTGTCAAAAGCCTTGCTAAAATCCATGTACACCACATCAAACATGTTACCCTCTTCAACCCTCCTTGTTACCACTGCAAAAAATTCAGTTAAGTTAGTCAGATACGATCTTCCCTTAACAAATCCATGCTGATTGTCCTTGATTAACCCATGCCTTTCTAAATGACGATTTAAGTTGTCATTCAGAATTGATTCCAATAATTTGCCCACCACCAAGGTAAGACTGACTGGCTTATTTCTTTCTCCATTTTTAAACAACGGTACAACATAAGCAATCCTCCAATCCTCTGGCACCGTGCCTGTAGCCAGGAAGGATTGGAAAATGATGGTCAGAGCCTCTGGTATTTCCTCCCTTGCTTCTCTTAACAGCCTGGGATATATTTCATCCAGGCCTGGCAATTTATTTACTTTCAAAGATGCTAAACCCTTGAATACTTCCTCTCTCTCACAATGTTTATCTCAGCCAATATTTCACACTCCTCCTTAACTACAATCTCAGCATCGTCCCCCTCCTTTGTGAAGACAGATGCAAAGTATTCATTTAGAACCATACCAACATATTCCGCATCCACAAATAGATTACCTTTTTGGTCTCTAATAGGCCCTACTCTTTCCTTAGTTATTCTCTTGCTCTTTATATATTTATAAAATAACTTTGGGTTTTCCTTGATTTTACTTGTCAATATTTTTTCTATGCTTTTCTAATCATAAAATCATAGAAAATTTACGGCACAGAAGGAGGTCATTCGGCCCATTGTCTCTGTGCCGGCCAAAAATGAGCCACCCAGCCTAATCCCATTTTCTAGCACTTGCTCCGTAGCCTTGAAGGTCACGACACTTCAGGTGCACATCCAGGTACTTTTTAAATGAGTTGAGGGTTTCTGCCTCTACCACCCTTTCAGGCAGTGAGTTCCAGACCCCCACCATCCTCTGAATGAAAAAAAATGTCCTCAGCTCCTCTCTAATCCTTCTACCAATCACTTTAAATCTATGCCCCCTGGTTATTGGCTTCCCTGCTAAGGGAAATAGATCCTTCCTATCCAATCCGTCTAGGCCCCTCATAATTTTGTACACCTAGTAAAATTGAAGTCAATGGGAATCGGGGGAAAACTCTCCAGTGGCTGGAGTCATACCTAGCACAAAGGAAGATGGTAGTGGTTGTTGGAGGCCAATCATCTCAGCCCCAGGACATTGCTGCAGGAGTTCCTCAGAGCAGTGTCCTAGGCCCAGCCATCTTCAGCTGCTTCATCAATGACCTTCCCTCCATCATAAGGTCAGAAGTGGGGATGTTCGCTGATGATTGCACAGTGTTCAGTTCCATTTGCACCCCTCAGATAATGAAGCAGTCCATGCCCGCATGCAGCAAGACCTGGACAACATCCAGGCTTGGGCTGATAAGTGGCAAGTAACATTCACATCACACAAGTGCCAGGCAATGACCATCTTCAACAAGAGAGAGTCTAACCACCTCCCCTTCACATTCAATGGCATTACCATCGCCGAATCCCCCACCATCAACATCCTGGGGATCACCACTGACCAGAAATTTAACTGGACCAGCCACATAAATACTGTGGCTACAAGAGCAGGTCAGAGGCTGGGTATTCTGCAGCGAGTGATTCACCTCCTGACTCCCAAAGCCTTTCCACCATCTACAAGGCACAAGTCAGGAGTGTGATGGAATACTCTCCACTTGCCTGGATGAGTGCAGCTCCAACAACACTCAAGAAGCTCGACACCATCCAGGACAAAGCAGCCCACTTGATTGGCACCCCATCCACCACCCTAAACATTCACTCCCTTCACCACTGGCGCACTGTGGCTGCAATGTGTACCATGTATAGGATGCATTGTAGCAACTCACCAAGGCTTATTCGACAGCACCTCCCAAACCCGCGACCTCTACCACCTAGAAGGACAAGGGCAGCAGGCACATGGGAACAACATCACCTGCATGTTCCCCTCCAAGTCACACACTATCCCGACTTGGAAATATATCGCCGTTCCTTCATCGTCGCTGGGTCAAAATCCTGGAACTCCCTTCCTAACAGCACTGTGGGAGAACCTTCACCACACAGACTGCAGCGGTTCAAGAAGGCGGCTCACCACCACCTTCTCATGGACAATTAGCGATGGGCAATAAATGCCGGCCTCGCCAGCGACGCCCACATCCCATGAACGAATAAAAAAAATTTGAAGTCACCCCTCAGCCTCCTCTGTTCCAAGGAAAACAACCCCAGCCTATCCAATCTATACTCATCGCTAAAATTCTCCAGTCCTGGCAACATCCTTGTAAATTTCCTCTGTACCCTTTCAGTGCAATCACATCTTTCTTTCCTAATTTCCTTTTTAGTTTCACCCCTGCACTTTCTATACTCCTCTAGGCTTTCTGCAGTATTGAGCTCTCGGTTTCTGACGTAAGCTTCCCTTTTTTGCTGTACCTTAATCATGCCCCCTACATTTAAATCTCAATCATCAATATGTGCCACAAAAATCAAGGGACCTAGTACTGAGCCCTGCGGAATCCCACTGGAAACAGCCTTCCAGTCAGTAAAACACCCGTCGACCATTACCCTTTGCTTCATACCACTGGGCCAACTTTGGATCCAACTTTTCACTTTCCCTTGGATCCCATGGGCTTTTACTTTTTTGACCAGTCTGCCATGTGGGACCTTGTCAAAAGCCTTGCTAAAATCCAGGTAGACTATTTCAAACGTGCTACCCTCATCGACCCTCCTTGTTACCTCCTCAAAAAATTCAATCAAGTTACTCAGGCCTTCCCTTAACAAATCCATGCTGACTGTCCTTGATTAATCTCTAAATGACGATTAATACTGTCCCTCAGAATTGTTTCCAATAATTTGCCCAGCACCGAGGTTAGGCTGACTGGCCTGTAATTACTCAATCTACTCCTTTCTCCCTTTTTAAACAATGGTACACCGTTAGCAGTTATCTTAAAGAACGTTTTTTGTTTCTGACCTTAAAGCTGCTTTGAATGTAGTTTTGTGCACTGGAAATGCCAAGGCCACAATGTCGTTTATGATTCTTTTCAATCTTCACAGGGCTGGAGGACACAAAAAAGTTCCTTATCATTACTACGAAGCAGGGAGCCGAGACGAATGCGCAGAGTACTTCGCTCATGAAAATGCCCTCTATGGAGGTCACAGATTTATTACTGAGAAGGCTGTCTTTGCAAAGTGGGCCAAGCATTACAACATAACATTCTCACACCCAGCCAGTGGCGATCCTGATACAGCCTCTCAGACTCCGAGAAAAGACTGACCATTCAGGCGGCATGTTTAGAACAATGACTTTGGCGTTATATTTAAGCAATCATTTCTCCCTGCCTTGGCCGCGCATTGAATGTGTAAGGATTTACACATGAACGAATAAGGCCTTTTAACTATCATGGAAAGAAGGGGAGAAAAGCAGAACTCATTTTAAGTATTAACAATTCTTCACGTATATGACATTAAAAAAAACACTTTAAGTATCGACAATGGAGCATCCGGCAAGGTTTAAATTATCTTTTGGGCTTTAAGTACGATGTTACTCATTATTAAGAAGGAGGGTTTGGTTAAACAGATGCCTTTCAACTCTGAAACCTCGACTCTGGCCCAGCCCAGGGCTGTTGAGAGGGAAGCTTCCTGGTTGTAATGGTCCCACATGAAATGAATTAGAACATGTTCTAGTGGATATCATCTCACAAAAAAGAAACACTCCTTAATTTGGCATTATCTCACTGTGACAGGCCTGGGTATTCTGCGGTGAGTGACTCACCCCCTGACTCCTCAAAGCCTCTCCATCACCTACAAAGCACAAGTCAGCAGTGTGATGGAATGCTCTCCACTTGCCTGGATGGGTGCAGCTGCAACAACACTCAAGAAGCTCGACACCATCCAGGACAAAGCAGCCCATCAACCACTGTAAACATCCACTCCCTCCACTGCTAATTGTATCCATGTGATTTATATCAATTTGTGTTAATTGTATTCAGGTGGTGGGTATCAATTGGGGACTCTCGTTATCGTTTACAGGAGGGTATGTTACAGGATCAGGAGGAATAAAAGTTCGGAAGCAACTGAAGACTAGGCTCTAGTATTCTCTCCTTCACCACCAGGCTATTCGACTTTTTACATCCACCACCGTTGCTGGCACGGCCAGCATTTATTACCTATCCTTAGTTGCCCTTGAGAAGGTGGTGATGAGCCGCCTTCTTGAATCGCTGCAGTCTGTGTGGTGAAGGTTCTCCCACAGTGCTGTTAGGTCGGAGTTCCAGGATTTTGACCCAGCGACAATGAAGGAACGGCGATATATTTCCAAGTCAGGATGATGTGTGACTTGGAGGGGAACGTGCAGGTGGTGTTGCTCCCATGTGCCTGCTGCCCTTGTCCTTCTAGGTGGTAGAGGTCGCGGGTTTGGGTGGTGCTATCGAAGAAGCCTTGGCAAGTTGCTGCAGTGCATCCTGTGGATGGTACACACTGCAGCCACGGTGCGTCGGTGGTGAAGGGAGTGAATGTTTAGGGTGGTGGATGGAGTGCCAATCAAGCGGGCTGCTTTGTCCTGGATGATGTCGAGCTTCTTGAGTAAGCATATAATGTTTTATGCCAAGCAGAACACCTCACATCCTTGATCTGTTACATTATGTATAATTACTGAAGTTTTCAAAAGTATAATTAACTTACCTGTGAAAATGAATTAATCAAACTTATCACAATGTTAGAGATAATGGGTACATTTAGCAACTAGCAATGTGCCGTTACAAACATATGACAGTATTACAAATTCAGCTTTTGCTTTAGATACTCTCTCAGGTTACATAGGTGCTGGTCCATCCTGTAACTGGTCTGAGCATCTTACGTTCAAGAGTGTGCCCAATTTCTACCCAAATTAATGTAACCCCGGATATAACGATAGTGCCCCTTGTGGCCTGAACCGGATATTCGTGGAGCGTGTACCTCTGCAACATTTTCAAAAACAGATCAAGACAACACTTGATGAGTTGAAGCCATATATGAATGATTTGAACTGTTTTATTGCACAGACAGCAAGTGAAGATACTAGTGAACCACAATTAAAATGGAACGCACTTAGTTCAATCAATACAACTTGACTTTGTGAAATAATACAAAATAATGAACACGCCATGCTTCCCCACACCAGTGGGTCATTTCGCTTGATTTTAACAAGATAACTTCTAACTACCCTCCAGTATTCCTTGCTCCTGAGTCTGATGTCTTCGCAGCTTTCTGTTTCAAAACATAAATGTCAGTCAGTGTTTCCGTCCCTGTTTTTATCTCCCTCTGTTCTCAGCCAGGGGAGAGCGCCTATGCTAGACCATCCTTGCCCACTGCCCAGGAACAGGGACCTGCCAACACTATGGGTGTGGTGTGTTTGTCATTTGCCAAGACAAGCTAATGAATTACTTCTTGTTTACATGCTTTGTGGAAAGAAATTCAATGCTTAGCTCATTAGCATTTTAACCACCTTTTCTATTGGCATTTTTTATAACCTTTGTGATTGCACTTTTCTTCAAAATACAACTCATTAAATGCAACTCTTTTTTTCCAAACCCTTTCTTTGGAAACAATGGTGAAAAAATTCCCAAACATGAAGAAGAGGGACTCTGTCTACTCTCTCAGGTGGATGTAAAAAGATCTCATGGTACCGTTCAAGAGTAAAAGCAGTGGAGTTCTCCCCAGTGTCCTGACCAATATTTATCCCTCAACCAACATTGATTATCTGGTCATTTATCGATTTGCTGTTTGTGGGAGCTTGCTGTATGTGAAATGGCTACTGTGTTTTCCATATTACAACAGTGACTACACTTCAAAAGTATTTCATTAGCTGTAAAGCACTTTGGGATGCCCTGAGGTCATGAAAAGTGCTATATCTTTCTTTCCTCTTTCAGTAATGCAGGCTGTGTTCTCATTTGTGGGTTAATTTGACACATACATATGAATTTGCTAAAACCCATTACATGGTCTGATGTGCAAATCAGTTCTCATGTCAGTGCTGCAGGTTTGTCAGTGACACGATTGAAATGTCGCATTAATGTGGAATTCTAAACGGAACACAATTAGATATAAAAGTTTGGCAAAACATTACAATGCGTCTCTGACAGGGAAATGGGAGAAAATTTTAAATGAGAACTCTTGAGATATTTGAACTTTTACATAGAATCTGCAGATGACAGAAGGTGTTTAAATTTGGATTTGTGGTTATGTTAATGTACTTATTCAGCCTCCTACTCCAAATCAAAACTGTGGAACTCCTTAACTCCCTCAGCCTTCCTTTCCTCCGATAATCTTCAGATGTCACTTATAGACACTCCTTAATTCACCTAATCCTCCTTATACTCCTTTCACCCATTGTGGTGTCCTGCACTTTGACCCTTGACTCTTCACCTTAATTCCTACTTATAAAAAGAGAATATTCACATGTGCCATACGAAACTCTGACTCCAACAGCACATCTGACCATAGAAAATGTCAGATAAAACAGCTACATAAACATGGTTACTACAGCAGGTCAGAGGTTGGGTATTCTGTAGTGAGTGGCTGTTCATGTGACTTCCCAAAGTCTCTCCATCACCTACAAGCCAAAAGTCAGGAGTGTGATGGAATACTCTCCACTTGCCTAAAAGGGTGCGGCTACAACAACATGGAAGATGCTAGACACCATCCAGGGCAAAGCAGTCCGCTTGATCGGTAGTCCATCCACCAGCTTAAGCATCCATTACTTCCACCACCAGCGCACCGTGGCTGCACTGTGGACCATCTACAGGATGCACTGCAGCAACTCGACAAGGCATCTTCGACAGCACCTCAAAAACCCACGCCATATTTTTATTCATTCATGGGGTGTGGGCGTCGCTGGCAAGGCCAGCATTTATTGCCCATCCCTAATTGCCCTTGAGAAGGTGGTGGTGAGCCGCCTTCTTGAACCGCTGCAGTCCGTGTGGTGAAGGTTCTCCCACAGTGCTGTTAGGTAGGGAGTTCCAGGATTTGACCCAGCGACGATGAAGGAACGGCGATATATTTCCAAGTCGGGATGGTGTGTGACTTGGAGGGGAACGTGCAGGTGGTGTTGTTCACAAGTGCCTGCTGCCCTTGTCCTTCTAGGTGGTAGAGGTCGGGGTTTGGGAGGTGCTGTCGAAGAAACCTTGGCGAGTTGCTGCAGTGCATCCTGTGGATGGTACACACTGCAGCCACTGTGCACCAGTGGTGGAGGGAGTAAATGTTTAAGGTGGTGGATGGGGTACCAATCAAGTGGGCTGCTTTGTCCTGGATAGTGTCGAGTTTCTTGAGTGTTGTTGGAGCTGCACTCATCCAGGCAAGTGGAGATTATTCCATCACACTGACTTGTGCCTTGTAGATGGTGGAAAGACTTTGGGAAGTCAGGAGGTGAGTCATTCGCCACAGAATACCAAGTTTCTGACCTGCTCTTGTAGCCACAGTCTTTACATGGCTGGGCCAGTTTAGTTTCTGGTCAATGGTGACCTCCAGGATGTTAATGGTGGGAGATTCGGCGATGGTAATGCCGTTGAATGTCAACGGGAGGTGATTAGACTCTTGTTGGAGATGGTCATTGCCTGGCACTTGTGTGGTGTGAATGTTACTTGCCACTTATCAGCCCAAGCCCGGATGTTGTCCAGGTCTTGCTGCATGCGGGCACGGACAGCTTCATTATCTGAGGGGTTCCGAATGGAACTGAACACTGTGCAATCATCAGCGAACATCCCCGCTTCTAACCTTATGATGGAGGGAAGGTCATTGATGAAGCAGCTGAAGATGGTTGGGCCTAGGACACTGCCCTGAGGAACCGTGCAGCAATGTCCTGGGGCTGAGATGATCGGCCTCCAACAACCACTACCATCTTCCCTTGTGCTAGGTATGACTCCAGCCACTGAAGAGTTTTCCCCCTGATTCCCATTGACTTCAATTTTACTGGGGCTCCTTGATGCCACACTCGGTCAATTGCTACCAAGAGTAGAACAAGAGCAGAGTGGGAGGCAATAAAGCAGCAGCGGCGGACGGCCCAAGAGTGGAGTGAGAGTGGAGCGGGGGACAATAAAGTGGGAGACACGCGGCTTACACAGTTGGAGTCAACTCACCACGGGCAGAAATTGAAAGAGTGACGACACAGGACAGCAGGTAGGTGATTGGTTGGTGAGTATTGGTGAGTATTACTGTTTTTTTTTCTCTCTAAACAAATATTTTGTACCCGTCTTCATAATAGAAGACACAAAACGCATACCAGAAATAGTGGGGAACCAAGGGGCTAATGAGAGTGAGGAACTTAAAGTAATTAATATCAGTAGAGAAAAAGTATTTGAGATACTAATGGGACTAAAAGCCGATAAATCCCCTGGACCTGATGGCCTACATCCGAGGGTTATAAAAGAGGTGGCTGCAGAGATAGTGCATGCATTGGTTGTGATCTTCTAAAATTCCCTAGATCATAGAATGATCCCAGCAGATTGGAAGGTAGCAAATGTTATCCTGCTATTCAAGAAAGGAGGGAGAGAGAAAACAGGGAACTACAAACCAGTTAGCCTGACATCAGTCATCGGGAAAATGCTGGAATAATTATTAAGGAAGTGGTAACAGGGCACTTAGAACACCATAATATGATGAGGCAGAGTCAACATGGTTTTATGAAAGGGAAATCGTGTTTGACAAATTTATTAGAGTTTTTTGAGAATGTAACTAGCAGGGTTGATAAAGAGGAACCAGTGGATGTAGTATATTTGGATTTTCAAAAAGCATTTGCTAAGGTGCCAGATAAAAGGTTGTTGCACAAGATAAGGACTCATTAGGGATGAGGGTAACATATTAGCATGGATAGAGGATTGGTTAACGGACAGAAAACAGAGAAGAGGGATAAACGGGTCTTTTTCAGGTTGGCAGGCTTGGGGTACCGCAAGGGTCGTTGCTTGGGCCTCAGCTATTTACAATTTATATTAATGACTTGGATGAAGGGACCAAGTGTAATAAGAACATAAGAACATAAGAACATAAGAAATTGGAGCAGGAGTAGGCCAATCGGCCCCTCGAGCCTGCTCCGCCATTCAATAAGATCATGGCTGATCTGATCCCAACCACAAATCTAAAGAACACAAGAAGTCGGAGCAGGACCCGGCCACATAGCCCCTGGGCCCTCTCCGCCACCCACAGGGCATTGACCGATCCGAACTCAGCTTCATGTCCAATTTCCTGCCTGCTCCCCATAACCCCTAATTCCCTTTACTTCTAGGAAACTGTCTATTTCTGTTTTAAATTTATCTAATGATGTAGCTTCCACAGCTTCCTGGGGCAGCAAATTCCACAGTCCTACCACCCTCTGAGTGAAGAAGTTTCTCCTCATCTCAGTTTTGAAAGAGCAGCCCCTTATTCTAAGATTATGCCCCCTAGTTCTAGTTTCACCCATCTTTGGGAACATCCTTACTGCATCCACCCGATCAAGACCCTTCACAATCTTATATGTTTCAATAAGATCGCCTCTCATTCTTCTGAACTCCAATGAGTAGAGTCCCAATCTACTCAACCTCTCCTCATATGTCCGCCCCCTCATCCCCGGGATTAACCGAGTGAACCTTCTTTGTACTGCCTCGAGAGCAAGTATGTCTTTTCTTAAGTATGGAGACCAAAACTGTATGCAGTATTCCAGGTGCGGTCTCACCAATACCTTATATAACTGCAGCAATACCTCCTTGTTTTTATATTCTATCCCCCTAGCAATAAAAGCCAACATTCCGTTGGCTTTCTTGATCACCTGCTGCACCTGCATACCAACTTTTTGATTTTCTTGCACTAGGACCCCCAGATCCCTTTGTACTGCAGTACTTTCCAGTCTCTCGCCATTAAGAAAATAACTTGCTCTCTGATTTTTCCTGCCAAAGTGCATAACCTCACATTTTCCAATATTATATTGCATCTGCCAAATCTCCGCCCACTCACCCAGCCTGTCTATATCCCCTTGCAGGTTTTTTATGTCCTCCTCACTCTCTACTTTCCCTCCCATCTTTGTATCATCTGCAAATTTTGATATGTTGCACTCGGTCCCCTCCTCCAAATCGTTAATATAGATTGTAAAGAGTTGGGGACCCAGCACCGACCCCTGTGGAACACCACTGGTTACTGGTTGCCAGTCCGAAAATGAACCATTTATCCCAACTCTCTGCTTCCTGTTTGATAACCAATCCTCCACCCATGCCAGAATATTACCCCCAATCCCGTGATTTTTTATCTTAAGTAATAATCTTTTATGTGGCACCTTGTCGAATGCCTTCTGGAAGTCTAAATACACTACGTCCACTGGTTCCCCTTTATCCACCCTATACGTTATATCCTCGAAGAACTCAAGCAAATTTGTCAGACATGACTTCCCCTTCATAAAGCCATGCTGACTTTGTCCTATTAAATTATGCTTATCTAAATGTTCCGTTACTGTCTCCTTAATAATAGACTCCAAAATTTTACCCACCACAGATGTTAAGCTAACTGGCCTATAATTTCCAGCCTTCTGCCTACTACCCTTTTTAAATAACGGTGTTACATTAGCAGTTTTCCAATCTGCCGGGACCTCTCCTGAGTCCAGGGAATTTTGGAAAACTATCACCAAAGCATCCACAATCCCTACTGCCACTTCCCTCAAGACCCTAGGATGGAAGCCATCAGGTCCAGGGGATTTATCCGCCTTGAGTCCCATTATTTTACTGAGTACCATCTCTTGAGTGATTTTAATCGTATTTAGCTCCTCCCCCCCGAGAGTCCCCTGTTTGTCCAGTGTTGGGATATTCTTAGTGTCCTCTACTGTAAAGACTGAAACAAAATATTTGTTCAGCATTTTTGCCATCTCCATGTTTCCCACCATTAATTTCCCGGTCTCATCCTCTAAGGGACCTATGTTTGCCTTAGCCACCCTTTTTCTTTTTATATAACTATAGAAACTCTTGCTATCTGTTTTTATATTTTTTGCTAATTTCTTTTCATAATCTAACTTCCCTTTCTTAATCAATCCTTTAGTTACTTTTTGCTGTCTTTTGAAGAATTCCCAATCTTCTATCCTCCCACTAAGTTTGGCTACCTTATATGTCCTTGTTTTTAGTCGGATACTATCCTTGATTTCTTTACTTAGCCACGGGTGGCTGTCATTTCTTTTACACCCTTTTTTCCTCAGTGGAATATATTTATTTTGAAAGTTGTAAAATAACTCCCTAAATGAACACCACTGCTCATGTACCGTCTTACCCTTTAATCTATTTTCCCAGTCCACTTTAATCAATTCCGCTCTCATACCATCATAGTCTCCTTTATTCAAGCTCAGTACGCTTGTTTGAGAATCAACCTTCTCACCCTCTAATTGGATATGGAATTCAACCATGTTGTGGTCGCTCGTTCCAAGGGGATCCTTAACTAGGACATTATTAATTAATCCTGACTCATTACACAGGACCAGGTCCAAGGTTGCCTGCCCCCTTGTAGGATCAGTTACATACTGCTCAAGAAATCCATCCCTGATGCACTCAATGAACTCGTCCTCAAGGCTGCTCTGCCCAATTTGATTTGTCCAGTTAATATGATAATTAAAATCCCCCATAATTATGGCTGTTCCCTTATTACATGCCCCGACTATCTCCTGATTAATACTTCTTCCAGCAGAGTTGCAACTATTAGGAGGCCTATATACTACGCCCACTAATGTTTTTTTTCCCTTATTATTCCTTATCTCCACCCAAACTGTTTCATTATCTTGATGCTTTGTCCCAATATCATTTCTCTGTATTACAGTGATTTCTTCCTTTATTAACATAGCCACCCCACCTCCCCTTCCTTCCTGCCTGTCCTTCCTGATTGTTAAATACCCTGGCATATTTAATTCCCAGTCGTTGTCACCCTGCAGCCATGTTTCTGTAATGGCCACAAGATCATACCCATACGTAGTTAT
This sequence comes from Heptranchias perlo, assembly GCF_035084215.1. Classification (NCBI taxonomy): domain Eukaryota; kingdom Metazoa; phylum Chordata; class Chondrichthyes; order Hexanchiformes; family Hexanchidae; genus Heptranchias; species Heptranchias perlo. Next base: position 13,201,760 of record NC_090333.1, on the reverse strand, counting down.
TTGTGCCGTTAACTCGTCCATTTTATTACGAATGCTACGTGCATTCAGATAAAGAACTTTCAAATCTGTTTTGTGACGCTTAGTTCCTGCTTTTTCCTTTTTTAACACTTTACCTATTACTCCATACCTTCTGTCCCTTCCTGTTACGCTTTCCTCTCTCTCCCTGCTCAGGTTCCCAACCCCCTGCCACTTTAGTTTAAACCCTCCAAGTTGTAAGGGGTTTCTTTTTTTACTGTTTCTCGGGCTTATAATAGGTCAGCCAGTTATGTTTTCCTGAGCTGCCCTGCCCGCAGTGCGGTTGCGAATCGCTTACCCCTTCCTGATTCTGAGCTGAGGACTTATCGAGTGGTAACAAAGACAGACAAACAGACCAGTGGATTGGTACAAGGAAAAACAATGTTTATTAATAAGAAAACTAAAACTACAAGGTAAACAGTATAATACAGAAGATAAAGAAATCGCTATGGATGTAATACAGTCTTACACTTATCGGGTTGAAAGAAACGGACACATCGAGGGAAAATTCTAAAATCACAAGTTTAGCAATATCCCTTAACCCCCAACCTTACACTTATGCTAGGTTGTCTTGTGGCGGCCAGAAAATTAATGCTCACCGGTGAAAACAGATGAAAAGGCCTGGCCCCTGTGCCTGCTGCTGCCGTCGACATGTGGTTGCGAGGTTTACTGGATGGCTTCCTTCTTAGTTGCTAGCAGACAGACAGGATAGGGCCAAGAGGCGAAGAGAACAGCTCCAGAGAGATATCCTGGGCAGCCCCAGTTATACCCTCTTGGTAACAGGTTTTTTCATACCTTATCAGCTTGCTTCATTGTTTGATTTAAGCACGAAACGTAAGACAAAGGACCCCATCTCTGGCCCATTTACATTAATGGCCATTTCCTGTATCGATCTGTTCGCTAACTGCTTTACCATTGTTCCGAATGTACCTTGATGGTTCACCTTTTGTCCTGCGATCACTTCCTGCTCGAATTTTGATGTGTTGGCCGGCCATGTTGATAGCTTGCCTCAGGGCTAGAATGCAGCTGCATTGTTTAAAGAAACCTGTCTGAGACACGAAGCCTGCCAAGTTGTTGAGAATGCAATTTCAAATCTGCCGGTCCTCGGCCATGTGTCTGACTGCAGCCATTTTGAGAGACCTTGGATTTTTAAAACAGTCACACCAGGGTTTCTTTAATAACTCCAATAAATCTTCGGGGTGGGGGGAACATGTGAAATTTTGCGAATCCCTTCACTCCCCCCTGTGGATACTTAAACTTGCTTGAAGTGTCCATGCAAGGTGAGCAAAGATTTCTGACCGTCGCAAACAACCTTCCCCTTTATTTACCTATCCCTAATCCCTCGACACATACATTCCCTTACTTGGAGAGAACCCCAGTGTATGGCAGGCATTCGGATAGAAAACAAGGTTGAATTACAACAATCCCAGCACGGAGGGGTCCAAATACCCCTGCACCACTTGGGATGAAACAGTATTTCGCATACTATACAACACAACAATGAACAATCTTTATTCAAAATAACATCAAAACGTAAACTTACTTTATTGAAAACAACAAACGGAAGGGACCATCTTTATTAAAATAATGAAACAGGCTGCCATCACTCGCAAGGGATGCGTCCCCGAACTCACGCGGGTGTTTCGTCTACCCGAGCATACTGGTCCTTCCATACCCTTTGTGTTCTAACTACTACCTCGAGACCCCTATTCTTACACTGGACGCAAACCAGGTAGAGGACGATCCCGAGCTGACAGATTACTAGCACGTGTGATGCCAGACGAATCCAGGAGGGGACCTCTATATTCTCAAAGATGTCCCACCAGGGTGGGGTCGTAATACTCAGAATATCGGCCCCTATCTGGACAGTCTTCTGTTCCAGCGTGTAAAAGTGTTTTTGGGACACCCCTACTGCTTTTAATAATTTAACGAGGTGTTCTGGGAGAGGGGGGATCTGATAGCCAAAGTGGGCTACATACTTTTGGAGGTTGGTGAAATTCTCTTTCACAGTGAGGTGAACAGTGGATGGTTCAGGGATGGGGACAATTCGTGTCTGTGCCACTTGAACTTCTGCCTCGGGTTTAAAGCAGAAACTGCTGTCACTCACCGCGCACCAGCTGTGCTGGCCGTGCTGGTAGTGAGACGCTGCTGTGGTGATGCAATATGTCCCACCTCCTATATACGCCACCTGTGGGGGAACATGGCCTTGTGCCATGGCATCCATGGTGCAGTTTATAGGCTTCGCATCAGCAGCTCTGAACCCGCACTGCGGTTTTGAATAGGCGTTCAAGTGCTGGGGACACAGGATTATGTGTGATCCCCGGCTCTGGCACCCCGAGAGGTCAGTACCCGTCATACCATGCTCCCACTTTATGACGTAGGGCGGGACCGCTGTGAAACGAACGTGTGCACCCCCCTGAATGACACCAATGTTCTCCACCCTGTACACCGGCTTAAATTGCATTTTTAAACCATTAATCTGGGTCTGCAGCTCGATGTCATCTAAGCTGTTGATGACAGGAGACCCCGTGTTAAAACCAGTTAAGACATCGTTAAAAACACCCCTTCTTTGTCTCCCAATCCCGTCCAAAAGCTCGTGGGTGTTTAGTCTGGTTCTGTCACCATCTGAAAAATCAAACTGATAAAATTTAACATCTGGCCGGGCCCCATACAGGCTGCCTGGCTTGGGTGAAGTGTGAGCGGGTCCCTCGACCTCGGCTCACGTAGACAATACTGGAACGGTTCCATCTTAAAATTACATTACGGTTCCACACCTTATAATAAACCTATACATCTTAACTTAAAACTACAAACTTAACTGCTAAAGTTATATACATCCGCCGCCCGTCTCCGAGCGGCCAGCTCAAATTCTGTCAGGACTGCTGCAGGCTGCTCCCTGCGGCTTGGCTGTCCTGAGCTTTACTTCCGGTCCCTCACAGCCCGCGACTGCTGGCTGAGGACCTTTGTCTTTCGACTTAACTTTAGCACGGGAGGTAGCCCTTTTAAACTGGGGAGCCGGCGACCATGTCTTCCTAGGCTGGGGTGTCCGAGGGGACCTCCTTGGAAGTGTTGTTGGTGGGGCTACCCTGGCGAGCGGACCCTTGCTGTGGGTCGCAGCCCTCGCTGGCTGGGGACTTTTCCCCTGTGGCTCCTCCCTTCCCAAGTCTGAGCTGGGGACAGGCAACCCTTCGCTGCCTGCTGCCGGAGGCTGAGAGTCTTCCTCTCCAGGTTCAAAACCTAGGTCGGGGGCGGGGCTACCTGCCTCGGGCTCATCCTCCTCCCCACCTGAGTCCCAGAAGAGAGGGGGAGTGGTTTGGACAGGGGTCTGGGTGACTGCTCCCCTGACTGCACCTGCAGGTGCTGCCTGTGAGCGACCTGCTGGGAGCTGGGGATTTCTAACCTCGGTTTGGATCCCAGCTGCCTGCTTTTTCGCCTCCACAGTACTGGGAACTGGTAGCTCTTTGACCGCTTCCCTCCTAGCCTTGTCTATGGCTCGTTCCCCTGCGCGGACGGTCAGGCCCAGGAATTTAACTTCCTGCTGGCCGATCTGCGCTTTCTTCTCTAGTCATAGCGGGGCATCATCAGGGGGGGCTGAGGGAGCTACCACACCGGTAGTGGCTGCTATTCTTCCCTGGCTGGCCATAAAAGATCGCATGGCCTCAAAAAAATGACTCCATGGCAGCGGGGGCAATCCCTGCCTCTGCCTCCCCCGTCGCTGCCTTTTGGGCTGGGGCGGTGGGATTCTTTCCCTTAGTATCCTTCCAGGGGTTTTTACAATCTTTGCGCCAGTGGCCGTTCTTCCCGCACCCAAAGCAGTTTAACTTAGCCTGGGCGGGACGATTCCCTTCCTGGTGCCATTCCCTTTTATGCTGGGCCCCTGATTTAACCTCGTGGACTTTCCCCTTGGGTTGGGGCGTCTCGATACCCCTGATATTTTTAAATGCTATCGTGAGCTGGCGGATCACCGTTTCCTCGGTGGTCTGGGGGCTACGGGGGTCAAACCAGGCCGCAGCTCGTGTTCGAATTTGGGGCAGGCAGTTTGTCATGAGACAGCGGAGCCAGTGGGCTAATTGATCTCTGTTCAGGAGTGTCCGCCCTGGCATTCCCGGGCATGCGCTCCGGTAGACTGGCCACAGCCTGTCTGCGAAAGCCTGTGGGGACTCCCCAGGGAGCTGTACCGTTTTTCCCACCCGGGCGAACGGACTCCCATCATTTAGTCCCATGGCCTCCAATATCTCATCCTTTAACTCCTCGTAATCTTTCTGCCCCCTTTTGCACTCATCTGATAAGGTTTGGAGGAGGTCACCCCCCAGAGAAAACAGCAGCATTTTTGCTTGTTCTGCTTCATCGCAGTCATTAACGCACGCTGCCTGCTCTATCTCACGGAAGTGTAGAGAGGGGTCTCCCCTCACTGTAAGCTTAGGGATATGGCTAACCATGGCCCTGAGCTGTGGGGTGCCATGCGGCACTACAAACTGGTTCTGGATGGCCCCTAGGTCCTCGCCATCGGCGGGCGGGCTGTACCTCTGTTGTCGGAGGGGGTACACTGGTCCCGGTCCTGGTCTATCTGCCAGGAATTGCTGGGTCTCCCCTAATGCTTCATCCTCCACCCCCCCTTGCTGCCAGACCTCCTGAAAACTCGGGGCTATGGGTGATGGCCGTGAAGCCTCTGGTTCCCTAACCAGTGTCGTTCTGGGAGCTGCCTCTGGGACTTCCCTGCTTGGGTTGCCGGTAAAATCCGACTGGCCCGCCTTCGGGCTAAGGAGGCATACCATGCCCTTCGCCCTCGCTAAGGCCATGCCCAAACGTTCTATTTCTTGCCTGCAGGGGCGATGATCTGCGTCCTCAAACCCCTGGGCGCAGGCCAGCTTATATGCTGCCTTTACCTCACCTACTTTCTCCTCCTGCTCTTTTAATTCTTGCGTGAGGCTGTGGATCTTATCCATTAACCTAGCCTCACTGCCTCTCGCCTCTCTGACCTGGTATTCCAGGTGTTCCATTCGACCTCTAGCGCTACTTTTGAGCTCAGCGATCTGGTATTCCAGGCGCTCTACCTTTGCCTGGTGGTCCCTTGCCATCTGCGCCCTTTCTTGGCTTATTGCCTGGAGCGCTGCTACCCCTTGCTCTTCGGCTGCTGTCTTTTCCTGCAGCTCTAGGGTCAACTGTTTAATCTTGGCTGCTCGCGCTGCTACAGCACGGTCTAGTACAAAGACCTGCTTTTTAAAACACAAGAGCCAGACCGCCTTCTCAATACCTTTCTTATACTGTTTACTTGCTGTCCACTGGATGGCTGCATCTATGGGACGCTCGGCCTTTAACATATCGCCCACCCACTTTTTCGCGATATTTACCTTGCCGCACACATAGGCAGACAACCTTATCTCCATTGCGGATTCCTCCTCCGCACCACTGTCTGTCTTGTTACACACTTTCGCCTCAGCTCCTGCCTGACTCGCCATTTCTGTAAGGGGTTTCTTTTTTTACTGTTTCTCGGGCTTATAATAGGTCAGCCAGTTATGTTTTCCTGAGCTGCCCTGCCCGCAGTGCGGTTGCGAATCGCTTACCCCTTCCTGATTCTGAGCTGAGGACTTATCGAGTGGTAACAAAGACAGACAAACAGACCAGTGGATTGGTACAAGGAAAAACAATGTTTATTAATAAGAAAACTAAAACTACAAGGTAAACAGTATAATACAGAAGATAAAGAAATCGCTATGGATGTAATACAGTCTTACACTTATCGGGTTGAAAGAAACGGACACATCGAGGGAAAATTCTAAAATCACAAGTTTAGCAATATCCCTTAACCCCCAACCTTACACTTATGCTAGGTTGTCTTGTGGCGGCCAGAAAATTAATGCTCACCGGTGAAAACAGATGAAAAGGCCTGGCCCCTGTGCCTGCTGCTGCCGTCGACATGTGGTTGCGAGGTTTACTGGATGGCTTCCTTCTTAGTTGCTAGCAGACAGACAGGATAGGGCCAAGAGGCGAAGAGAACAGCTCCAGAGAGATATCCTGGGCAGCCCCAGTTATACCCTCTTGGTAACAGGTTTTTTCATACCTTATCAGCTTGCTTCATTGTTTGATTTAAGCACGAAACGTAAGACAAAGGACCCCATCTCTGGCCCATTTACATTAATGGCCATTTCCTGTATCGATCTGTTCGCTAACTGCTTTACCATTGTTCCGAATGTACCTTGATGGTTCACCTTTTGTCCTGCGATCACTTCCTGCTCGAATTTTGATGTGTTGGCCGGCCATGTTGATAGCTTGCCTCAGGGCTAGAATGCAGCTGCATTGTTTAAAGAAACCTGTCTGAGACACGAAGCCTGCCAAGTTGTTGAGAATGCAATTTCAAATCTGCCGGTCCTCGGCCATGTGTCTGACTGCAGCCATTTTGAGAGACCTTGGATTTTTAAAACAGTCACACCAGGGTTTCTTTAATAACTCCAATAAATCTTCGGGGTGGGGGGAACATGTGAAATTTTGCGAATCCCTTCAAAGTTCGCTGACAATACAAAGCTAGGTGGAAAAGTAAGCTGTGAGGAGGACACAAACAGTCTGCAAAGGGATATCTCAATACCATATTCCCGCTCTCTCCCTATAGCCCTTGATGATGCCTTTTGTGTCTAGAAATCTATCTAGCTCCTTCTTAAATATATTCAGTGTCTTGGCCTCCATAGCCTTCCGTGGTAGAGAATTCCACAGTTTCACTACCCTCTGAGTGAAGAAATTTCTCCTCATCTCAGTCCTAAATGTCCTACCCCGTATCCTGAGACTGTGACCCCTCATTCTGGACCCCCGAGCCAGGGGAAACATCCTCCCTGCATCCAGTCTAGCCCTGTTAGAGTTTTATACGTTTCAATGAGATCCCCTCTCATTCTTCTAAACTCTAGTGAATACAGGCCAAGTCGACCCAATCTCTCCTCATACGACAGTCCTGCTATCCCAGGAATCAGTCTGCTGAACCTTCACTGCACTCCCTTTATGGCAAGTATATCCTTTCTTAGGTAAGGAAACCAAAACTGCACACAATACTCCCGGTGCGGTCTCACTAAGGCCCTGTATAATTGCAGTAAGTCATCCTTGCCCACTCACTCAATTTGTCTAAATCGCCTTGAAGCCTCTTTGCATCCTTCTCACAACTCACGATCCCACCAATTTTGTGTCATCAGCAAACTTGGAAATATTACATTTGGTTCCCTCATCCAAATCATTGATATATATTGTGAATAGCTGGGGCCCAAGCACTGATCCCTGCGGTTACCCCACTAGTCACTGCCTGCCATCCTGAAAAGGACCCATTTATTCCTACTCTCTGTTTCCTGTCTGTTAACCAATTTTCAATCCATGGGCCTAAACTCTCTGGAGTTTCGAAGAATGAGAGGTGATCTCATTGAAACATATAAGATTCTGAGAGGGCTTGACCGGGTAGATGCTGAGAGGTTGTTTCCCCTGGCTGAAGAGTTTAGAACTAGGGGGCATAGTTGCAGGATAAGGGGTCGGCCATTTAAGACTGAGAAGAGGAGGAATTTCTTCACTCAGAGAGTTGTGAATCTTTGGAATTCTCTATCCCAGAGAGCTGTGGATGCTGTGTCATTGATTATATTCAAGGCTGCGATAGTTGGATTATTGAACTCTCGGGGAATCAAAGGGATATGGGGATCAGGCAGGAAACTGGAGTTGAGGTTGAAGATCAGCCATGATCTTATTGAATGGCGGAGCAGGCTCGAGGGACCATAAGGCCTACTCCTGCTCCTATTTCTTATGTTCTTATTGATGTCAAGGGCAGTCACTCTCACCTCACCTCTGGAATTCAGCTCCTTTGTCCATGTTTGGACCAAGGCTGTAATGAGGTCTGGAGCCGAGTGGTTCTGGCTGAACCCAAACTGAGCATCGGTGAGCAGGTTCGATTGATAGCACTGTCGACAACACCTTCCATCACTTTGCTGATGATTGAGAGTAAGCTGATGGGGCGGTAATTAGCTTTACAGCCAATGAAGTACTTTTGAAGTGTGGTCATTGTTGTAAAGTAGGAAACGCGACAGCCAATTTGTGCACAGCAAGCACTTTGCAACAGAGGGTCAGGGAGAGGTGAATCAGTCAGGATTCCTGCTCCGGATCATTATCTGTGGATCACTGCTGGAAAATGCACAGGGAGAGAAAAGGATCAGGTTTAGACTAGGCTTGTATTCCCTCGTGTATAGATGATTTGAAAAATGGTTACTTGGGTTTAGATACTGGAAGGTACGGGACTCCCAGTCCGAACTCAACTCTCTTAGCAGAGGAAGGGTGTCCCCCTGTTAAGTTGTCAGGTCTGTGCTGAGTTAACTGGGCTAAATCAGCGAGGCAGTATAATTTATCACAATGCATAAAAAACAGCCTGCAGTATTTCTTGATGTAAATGCTGAATTTTAATTGCTGACTTAAGACACTATTTTATCTCATAATATTAAAAAAAATACTGCTCAGAACATTATATATGTTGAGCGCTGCTGAGAGCATGTTTTCTGCACGACATTTGAGGCAGGAAGTCATATTTTGCTTTTTACGGAAACAAATATTTTTCCGAATTGACATTTTGAAAAAACTGCTGAACAGCCAGGAACATTAAAATGTGAAGAAAGTCCAGATAAAGTAAAGTGTCGTGAGAAGAAATGGAAAACTTGTAATCATATACTTTAGAAACGCCCAGCACTCTCGTCTCTGAGTCAGAAGGCTGTGGGTTCAAGTCCACAACTCCAGGGACTTGAGTACAGTATCTAGGCTGACACTCCAGTGCAGTACTGAGGGAGTGCTGCGCTGTCGGAGGTGCAGTCTTTAGGATGATACGTTAAACCAAGGCCCTAACTGCACTCTCAGGTGGATATAAAAGATCCCATAGCCCTATTTCGAAGAAGAGCAGGAGTTTCCCCCCTAGTGTCCTGGCCAATATTTTTCCCTCAACTAACATCACTAATACAGATAACCTGGTCAATATCTCATTGCTGTTTATAGGACTTTGCTGTGTGCAAATTGGCTGCCGTGTTTCCTACATTACAACAGTGACTACACTTCAAAAAAGTACTTAATTGCCTGTAAAGCACTTTAGCATGTCCTGACGTTATGAACGGTGCTGTAAAAATGCAAGTCTTTTTCTTTTATTGGCAAAAGTTCAGTGTACATCATTTGAACAATGGGAACGAGTGCCGACCGAGGGAGTTAGTGTTTATCAATTATCCGATAAAGACTATTTTATTCTCTAGAGATGAGGAAGTTGGAATGTGATCTGACCGAGGTGCTTAAAATAATGAAGGAAGTTGTAGAGAGGAAACTCTTACAATCTCATAGGGGAATCCAAGACAAAGGGGAACCAGAATCTTAGAATTCGAGCCAAAAGCAAATCCAGGAAAAGTTTCTTCACGTAAAGGGTTGGGAGAATATGGAAACCATTGCCTCGGGTGGCTGTCGATGCAGAATCATTTAAAAGGGAAATAGCCTCCTGGGAAGTAAGGGTGTTGAGAGAGATGGAGGAAGGGCAGAGAATTGGGATTAACAAGATTAAGAGCTGCCGTGACAGATAAAGTGGTGGAGTAGCTTCGGTGGGCCTTTTTTAAAAAATTCATTCTCGGGACGTGGGCATCGTTGCCAAGGCTGGCATTTATTGCCCATCTCCAGTTACCCAGAAGAAAGTGGTGGTGAGCCTTCTTCTTGAACCGCTGCAATCGTTGTGGTGAAGGTGCCTCCCACGGTGCAATTATGTGCTGGCCAACATTCCTGCCTCAAACGATCACCACCAAAAAACTGATCAACTGCTCATTCATCTCATTGCTGTTTGTGGGATCTTACTGTGCGCTAAGCAACCGCCGTGCATAACAATAGTGACCGCACTTCAAATAATTGTTTCCGGGGCACGCTATATAAATGCAAGCCTTTCTAATATTTCACGAGTTCTATTATGAGCTGTACATCGTTAATGTAAATTTTAAGCATTTGAAACTTTTGATAAATTATCTGTATTACCCTCGGCAATTTTCAGCAGCCTTAAATTGTTACAGCTTTTCTTCTTCAGACTTACCAGGTGATAACTATTTCATTTTAAATTTTAATACAACAGCCTTCAGGTTGATATATTGTTAATTGTTTTTAATTTTGTACAGTACATCATCTAATTTTTCTGTCCTGTGTTTTAATAACTCCAATTTTCCTTCCCGATCCACTTGTCTAATTTTTGGTATGTGTGTGCCTGCTAAAGATTGTGCCTGTCAGTTTTTTATTGAAATAATAAAAAAGTTGAAAAGGTAAATTGTGTTTAAATATTTCAGGCAATTTTTTTTTTGGTCTCAGTCGTTTTTTTATTTTGCAGTTACCAAAGATGCAGTTTTTACTCGTTGAGTTATAAATACCAAACATCATAGGACAAATCAACAACATTTGTGGTCTGTCAATACTCCCTTTTTACAAGAAAAGTTGCATTGCTTTTAGTGTGACTCACCTCTGCTGCTCAGAAGAGAAGGAAGAAAGCGTAGTTTAAACCATCTTAGTTACCCAGATAGGCTCAAAGAGCTGGGTCTCTACAATTTAGAGAAGGGTAGACTCAGGGCTGATCTGATCGAAGTTAATAACAATAACAACTTGCATTTTTATAGCGCCTTTAACGTAATAAAACGTCCCAAGGCTCTTCACAGGAGCGTAATCAGGCAAAAAAAAATTGTCACTGAGCCAAAGAAGGAGTGTGTGTCAGTGAACTATTCGACTGCAAAGGGCATCACAGCCCAGCTTGGTACTGCTCTCACCCAGCGTCCCCACCTGCTCACTTTTCCAGCAGGGGTCACCAGCTGATACTCTGCTCACTAAGAGGCACTGAGGAGCATCTTTCTGTCACCCTGACTGAGATAACCTAAACAGGTATCAAACTTTGGACCCTCTGGTCTGTATGGGTCAACGCCTTTACCAACTGAGCCCTTTGAGGGAGCTCAGAATGAAGAAAAAAAACATTTTTTTTTAATGCCCCTATGATTTTTTTTCCTCCTGGGTTGCTCGAAGCAGTATCTGGGAGATCAATCTTTAATTCCTGAAGCCTCCAGGGTAATTCTGGAGGGTCGACAACCCCAAGGCATTCTACGTCCTTTATTCAAGCTTTGCAAAGGCGGACCCATTGAAACCTACACTGCCTGGCTGTGTTCTGTAAAACTGAGATATCTGTTCAATAGCATTCTGTAAAGTAACAAGAATGTCTTGACTTTATGGGTTGATAGATGTTCTGCGAATGGACAGACCATAATTCAACACTCTCGGCTTTGAAATAGATTGGCTTAAGTATGATTGCCACAAGAAACAAAATTCTCTCTGTCCTATCTCATTTTGATTGAAATACTGTATCATCATGGACAGATACTCGGAAGAACTCCTCCAAGCTGGATGTGAGGTGTTGCTTTTATTCATTTGTTTCTTATATTTCCTGCCGCAGATGTATTGTTGCTATGGCAGCACTTACACCATGGAGATCACAGAAGATGTGAAACTGTGTCTGTTCCTTGATTTCCAATTTCAACAACAACAACTTGTATTTACATAGCGCCTTTAGTAATTAAAAAATCAAATGTCGCAGGACAAATTGCGAACATTTGCGGTCTGTCAATACTCCCTTTTTGCAAGAGAAGTTGTGTTGCTTTTGGTGTGACTCATCCCTGCTGCTCAGAAGAGAAGGAAGTGCAGTTTAAAACATCTTAGTTACCCAGATAGGCTCAAATAGCTGGGTCTCTACAATTTACAGAAGGGTAAACTCAGGGCTGATCTGATCGAAGTTTATAACAAAAACAACAATTTGCATTTATACAGCGGCTTTAACATAATAAAACGTCCCAAGGCGCTTCACAGGAGTGTTATCAAACAAAATTTGACACCGAGCCACATAAGGAGATATTAGGACAGGTGATGAAAAGCTTGCTCAAAGAGGTGCGTTTTAAGGAGCGTCTTTAAGGAGGAGAGGCGGAGAGGTTTAGGGAGGGAATTCCAAAGCTTAGAGACTAGTCGGTACGGCCGCCAACGGTGGGGTGAATGAAATCGGGAATGGACAAGAGGCCTGAATTGGAGAGATGCAGAGATCTCGGAGGGTTGTAGGTCTGGAGGAAGTTACACAGATAAGGAGGTCATGGACGGGTTTGAATTTACTTTCAAAATCACTAAAGATGCATCTACGTAGGACGTGCTGGACCAGGCTGGTTTTGAACAGAAGTGAGCGACAGGGCAGAGGCAGAAACTGTGCACAAACCCCAGTTTGTTTCCCATCAATCGCATTGAAAATCAACTGCAGCTCCCCCTGGTGGCCCAGCCTGTTACGGTTCGGATTTTCCTCGTGTTTGGGAAATGAATGACGAGAAGAATCGTCAGTGAAGGAACAGCTGGCAGCAGCCGATGACCAATCTGAACAAAGGCTGATGCTTTTCCTGTTGGAGGAAAAACCTGAAAGCCTGCGATATCGCAGACTCTCCCAACAGCTCAATACCGGGCGACGCTCGCTGGAACCAATCCTGAGGCCTTCCACGGTCAGTGGGCATCGTTAACTTCATCATTGACCGCGAGATTGTGATCTCGTTTTATTCACTTTAATTGGACTATCTGCAAGCTTGGTTTATTAGTGGGGCCATGGTCAGGTTGAGGGGGCGCTCGTGGTGCTGTTTTCGGTCCCCGTGACACTGGGTCAAAATCGCCAATGACCCCCTGTGTGACTGTGACCGTGGTAAACTATCCCTCCTCATCCTTCTCGACCCATCTACAGCCTTTCACAAGGTCGATCACACCATCCTCCTCCAATGCCTCTCCTCCGTCGTCCAGCTGAGTGGGATTGCCCTCGCCTGGTTCCATTCTTATCTATCCAGTTATAGCCAGAGAATATCCTGCAATGGCTTCTCTTCCCACTCCCGCGTTGACAGGGTTCAGACGGAAGGGGTATAGTTTGAGACCAGGTGAAATAAATTGGTGGACTACCCTTCAGGTTATAAAAAGGGAGAGGTTTGCGACTAAGAGAAATAAATTAGTGGACGGTCTCTCGGTCACAAGTTGAGCCCAGGAGGACGGCGCCATGGCTGAAGAGTTAGTCAGTATTATTCAGAAATACGTGCACAAGAAGCTAGGAGCGTGCAAATCATTAGTATCTGAGGTAGACCTTCTGGGACAGATGTCAGAATTGCACAAAAGGTCACGGAAGGAAAAGAAAATTACACAGTGTGATTGGAAAGCCTTGATTATTCTGTGACAAACGCAGAAAATAACCAAATTAAAAGAATTGTAAACAATTTTACAACACCAAGTTATAGTCCAACAATTTTTTTTTTAATCCCACAAGCTTTCGGAGGCTTCCTCCTTCCTCAGGTGGTGTGGAAATGACATTTTCGAATCCTTCGCATTTTAAAATCACAGAACAATGCCTGGTGATTACTGCCCGTTGCCAAGGCAATCACAGTGAGCAGACAGAAAGGTGTCACCTAAAAAGGCCACCGAATATACAAACCCCAAAAAACAAAAAAAAAGAGAGAGAGATAAGGAAGACAGTCAATGACCCGTTATATTAAAAACAGATAACATTTGTTCGCTGGTGGGGTTACGTGTAGTGTGACATGAACCCAAGATCCCGGTTGAGGCCGTCCTCATGGGTGCGGAACTTGGCTATCAATTTCTGCTCGACGATTTTGCGTTGTCGTGTGTCTCGAAGGCCGCCTTGGAGTATGCTTACCCGAAGGTCGGTGGATGAATGTCCATGACTGCTGAAGTGTTCCCCGACTGGGAGGGAACCCTCCTGTTTGGCGATTGTTGCGCGGTGTCCGTTCATCCGTTGTCGCAGTGTCTGCATGGTCTCGCCAATGTACCATGCTCCGGGGCATCCTTTCCTGCAACGTATGAGGTAGACAACGTTGGCCGAGTCACAGGAGTATGAACCGTGCACCTGGTGGGTGGTGTCCTCTCGTGTGATGGTGGTATCTGTGTCGATGATCTGGCATGTCTTGCAGAGGTTACCGTGGCAGGGTTGTGTGGTGTCGTGGACGCTGTTCTCCTGAAGGCTGGGTAATTTGCTGCGAACGATGGTTTGTTTGAGGTTGGGTGGCTGTTTAAAGGCGAGTAGTGGAGGTGTGGGGATGGCCATAGCGAGGTGTTCGTCATCATTGATGACATGTTGAAGGCTGCGGAGAACATGGCGTAGTTTCTCCGCTCCAGGGAAGTACTGGACGACGAAGGGTACTCTGTTGGTTGCATCCCGTGTTAGTCTTCTGAGGAGGTCTACGCGATTTTTCGCTGTGGCCCGTCGGAACTGTCGATCGATGAGTCAAGCATCATATCCCGTTCTTACTAGGGCGTCTTTCAGCGTCTGTAGGTGTCCAACGCGTTCCTCCTCGTCTGAGCAGACCCTGTGTATTCGCAGGGCCTGTCCATAGGGGATGGCCTCTTTGACGTGGTTAGGGTGGAAGCTGGAAAAGTGGAGCATCGTGAGGTTGTCCATGGGCTTGCGGTAGAGTGAGGTGCTGAGGTGCCCGTCTTTGATGGAGATTCGTGTGTCCAAGAAAGAAACTGATTCTGAGGAGTAGTCCATGGTGAGCTTGATGGTGGGATGGAACTTGTTGATGTTATCGTGTAGTCTCTTTAGTGATTCCTCACCGTGGGTCCATAGAAAGAAAATGTCGTCGATGTATCTGGTGTATAGTGTTGGTTGGAGGTCCTGTGCAGTGAAGAAGTCCTGCTCGAACTTGTGCATGAAAATGTTGGCGTATTGGGGTGCGAATTTGGTCCCCATGGCTGTTCCGTGTGTTTGGGTAAAGAACTGGTTATTGAAGGTGAAGACATTGTGATCCAGGATGAAGCGGATGAGTTGTAGGATGGTGTCTGGAGATTGGCTGTTGTTGGTGTTGAGTATTGATGCTGTCGCAGCGATGCCGTCATCGTGGGGGATACTGGTATAGAGTGCCGAGACGTCCATCGTGGTGAGAAGTGTTCCTGGTTCAACAGGTCCGTGGGTACTGAGTTTTTGTAGAAAGTCTGTAGTGTCGCGACAGAAGCTGGGGGTTCCCTGCACGATGGGTTTCAGGATGCCCTCGATGTATCCAGAGAGGTTCTCACACAGGGTTCCATTGCCTGATACGATAGGACGTCCGGGTGTGTTGGCTTTGTGTATCTTTGGGAGGCAGTAGAAGTCTCCCACGCGGGGAGTACGTGGTATGAGAGTGCGTACGATGTTTTGAAGGTCTGGATCGAAGGTCTTGATCAGTTTGTTGAGCTGATGGGTGTGTTCTTTGGTCGGGTCTGCGGGTAACCGTCTGTAATGTTCCTGGTTGTCCAGTTGTCGGTATGCTTCTTTGCAATAGTCCGTTCTGTTCTGTATGACTATGGCTCCTACTTTGTCCGCTGGTTTGATGACGATGTTGCGGTTGGTCTTGAGAGCTTTGATGGCGTTGCGTTGTGCTCGGGTGACATTCTGGACTGTCTTCCGAGTGCGGCTGATGAATCTGGCATAGACGCATTTCCTGACAGCTTGAGCATACATGTCAAGCTTAGGGCAGCAACCCTCTGGAGGAGTCCAGTGAGACTCTTTCCTCTTCGGTTGCTGTATCGCGGATCCCTCTGTCTGCTGTTCCGGATCGTTGATTGTCTCATTGGGTTCGCTGCTGAAATTTTGTGGTTTGTGGTAGAAAGAAGAGTTAGAAGAAGAGTTAGAAGGTCAAAAAGGAGTGGCGGAGACGAATAAGAGTAGGTTGAGCAAGATTGAGAAGAAGTTAGAGGGCAAAAACCAGCATTGCGAGTCTCTGCCTGGATCACTATCTTATTTACGGGTTGAGATTAGTGATAAGATCTGAAAATTGATGCATGTGCGAGGCAGAGCTGGGAGAAAGGAAAGGGCTGGTAGAACGGGACCAAAGGAAAACCAATGACCTGGGCGCTGCCCTAAGAGGTGTTCATAAGCAACAAGTGGAGGGCCAGAAAATTGCTGGAAAGGGAGACAATCGTGAGATGTGTCAAAAACAGATTCGGGAATTGAAAGATCAGTTGAAGCAATGACGGGGTCTTATGTCCGCTGTATCTGGGCAACGGGTTGCGGAACAGGAAGATTCAGCAGGAGAAGTAGAGTGCAACGATCTCACATGGGCTGCGTGGGAACATGAACATAAATGTGAAGCACAGGGCGACCTGGATGAGGCCGGTGGAGGCGTGGACTTAGAGGATAAAGGGGTAATGATGCCCCAAAGAAAGACGCAAGAGGGGAGGATGTGGGAAGCACCACAGTATCATTTGACGCTCTTCAATTAAAAGAGATAGCCCAGAATATCCCATAGATTAAGCCTAGGGAGGACCCGAGTCCTAGTGTAACCACAATAGAACAAGTAGCTGACCTACAAAATTGCAATGAGGGGGAAAGGGTGAAATTGGTATTCCACGTGTGTCATCCAGACGTGATTAAGACTTTTTTTTAATTCATTCATGGGATGTGGGCGTCGCTGGCGAGGCCAGCATTTATTGCTCATCCCGCCTCAGTTAGGAAAGGCTCTGGTACCTGGAGAGGGGTGGAAGAGGCAGTGTGGAAAGTCACTGGCCATGGGTTGGCATCCAATCGTAATTCCCTAAAAGGCCTGCTGGAATGCAAGCAGGAGGCCAGTGAGCATCCGAATGTGTTTGCAGACCGATTATGGAATCATAATCAGGCGCGATCGTGATAGTGACAATCGTTCTGAAGTAAAGCAGTGGACTCAACCTGATTGGGGCCGTGCATGACAGATATAATGCAATTAATGATGATTACCATCCCACCAATGAAAACCACAGTGAGGAGTGGGTAAGGGGGTGGATGAACCAGAAGTGGGAACAAGTAAAATTCCAAAAGGCAAAGATCCATGTGATCCAACCCCCAGGTGAACGTCCCACTCCCCCCTCCCCCCAACATGGAGGAACAAATGGCGCCCCGTCCAGCATTCCCCTAAAACCCAGACTCAGTCAGCTCCAGAGTGTTGGAACTGTGGGCAAATTGGCAGGGAACTCCTTCTCCATGGAAGTAGCTACCAACGATGAATCGCTGTCTGTGGTCGTTCTGCAGGAAAGACATGGGACATTGGTTCCTGTGGCATATGCATCCCACGGCCTATCGCCTGTGGAACAGACGTATAATGCATGTGAGTGACACCTACTGGCTGTGTACTGGGCCACTAACAAGTTTGCATACATTACTGGTTTGGAGGAGGTGCTCCTCCTCACTGCTCATACTCCTACTGAAATGTTACTGTCCGGGTTGTTGCGGGACGGGTCGGTATCCAGTAATAGGATTACGCGATGGACGTTAGGTTTGCAGGAACGGCCACCCCCTTGTATTTAGCGGCCGGCCTTCTGATACCAGGGAAACCCCATGAGTGCACTTTGGTGATACCAGAACCGGGTAAAGGGCGGTTTGGCACCCATCCTATACCTGACTCACTGCACGTCTTTGCGGGTGGGTCTAGTATCCTTACACCAGAGGGTCCTGTGTCAGGATTTGGAGGTTAGGGCATAGGAAAATCGGTTAAATTGTTGGGAGGCCGATCGGCACAGCACGCTGAACTGGTGGCAGTAGCCAACGCCCTCCAAATGCCAGCCGGGATAAAGCCTCTAACTACTTTCTCTGATAGTCACTTCACCTGTCTATCTCTGACCGATTATCTACCCATCTGGGAAAAAAGAGGCTTTGCCTCTGCAGATGGCAAACTACTCCCTACGGCTGGATTATTGCAATATATACTTAGCCCATCGAGGGAGCGGCAACATCCTGTAGCCATAGTGAAGGTTAAAGCACATTCCTTAAGCACTCCCTGGGCAGATGAGAACTGAAAGGCTGATGAAATGGCCAGAAGCTTCCAGGAGAGGAATGGACAGCCCCGACCGTGGCTAGGGCTCCCATGGCTCCGGTGCAGTCCACTTGTCGGAATAACCCGACATTGGTGGAAGTGCAGAGCCAGGACCCTTGGACTGAAGCAATCAGGCAAGCCATGAAGGGCACAATGCCATGGTCCCCAGGGTCTCCCAAAAACAGGGAGGACATCGCATGCGAACCAGATCAATTATTCCAAAACCTGGTGATAATCCCCCACTCTCTATGGGCCAAAATTGTCCAATGGGCACATGTCTCCAGTGGACATCAGAAGGGAGAGAGTCTAACACAGAGATTACTCCAAAATATGTGGTACCTAACATAAGGCAAATGGTGGACAAAGTGGTGGATCTGTGTATTGTCTGTGCCCACTATGATCCAGGCCCAAAAATTAATGTCCCGCCAGGCCACATAAAAGCCACAGGACCCCTGACTATACTGGACCCCTGCCTCGTGCCTCTAGGGGCAAAGCGTTTGCCCTGGTAGTAGTAGATCGTTTTTCAAAATGGGTAGAAGTTTTCCCGGTCACCAAGGCCACTGCAAATCAAACTGCAAGAGTCCTGATTGAGCATGTTTTCACCCGGTGGGACCTGCCAAATAATATCAAATCTGATCAAGGTTCCCATTTTACAGGGTCAGGCGATGAAACAAACTCTTAAGTTGTTGGAGATTAATTCACGTTTCCTCATTCCGTATAAACCCCCAAGCAGCAGGAATAGTGGAACGAGTGAACCGAAGCCTTAAAAATCTGTTAGTGAAAGCCCTCACTGATTCAGGGAAGGAGTGGGACCGTCTGCTAACCCTCCTTCTAAGGGCTATTAGGGCAACTCCCTCCAAGAACACAGGGTTTAACCCCTACAAAATTACGAATGAGAAGCGGCTGCCAGAAGTGTGGGTGGCTGGTTGTCTGTCCGGCCCCCCAGGTGGAAGGAGTCCACATGGATCAAAGAATGCAATTGCACCAAAACCGTCTGGAGCAGGTGCAGCGATCCACAGCCCATAACTTGGGTATGGCCAGAATAGGATCCTCTGGGTGTTTGTCAGCCGACTCTGAAGATTATGAGGTGGGAGACCAGGTGATGGCCTGGGTCAATCGTCAAGAGGGGAAATGGAACCCAAAGTTCGAGGGTCCTTACCCGATCATTGACAAATTACATCCACAAGTGTACAAAATACACTGTCAAGGATCGAAGTGGAAAAATGGGGACCGGTGGATCCATGTTAACCAGCTGAAACTGTATAAAGGTCCTGTGCCTAAGGGACAAGTAGATAGCTTAAAGATTATCATGCTGGATAATGCCGATGAATGGTGGCCACATGGTGAACTAATGGCCGTTACCGACAGGGAGCTGCGGCCCGTCCAACTAGCCGGCCTGGGTGGGCACGGTCCATGGCTATACGGCCCCGGGACCCTCTCCCTCACCCCGGTTATCCTCACACTGGCCAAAACAGGGTAGGAGACAAGGCCAGAAGAAACAGCAAACAAACTGATAGGTAACCAGATACTGTGTTTGATCATTTCCCAGGTATGGCGAGACTCGTTGGGTGGATGCGTGTGATAATCGAGTTGGGCTTGCCTCAAATGTGTCACTCAGCGGTGATTAAGGGTTAGTGCCGGCATGGCCCTCAAGATAAACGGTATAAATATAATCAGACGAGAGAAGAAGGGTGAGAGAAATCGCGGAACGACTGAGTCGACGATGTAACTGCCACTGGGAGGTGACAAGCCCTGGTTATGTGGAAGGAGTGTTGTATGGGAATCGAACTATTGGCGCGCTCATGGAGGAAGGGAGGGGGATTTGGGGTAAAATGCATCTGTAACGGGAATGGAACAGCGGTGGGGATCCGGTGTGGGTGGTTTCAAGACCAATTTGGCATGTTTGCCCCTCCTGTAGGGGTCGTCGGGGTGCCCTACAAGGGGAAAATATCCCGACAACCTGATGGAAAGAATGGCCTGGTACCATTTCAGACGTTAAACTGGCCCCAGTTCTGGAATAGGCACAGTGGTAACGTCCGTTGCGAAACGGGTGATGACAGTGCCTATGGCAGCTCTCGTGTGAGGTTAGAGGCCATCGGGAAACCAGGTAAAAATGCTGCCGGGAGTTCGGGTCCCCCTTGTCCCATGTTACTCCTCAATCCACAAACAAATGGTTTAGAAGTGATGGAATCAGGAGATTCGTTATATAATGATGTGCGCTTTGGAATTGTTCCGGTTGTTTTTAATTTAAACTCTCTGCATACGCCTGATGGATTGTGCCACAGTAGCTCCCTTAATTTGTTTCACCTCATGTTGAAGGAAGTGGCAGGAGACTCACAGTTGAGGAACCAAAGGACAGATTGGAGGAGCCCTGACCCAAACATGGGTGAAGGGCCGAAGGCCCGTCGCAAACGAAGAGGTCGAGCCGAATGGGTGGGGATAGGAGCCACCTCCGGCGTGGCCGGCCTGAATCGTATAGATGTCGAATCTATGTGGCACCATGACGAAGTCATGCGGAGGCAACTAAAGGGGCTTTTAACCAAATTAAATGGGGACCTAATCCACGAACAAGGGGAAACTCTGTTAACCACCCAAGAGATAGTGGTGGCCGTGCAGTCCATCTCGGATGAGGTCAATGAGATTATTGGGGAAAACAACCAGGAGTATGTGCAGCAGAACATCTCCGAAGCAGTCACCTGTAGTACGTATGGAAACTTTGCACTTACCTTACTACAAAAAGGATTGCCTGACCTCGATTCTAATCGTATCCCTGCCTTTGTCAAGAATCACCATTTGACCACCTGGTTAGGGGCCAATAAGACAGAGGAAGAATATAAACGCATCAGATGGCACGGCCTGGCCTTTTTTGCCCCTCGGGCCCACTCTCTGGGCAGCGATTGCTAAGTCCCGGTGATATTGACAGTCCCGATCATTGTGAACTCTACAGCCCCCTCCTGTACAGTTGTATCCATGGGAGTCATTGAACATTCCGATGACGATACTATCTTTAAGGAATTTCGGGACCATCCTCGATCTTTGATTATCGAAAAGGGCACGTGGTTAGCCCCAGACCTAGAGTGTTGCCAACAAGTTGGAGACGGGTGGGTGTGTAGGTGTGATGTGTACCAGCACGCTACAACCGCGTGTGGCTTCACATTGGACGAGCGGTCTCCAAACTGCACGGTCGCCGTAAGCCGATGGAGTCCTGGCCAGGCGAGAGCTGCCTTACATGGGCAGGGGGAAGGTACTGCGTTACAACCAGGGCCTCACACCTACATCATGGGAAAACCCTTTGCCCCATTGATACTCCTATGCTCTGTCTCTCCCCAGTTGAACCAGTCATGGTTGGAGGTAAGACGTTATTACCAGTTCACCTGCACAACGTTACAGAAATACAGTTGGAGCTGCCCCTTCATGAGGAAGCTGTAAGGTCGGTGGTCCACCTCGGCCGCCCAAACCCCACCCTATCTCTTAGTCTGAAGTCAATCCTTCAACGTACAGCTACCTCACAAGAATATTTGGTCCGTATGCAACAGGATAATAAAGATAGCAAGAAAGGAATCAAAACCTTAGGAGGCCACAAATGGTGGGACGTGGTATATAATGTGGGGCAATCCGTCTGGGCTCGTATGCTGTCTTATGCTTTCTTGGTTGTTCAATTCGTGTTGACCATTACTGTCATTATTGCTTTGATATATATACGCGGTATGTGCCGCAGGTTGGAGAATCAGCTGCAGGTCCAGCAGACTCTGCCTATTTATGTGGGCCTCATGAGTATGCAGAGCTTCCACGCAATTAGCAAAATCCACAAAATTATTAGTAAATAAGTTAGTGCTGTGTGATCTGTAAGTTTGTAGACTCAAGGTGATCAGGCTGTGGAGTGAACACAATTGGAGAGGAAAGAAACAAAAAAAAATGAACCAGAGTTTAATACTAAGGTTCATTTGAAGGAAATGTTAGAATTTGCTTTATGTCCCGTCAAAGTTAATCACATCTCGATGTGATTACCAGATAAGGATATGAGTTAGCTGGATCAATGGAGGCCAGCCAGTCATTGCATTATCTATCCCAGGGCATCTCCTGTCCCTTTATATTGCCAGGCAGGCGACATCAGATTAAACTGATTAGCAATTAAACTGTCAACATGGCCATTATGTCGAGATCCGGAGGAACCTCACTTCAATATACATTCTGGGCATCATGTGAGATGACTCACATTAAAGGGGAAGGTTTTGGACATGTAAGGGCAAGATATAAGAACAAGTAGCAGGCTTTTCGGAGTTAAGCTGACAGGATGGGCGGAAGTCCAACCTACACAAGCCAGGCTGAATCACCTTGGGTCTGCAGGAAGCCAGGTTGTATGAGTTTATTGTATAACCATAATAGTTATTATACTATTAGTGTCTGAGTAATAAACTTGCATTTGGACAATACGCTTGAGCCTGAATCACGAGGAATCATTTAATTGAGTTTAAGAGGTCTCCTTACATTAACACTCTGCTAAAGTATTGGGGAAATAGAATGTTGTATGACCATTACTATCACCAACGATAGGCTTGTTTAAAACAAAGTTATTCTGAATGTTGCATTTATTGAAACTGGCCTTTTTAATGGGGGAGAGAGAAAGATGTCATACAGTAACATGGATGAATATCAAATAACCAGCCAATGACAGCCATGGGAATTGACTGGCACATCTGTGTATGCAGGTATCTCTGGGAGTACCAGAGGGAATCAGTTGGAATGCAATGGAGAATAAATAAAGGCAATTCTCCTGAATAGTCAGAATTTGTTATACCTTTTCTAATTGTTACAAAGCCCACTCATATTTATACAGGCCATATTTCTGCTGAGAAGGATTGCTAGCATGCTTATTATTCCTCTGCTGCAGCAGGTTGGCAAATGTATTCCTTGACCTCTGAACCAATGCTACTGTGTCCCTGGAGAGAGCCTTTGGGCTTAGTGGTAGCGTTCCCACCTCTGAGAGTAGGAAGGTACAGCTGTTCAAATCCTGCTCCAGGCAGTTCCACTGCATTGGGACCAGAGTTTTGGTTCTGAATTCTGGGTTTACATCTATCAGGATGCTTGAGCCCAATGGGTGTGGATGCCCCTCCCCCTCATCATTGGGGTTGTGGAAGTTCATAAAATCCTCCTGCTGTATAGGACTAACCATCCTATTGGCTGGCATAAAGATGGTAACAACTGTGGAAGGAGCATTCATGTTGCAGCCTGAGAGACTGAGAATCCTTCCACTACCTCATACTATTCTCCTAAGGAAACAAGTGTGAAGATGCAAAAACAACAACTGTAACAGTGTCATTATACTGAACTTGACCATGTCAATGCTGAGGGGCTGGTTGGCCCAAGATAGCAGGTGGCCCTTTACTTTGTGTGTGAACTCTGCTAATGGTCATTATTTCTAGATGATGTATGTTTTCAAATCCCTCCCTGGCCTCGCCCCTCTCTATCTCCGTAACCTCCTCCAGCCTTATATCCCTCCAATAACTCTGCATTCCTCCAATTCTGGCCTCTTGCGCATTCACAATTTCCTTCACTGCACCATTGGCGGCCGTACCTTCAGCTGCCTAGGCCCTAAGCTCTGGAATTCCCTCCCTAAACCTTTCACCTATCTACGTCTCCTCTAAAGTACTCCTTAAAACCTACCTCTTTGACCAAACTTTGGTCATCTGTCTTAATATCTCGTTATGTACCTCGGTGTCAAATTCTGTCTGACAATCCCTCCTGTGAAACGCCTTAGGACGTTGTACTACGTTAAAGGCACAATATAATTAAAGTTGTTGTTGATGGATGTGACATTATGCTTCTTTAATCTGGATCCTTTAAACAAAATATTCCATGGATATATGCCTCCAGCCTCTGTTGATGCATCCATCAGAAAAGAGATGTATCTCCTCTTTGTCTGTTTTTGTACTGTCAATCCGCCTACCATTAAAAAGTATAATGGAGTTCACCAGCTGATTGGAACCTCTTGTCAAAAGGGTGAGTATTTGAGAGAGCAAGATCAGATTGAGTGGGATGCATGAAAAGTCTGGTATTGTGGACACACAAACAATTGAAGTTTATAGCCCCTACACGCAATGGAGGAAAGATAGTGGAGGAGAGCCTCCTGTGGGATCTTCTCCCCCACTTCAAAGATCTTCGACATAATGTAGAAGCCCAGAAAGTATTCAACTGGGATTCAAGTCCTACATCTCTCAGGAAGAATGCACCTAAAAACACAATTTGAAGAAGGACCCAATTTGCATCTATGTGCATTTGAATCTAACATTGTGCTGCCTGGTATGATGGTGTCCTTATATGCTGTGTCGAAGTAGGTCTTTACTTGGCATATTTCTCCTCAATAGATGGGCAGACCCCATCAAAAATACATTTTGTATGAGACCATGTGACCAGGGTACAGTAGCCTAGTGGTTGTGGTACTAAACTAGCAGCCTAGGGATTGTGAGTTCAAATCCCACCAGGGCAAGATGTGGAACAGAATTTGTGGGTTAGCACCATTAATGTCATTCAGGGAATTGAGCTTGCTACCCCTACCTGGTCCTGCCTACATGGTGTGACTCCTGTCCCACACTAACTGATGCTTAATGCCAAGGATGGACAATAAATATACCGACAACCCAAGAACCAAGATCCCAAACATATATGTTTTAAAAAAGCAGAGTCTGGTGTCTATGATAATTGGTTTGCATAGAGGCAAACAGATGTTGCTGAACCTCTATGCCTCCAACTAGTAAAGCAGCCAATTAACCATGGCCAGCACAATGCTAGCAATGCATTCATACATTTTTTTTATTCGTTCATGGGATGTGGGCGTCGCTGGCAAGACCGGCATTTATTGCCCATCCCTAATTGCCCTTGAGAAGATGATGGTGAGCCGCCTTCTTGAACTGCTGCAGTCCGTGTGGTGAAGGTTTTTGGCTGTTTTCTATTGACCAGACCTGTGGTTGGCCGTTCTCTATTGACCAGACCTGTGGTTGGCCGTTCTCTATTGACCAGACCCGTGGTTCTCAGTTCTCCATTGACCAGACCCGTGGTTCACAGTTCTCCATTGACCAGACCTGTGGTTCTCAGTTCTCTATTGACCAGACCCGTGGTTCACAGTTCTCTATTGACCAGACCTGTGGTTCACAGTTCTCTATTGACCAAACCCGTGGTTCACAGTTCTCCATTGACCAGACCCGTGGTTCACAGTTCTCTATTGACCAGACCTGTGGTTGGCCGTTCTCTATTGACCAGACCCGTGGTTCACAGTTCTCTATTGACCAAACCCGTGGTTCACAGTTCTCCATTGACCAGACCCGTGGTTCACAGTTCTCTATTGACCAGACCTGTGGTTGGCCGTTCTCTATTGACCAGACCTGTGGTTCACAGTTCTCCATTGACCAGACCCGTGGTTCACAGTTCTCTATTGACCAGACCCGTGGTTCACAGTTCTCCATTGACCAGACCCGTGGTTCTCAGTTCTCTATTGACCAGACCCGTGGTTCACAGTTTTCTATTGACCAGACCCGTGGTTCTCAGTTCTCTATTGACCAGACCTGTGGTTCACAGTTCTCTATTGCCCAGACCCGTGGTTCACAGTTCTCTATTGACCAGACCCATGGTTCACAGTTCTCTATTGACCAGACCCATGGTTCACAGTTCTCTATTGACCAGACCCGTGGTTCACAGTTCTCCATTGACCAGACCCGTGGTTCACAGTTCTCTATTGACCAGACCCGTGGTTGGCCGTTCTCTATTGACCAGACCCGTGGTTCACGGTTCTCTATTGACCAGACCAGTGGTTCACAGTTCTCTATTGACCAGACCCGTGGTTGGCTGTTCTCCATTGACCAGACCTGTGGTTCACAGTTCTCCATTGACCAGACCTGTGGTTCTCAGTTCTCTATTGACCAGACCCGTGGTTCACAGTTCTCCATTGACCAGACCCGTGGTTCACAGTTCTCTATTGACCAGACCCGTGGTTGGCCGTTCTCTATTGACCAGACCCGTGGTTCACGGTTCTCTATTGACCAGACCTGTGGTTCACAGTTCTCTATTGCCCAGACCCGTGGTTCACAGTTCTCTATTGACCAGACCCATGGTTCACAGTTCTCTATTGACCAGACCCATGGTTCACAGTTCTCTATTGACCAGACCCGTGGTTCACAGTTCTCCATTGACCAGACCCGTGGTTCACAGTTCTCTATTGACCAGACCCGTGGTTGGCCGTTCTCTATTGACCAGACCCGTGGTTCACGGTTCTCTATTGACCAGACCGGTGGTTCACAGTTCTCTATTGACCAGACCCGTGGTTGGCTGTTCTCCATTGACCAGACCTGTGGTTCACAGTTCTCCATTGACCAGACCTGTGGTTCTCAGTTCTCTATTGACCAGACCCGTGGTTCACAGTTCTCCATTGACCAGACCCGTGGTTCACAGTTCTCTATTGACCAGACCCGTGGTTGGCCGTTCTCTATTGACCAGACCCGTGGTTCACGGTTCTCTATTGACCAGACTGGTGGTTCACAGTTCTCTATTGACCAGACCCGTGGTTGGCTGTTCTCCATTGACCAGACCTGTGGTTCACAGTTCTCCATTGACCAGACCTGTGGTTCTCAGTTCTCTATTGCCCAGACCTGTGGTTCACAGTTCTCTATTGACCAGACCCATGGTTCACAGTTCTCTATTGACCAGACCCATGGTTCACAGTTCTCTATTGACCAGACCCGTGGTTCACAGTTCTCCATTGACCAGACCCGTGGTTCACAGTTCTCTATTGACCAGACCCGTGGTTGGCCGTTCTCTATTGACCAGACCCGTGGTTCACGGTTCTCTATTGACCAGACCGGTGGTTCACAGTTCTCTATTGACCAGACCCGTGGTTGGCTGTTCTCCATTGACCAGACCTGTGGTTCACAGTTCTCCATTGACCAGACCTGTGGTTCACAGTTCTCTATTGCCCAGACCTGTGGTTCACAGTTCTCTATTGACCAGACCCGTGGTTGGCCGTTCTCTATTGACCAGACCCGTGGTTCACGGTTCTCTATTGACCAGACCTGTGGTTCACAGTTCTCTATTGACCAGACCTGTGGTTCACAGTTCTCCATTGACCAGACCCGTGGATGGCCGTTCTCTATTGACCAGACCCGTGGTTCACGGTTCTCTATTGACCAGACCTGTGGTTCACAGTTCTCTATTGACCAGACCCGTGGTTGGCCGTTCTCTATTGACCAGACCCGTGGTTGGCTGTTCTCCATTGACCAGACCTGTGGTTCACAGTTCTCCATTGCCCAGACCTGTGGTTCACAGTTCTCTATTGACCAGACCCGTGGTTCACAGTTCTCCATTGACCAGACCCGTGGTTCACAGTTCTCCATTGACCAGACCTGTGGTTCACAGTTCTCCATTGACCAGACCCGTGGTTCACAGTTCTCTATTGACCAGACCTGTGGTTCACAGTTCTCTATTGACCAGACCCGTGGTTGGCCATTCTCTATTGACCAGACCCGTGGTTCACAGTTCTCTATTGACCAGACCCGTGGTTCACAGTTCTCTATTGACCAGACCTGTGGTTCACAGTTCTCTATTGACTAGACCTGTGGTTCACAGTTCTCTATTGACCAGACCCGTGGTTCACAGTTCTCCATTGACCAGACCCGTGGTTCACAGTTCTCTATTGACCAGACCCGTGGTTCACAGTTCTCTATTGTCCAGCTAGTGATTATTCTCCTTGGGAGAGGGAGGAAAACAAAGGCAAGTAGGGTCTCTTTGGATTGAGGTGGCTCCAAGGTGACACAACTGGCAATGACAAGTTTCGGGATCAAGTCAACCGTCTGTGGCAGATTCAATAATCTGATATGAGCATGCAAACTTAACAGTGCGTCAGCAGATAAGGCTAGAGGTTGCAAAAATATTAAAAAGACAGCACTAAAGGCTTTGTGAATTGACAGCTCAAATAGAAATAAATATGTACGATCTGATAGCCATTGCAGAGACATGGCTGTAAGATGACAAAGGCTGGAACCTGAACATTCAAGGGTACTTGACATTTCGGAAGGATGGGGAGCTAGGAAAAGATGGAGGGGTAGCTCTGTTAATTAAGGATGACATGAGTATAATAGAGAGAAATTACCTTAGTTCTAAACACCAAGATGTAGAATCAGTTTGGGTAGAGATAAGAAATAGTAAAGGCAAGAAGTCACTTGTGGGAGTAGTTTATAGGCCCCCTAACAGTAACCCCCACACTGTAGGACAGGGTATACAGGAAGATTGTGTATACAGGGGGTTTGTGAGAAAGGAACAGCGATAATCATGGGTGATTTCAATCTACGTATAGTTTGGAAGAATCTGATTTGAAAAGGTAGCCTGAAAGATGAGTTCATAGAGTGCTTCAGGACAATTTCTTAGAGCAGCACATTCTAGAGCTAACCAGAGAGCAGGCTATTCTAGATCTGGTAATGTGTAATGAGACAGGATCAATTAATGACCTCATTGTAAAGGAGCCTCTAGGTAGCAGTGATCACAATATGATTGAACTTCACATTCAGTTTGAGGGAGAGAAGAGTAAATCTAAGACTAGTGTTTTAAACTTAAATAAGGGCAATTATGAAGGCATGAAGACAGAGCTGGCTAAAGTGAACTGGGAACTTAGGTTAAGGGATCTGTCAGTAGACATGTAGTGGCAGGCATTTAATGAGATATTTCATAACACTCAGCAAAGATATATTCCAGTGAGAAAGGAAGACTCTAGGGGAAGGACATACCATCCGTGGCTAACTAAGTAAATTAAAGATAGTATCAAATTGAAAGAAAAAGCATACAATTCCGCGAAGTTTAGTGGCAGGTAAGAAGATTGGACTGAATATAAAAAACAGCAAAGAATGACTAAAAGAATAATAAGGAGGGAGAAATTCAAGTACGAGAGAAAGCTAGCTAGAAATATAAAAACAGATAGTAAGAGTTTCTACAGGTATTTAAAAAGGAAAAGAGTAAGTAAAGTGAGTGTTGGTCCTCTAGAGAGAGTCTGGGGAATTAATAATGGAGAATAAGGAAATGGCGGGTGAATTGAACAGATATTTTGCATCTGTCTTCACTGTAGAGGATACAAATAACATGCCAGAAATAATTGTGAATCAAGTGGTGAAAGGGAGGGAGGAACTCAAAACATTTACAATCACCAGGGAAAGGGTTTTGAAAAAATTCTTAGAACTAAAAGCTGACAAGTCCCCAGGTCCTGACGGACTTCATCCTAGGGTCTTAAAAGAAGTGGCTGCAGAGATAGTAGATGCATTGGTATTAATTTTCCAAAATTCCCTAGATTCTGGAAGGGTTCCATCAGATTGGAAAAAAGTGAATGTAACTCCTCTATTCAAGAAAGGAGGGAGATAGAAAGCAGGAAACTACAGGCCAGTTAGCTTAACATCTGTCATAGGGAAAATGCTAGAATCTATTATTAAGGAGGTTATAGCAGGGCACTTAGAAAATCTCAATGCAATCAGGCAACGTCAACATGGCTTTGTAAAGGGAAATCGTGTTTGACTAATTTATTAGAGTTCTTTGAGGAAGTAACAAGCAAGTGGATAAAGGGGATCCTGTGGATGTGGTGTACTTGGATTTCCAGAAGGCTTTTGACAAGGTGCCACATCAAAGGCTACTACACGAAACAAGAGCTCAATTGCTAAATTTAAATGTGAGATAGATAGCTTTTTGGCAACCAAAGGTATTAAGGGATATGGGCCAAAGGCAGGTATATGGAGTTAGATCACAGATCAGCCATGATCTTATCAAATGGCGGAGCAGGCACAAGGGGCTGAATGGCCTACTCCTGTTCCTATGTTCCTATGGTGTAGGGGGTAACATATTAGCATGGATAAAGGATTGGTTAGCTAACAGGAAACAGAGAGTAGGCATAAATGGGTCATTTTCAGGTTGGCAAGATGTAATGAGTGGAGTGCCACAGGGATCAGTGCTTGGGCCTCAACTATTTACAATCTGTATCAATGATTTGGATGAAGGGACCGAATGTATGGTTGCTAAATTTGCTGATGACACAAAGATAGGTAGGAAAGTAAGTTGTGAAGAGGACATAAGGAGTCTGCAAAGGGATATAGATAGGTTAAGTGAGTGGGCAAAAATTTGGCAGATGGAGTGTAATGTGGGAAAATGTGAACTTGTCACTTTGGCAGGAGGAATAGAAAAGCAGTATATTATTTAAATGGGGAGAGATTGCAGAACTCTGAGGTACAGAGGGATCTGGATGTCCTAGTACATGAATCACAAAAAGTTAGTATGCAGGTACAGCAAGTGATTAGGAAGGCAAATGGAATTTTGTCATTTGTTGCAAGGGGAATGGAATATAAAAGTAGAGATGTTTTGCTACAGTTGTACAGGGCATTGGTGAGACCACATCTAGAATACTGTGTGCAGTTTTGGTCTTCTTATTTAAAAAAAGGGCTTAATTACTTTGGAGGGGGTTCAGAGAAGGTTCACTCAACTGATTCCTGGGATGAGGGGGTTATCTTATGAGGAAAGGTTGGACAAGTTGGGTCTGTATACATTGGAGTCTAGAAGAATGAGAGGTGATCTTATTGAAACATACAAGATCCTGAGGGAATTAGAAGGGGTAGATGCTGAGAGGATGTTTCCCCTTGTGAGAGAGACTAGAACTAGGGGCAACAGTTTAAAAATAAGGGGTCTCCCGTTTAAGACGGAGATGAAGAGAAATTTTTTCTCTCAGAGGGTCGTGAGTCCGTGGAAGTCCCTTCCCCAGAGAGCGGTGGAGGCAGGGTCATTGAATATTTTTAAGGCTGAGTTAGATAGATTCCTGATTAACAAGGGAGTCAAAGGTTATAGTAGGTAGATGGGAAAGTAGGGTTGAGGTCACAATCAGATCAGCCATGATCTTATCAAATGGCAGAGCAGGCTCGAGGGGCCGAATGGCCTACTCCTGCTCTTAATTCATATGTTTGTATGTACCTGAACTAGACCTGTCACCGGAGGGTGGCATTCTTCCCACTTGGCATCAAATGATCCTGCAAACCAATCACCTAGCTGGATAAAGAGCGGGAAGCTTACCTGTGCTCTGGACTGGTAGGCTGTATGGTTTTAGTTGGTTAAAGTCCAGCTCACACTTAGGGGTTCCTGTGCTTACAGGCTCCCAACCTGCGTCAAATCAGAGAGATGGAACTAATGGGTTGAATGACCTGCAAACTGCAAATAACATAAGAGATCAGCAGTGAGGTGATGGTGAGACATAAAAAGAATAAAAAGTGAGAAAGACTGGAGCACGTAATCCAGGCTGACAATTCAGTGCAGTACTGAGGGAGTGCAGCACTGTTGGAGGCGCCGTCTTTCAAATGAGACCTTAAACTGAGGCCCCCTTCTCCCTCTCAGGTGGACGTAAAAGATCCCACGGCACTATTTCAAAAGAGGAACAAGGGAGCTCTCCATAGTGTCCTGAGCAATATTTATCCCTCAACCAACATCACTAAAAAAAACAGGTTATCAGGTTGTTATCTCATTACTGTCTGTTGGACCTTGCAGTGAGTAAATTGGCCACTGCGTTCCCTACATTACAACAGTATCGACACTTCAAAAAGTACTTCATTCAATGTAAAATATGTTGGGACATCCCGAGGTCGTGAAAGGCGTTATATCAATTCAAGTTCTTTCATTCGTTCCTTCTTTCCTGAGTTCAGCGCTGCTGGCTATGGAAGCAGAATCTTACAGCACAGGAGGAGGCCATTCGGCCCATCGGGGCTGTTGCGTTGGGATGGGCTCCACTTTAAACTGGGCTGGGACCAGTGTCCCGGCGAATCGAATAACTGGGGCTGTAGATAGGGCTTTAAACTAAAAAGGAGGGAGAAGGGGTCAGGCGAGGGGAAATGTAGAAATCTAATGAGAAAATTTAAAGCAACAGAGCAGTGTAGTGATTTGGGTAAAGATAAGCAGAGTGTGGCAGGAAGGGATAGAGTTTACCGGTAATAGTGCATCAGCAAATAAGGTCAAAGCAGGGAAAAATGGTAAAAAGTTAAAATTAAAGGCTCTTTATCTGAATGCACGGAGCATTCGTAACAAGATAGATGAATTAGTTGCACAAATAGAGATAAATGGGTTTGATCCAATAGCTATTACAGAGTTGACCAAGGTTGGGAACTAAATATTCCAGGGTACTTGGTGATTCGAAACAACAGAGTGGAAAAGGAGTGGGGTAGCCCTGATAATAATGTATGACATAAGGACAGTGGTGAGAAAGGATCTTGGCTCAGAGCATCAGGAAGTAGAATCAGTATGGGTGAAAATAAGAAATAACAAGAGGCAGAGAACACTGGTGGGAGTAGTTAATAGGTCCCCTAATAGTGTCTATACCATTGGACAGAGTACTAATCAAGAAATAAAGAAATAATAGGAGATTGTAACAAAGGCAATGCAATAATAGTGGGGGATTTTAAACTGCAAATAGACTGGACAAATCAAATTGGCAAAGGTAGTCTGGAGGATGAGGTCATGGAATGTATTTGGGATGGAACAATATGTCATGGAACCAATCAGGGAACCGGCTATTTTAGATTTGTACTGTGTAATGAGACAGGGTTAATTAGTAATCTCACAGTAAAGGATCCTCTGGGGAAGAGTGATCATAATATGATAGAATTTCACATTGAGTTTGAGAGTGACATACTTAAGTCTGAAACTAGAGTCTTAAACTGACAACCCTGGTGGAACAACATTCCTGCCAACCATGGGCGGTCTGCTAGGGCTCCCATTGGGCATTGAACATGACTGGGAGCGTGCAGAGAGGCCACGCCCAGCAGGTCAAGCTGCGAAGAGACGGAGGACGAGGAGGTGCAGGGCACTGAGCAGGAGACCCTGCCCAATGAGAGCCTTCAGGGATCAATTCTCTTACCTCAACATGACCGAGGAGGATTGCATCCGACGCCTAAGGTTCACCAAGGAAGCCGTCACCGAGATCTGTCAACTTGTGTGGCCACAACTGCAGCCTCAGAGCAGGGCGAGGACAGCATTGCCTGTGGCTGTGAAGGTCACCGTGGTGCTGAATTTCTACAGCTAAGGAGCATTTCAGGCCTCTGCTGGCGACATGTGCAACATCTCGCAGTATGCAGTGCACTGCTGCATAAGGGAGGTCACAGATGCACTGTACCAGATGAGGAACAGGTTCATCACCTTCCCTCTCGACAGACACAATCAGAACAAGCAAGCACGGGGGTTCGCCCACATTGCTGGCTTCCCCATGGTGCAGGGCGCCATGGACTGCACACATATTGCCCTGCGTGCCCCGCACATCAACTCAGCTGTCTTCGTCAACCGAAAGGGCTTCCACTCCCTCAACGTGCAGCTGGTGTGTGACCACACGCATCGTATCTTGGAGGTCGATGCCCGCTACCCTGGGAGTAGTCACAACGCCTTCGTCATGCGGCAGTCCAACGTGCCAGCTATCTTTCATCCGACTCGCCAAGTCAAAGGCTGGCTACTAGGCGACAAGGGCTAGCCCCTCATATCGTGGCTCATGACACCGGTCAGGAATCCACGCACACGTGCAAAGCAGACCTATAATGAGAGCCATGCTGCCACACACAGCATCGTGGAGCACACTATAGGCCTCCTCAAACAACGCTTCCGCTGCCTAAACCGGTCTGGAGGAGCCCTGCAGCACTCCCCTGAGCAGGTGGGTAGATTTGTGGTGATCTGCTGCAAGCTGCACAACCTCGCCATCATGAG
Organism: Heptranchias perlo; assembly: GCF_035084215.1. Classification (NCBI taxonomy): domain Eukaryota; kingdom Metazoa; phylum Chordata; class Chondrichthyes; order Hexanchiformes; family Hexanchidae; genus Heptranchias; species Heptranchias perlo. Next base: position 13,168,167 of record NC_090333.1, on the reverse strand, counting down.
GGACCAGCCTTTGCCACCAATGACTGCAGAAGATCCTGAGCCAGAGGTGGAGGAGGAGGAGGCTGAGGAGGAAGAGACGGAGGAGCAGGAGGAGGAAGAGGCTGAGGAGGAGCAGGAGGAGAGGGTGGAGCCGGAAGAGGTGGTGGAGGAAGACGCAAGGGTGCAACAGGAACCACATGCCTTGTCTGCAAGGGCTGTGCCTGCTCGCCTGATCCGTGCCCGCTATCAATAATTGGAACTACGTCCCCCAACACACCAACAGTCCTACGTCCCCCACCTTTCCCCTCCCACAAGACAATCAAATCGCCCTCCATCAGATTACACATTGGTGTCCCTCTCAGCTCATTGCATGAACAAAAACCACCACCAAATGCAAAATCAAACTATGGATTAATAAATGAAAATATGCAAACATAACAGAACTATTCACCCTTGTGCATTCCCTTAGTGCCTGTTGTCCGTGTGCCTTTACCTATCCTAGTGCTCCTACGAGGTGCTTCCCCAGTGGCTGGAGCATGGGTGGTGGAAGGCTGCTGGCTTTCAATGGAGGAACTTACAGATGGTCTTGGAGAACATCCTCGAGCAGCTCTGGGCCTGGAGGTCCTGCCTTCAGACTGCACCATCTCAGCTTGGGCTGCAGCAGTCTGGCCTGGCTGGCTGATAGGCAACAACAGGGGCACTGGTGGAGCAGCAGGGGTGGGAGCAGGAATGCTGTCGTCCTGAGAGAGGACAGCAGGTCCGACTGCCATGGCGCCACTGCCACTCTCCCGGGGCGACGCCTCAGCACTCCTGGTGATCGGCAGGAGAACGGATTGCTGGAGAGCTGTGATGCCCTGGAAGCTCCATTCCACAGTGGTCCCCAGAGCCACGATAGCAGCAGTCTGAGCTTCCAATGCAGCAGTCAGACCTTGGATGGCAGATGTTTGTGCTGCAATGGATGATGTGACATCAGTCATCAGACGCTGCATCATGGTGGGTTCCACAGGTGCGCTGATGGAGGTGACCACCCATTCCATGTTGGAAAGGATGGGCTCCAAGCTCTGCGCAAAGCCCTGCGCCAAGTTGGAGCTGGACTCCTCCATGCCCCTTCTCATTATGCTCAGGCTTTCTGGCAGGTTTTCCAGTGCTCCAAGCATTTGTTGGTGTATGCCCATCAGCCGTCTTCTGCAGCCTGGCCCATCGAAGTCCTCATCTGACTCCTCTGTAGCAGAACGAGTGAGCAACCTCGCCCTCCGGCGAGTTGGCTCCTGTGGTATCCATTCCCTCCGCCCCGGCTCCTGCGCACTTGTGCTCGGTGTCTCACCACGTGCAGATCCCTCCTCTAACCTAACCTCTAAAGGACGCCCAGTGTCAGACTCTGAGCTGGTGGAAGCAAGTGTCAGATCAAATGACGGTGTGGCTTCAGTATCCTCCTCCTCCCCCTCCTTCTCCTCCTCCTCCTCCTCCTCCTCAGGTGCCGCCACGTGTTCTTGGGTATCTGCAATGACATAGGGAAACAGGTTGAGTTGTGGAGTGGGGAGAAGAGCAAGTTCGAGGTGCGTGCTGGCAGCATGTGCATCACGTGAGTCAGAAAAGATTATGGGAGGAGGGAGATGTGGAAAAGGAGAAGGAGCATTAGATATGCAGAGATCCCCTTGAACGGGACCTCCAGCGAGGCACGTTGTAACGGCTGCAGCGACGGCCCGCCCAATGATCCTGAGCACCATCTCCTCTGGGGGGGTGAAGACATCTAGTCGTGCCCGTCCAGCCTCAGGTCCCTCCTGCTGGCAGGTGTTATACGCCGCCTTCTCCTGCAAGGCAGAGGACAGTGTGTGAGTGAGTGTCCTGCAAGGTGTGTGGGTGAATGCCTGTCATGGTCGAATAGCTGCCAGTTCGTGTGACTTGAGTGGTGGTTGTGTGGCCTGCAAGTGTGGTATTATGTGTGGTTGAGATGCAGCATTGCGTATGGATGGCAGTGTTTGTTGGTGGGTGGGTGGGTGACGGGAGGTTTGTGCATGGAGTATTGGTGCAGTTGGTAGGATGTACCACTTGACACTTGCATTCACTCACCTTGACTACTCGTGTCAAATCATTAAATTTCTTGCGGCACTGCACCCGCGTGCATGGTGCAATGCTCCTCGCATTCACCTCCTGTGCCACGGCCCGCCAATGCCTACGCAGCCGTAGTCAAGAAGGTCACCGGCCACCCTGCGGGTACATGCCTGCCGTCCTTTGGTCCACACCTTCCACCAGGGCCTCCAGAGCATCATCTGAGAATCTTGGTGCCCGCTCTCTTGCTGGTGCAGCTACTCGTGATGCCATTCTCCCTTCTCCTACTTGGCTGTGTATCTGCCATTGGAAATGCGCCTGCGCCTTTAAGTAGTGCAGGCAGCTGATGACGTGCGCTGTGCACGTCCCATTTCCAACTTCCTCATTCTTCGTGCAGCCTCTCAGCAGCGAGGGCTACGCTTGCTGCACGGAGATTTCATGGTAAGTATCAGGCAGCACAAAGTTCACGTGCTTAAGTGAGTGAGCAGGAAGGTGACAGATGGAGTATAATGTGGGGAAACGTGAGGTTATTCACTTTGGTAGGAAGAATAGAAAAACAATATTTTTTAAATGGTGAGAAACTATTAAATGTTGGTGTTCAGAGAGATTTGGGTGTCCTCGTACAAGAAACCAAAAAGTTAACATGCAGGTACAGCAAGCAACTAGGAAGGCAATTGACATGTCGGCCTTTATTGCAAGGGGATTGAAGTACAAGAGTAAGGAAGTCTTGCTGCAATTGTGGTATGACTTCACCTGGAGTACTGTGTATAGCTTTGGTCTCCTTATCTAAGGAAGGATAGACTTACCTTAGAGGCGGTGCAACGAAGGTTCACTAGATTGATTCCTGGGATGAGAGGGTTGTCCCATGAGGAGAGATTGAGTAGAATGGGCCTATACTCTCTGGAGTTTAAAAGAATGAGAGGTGATCTCATTGAAACATATAAGATACCGAGGGGGCTTGACAGGGTAGATGCTGAGAGGTTGTTTCCCCTGGCTGAAGAGTTTAGAACTAGGGGGCATAGTCGCAGGATAAGGGGTCGGCCATTTAAGACTGAGATGAGGAGGAATTTCTTCACTCAGAGGGTTGTGAATCTTTGAAATTTTCTACCCCAGAGGGCTGAGTTGTTAAGTATATTCAAGGCTGAGATGGATAGATTTTTGGACTCCAGGGGAATCAAGGAATATGGGAATCGTACGGGAAAGTGGAGTTAAGGTCGAAGATCAGCCATGATCTTATTGAATGGCGGAGCAGGCTCGAGGGGCCATATGGCCTACTCCTGCTCCTATTTCTTATGTTCTTATGTTCTTATCATGCCTGTGCCGGCTTTTTGAAAGAGTTATCCAATTGGTCCCACTTCCTCTGCTCTTTAGCCCTCCAAATTTCTCCTTTTCAAGTATATGTCCAATTCTTTTTCGAAAGTTACTAATGAATCTTCTTCCACTGGCTTTCAGGCAGATCATTACAACTCGCTGCGTAAAAAACATTCTCCTCATCTCCCCTCTGGTTCTTGGAAATACATCGCAGTTCCTTCATCGTCACTGGGTCAAAATCCTGGAACTCCCTACCTAACAGCACTGTGGGAGAACCTTCACCACACGGACTGTAACGGTTCAAGAAGGCGGCTCACCACCACCTTCTCAAGGGCAATTAGGGATGGGCAATAAATGCTGGCCTCGCCAGCACCGCGTAAATCCCATGAACAAATAAACAAAAAACTTTTGCCAATTATCTTAAATCTGTATCCTCTGGTTACCGACCCTCCTGCCAGTGGAAATAGTTTCTCCCTATCTACTCTATCAAAACCCTTCATAATTTTGAGCACCTCTACTAAATCTCCCCATAACCATTTCTGCTCTAAGGAGAAGAATCCGGGCTTCTCCAGTCTCTCCGCATAACTGAAGTCCCTCATCCCTGGCACCATTCGAGTAAATCTCCTCTGCACCCTCTCCATGGCCTTGACACCCTTCCTAAAGTGCGGTGGCCAGACTTGGACACGATACTCCAGCTGAGGCCTAACCAGTGATTTATAACATCAATTTACCTACGAATTAAACAATCTAAGACAAGAGGCCACGAGCTGAAGATAAGCACTAGATAAGTGAAGAGGGGAAACAAAAAGAGATATTTTCATACCGAGGGTTTCCAGAATAAGGAATGCTTTGCTACTGGATAATCACTTGAAGAATATAAAACGGTGCGGGGAGAAAAGAAGACATTGGATTCATTTGGGGAGAAAATGCGTGTAAACTGTGTAAAATCAGGCCGGAAGAGGAGCCTAAGTTCAGCATAGGCAAGTTGGGCTGAATAGCCTCTCCCTTTGCTAACATTTCTGTTTCAGTTAATGGTTAACTCTCAGCATAATTTGTATTCTATATCCAAGCATTCTATTAACCTTTTTATCGCTTCACCACATTTTACGATAAGACTATGGAACATTCGTAAGTATTCGCCCTCAGGCTGTGGTACTCAATTATCAAACAATATTTGCACAAAATGCATTAAATACATCAAAAAACATATAGTATGTGATAGATTGTTTAATATTTCCTCTGAGTAACATCCATGAATATTTACTAAATCTACTTTATAATGAATCCATTTATATTTGCAATATCTAGCGCACTCATTACCTCCAAAGGCACTGTTCAAATTGTTGATTACAGAAAATTAATTATATAGGACTGAAAAATAAAGAAGCATTTTAGTTGGGTTGAAAAAGTATAGTGAGAAAAGGGGGAGGGATTAGGGTTACAGATACACCAAGTCAGAGAGGCAGAGTTAATGGGTCAAATAACCTGTAAACTGCTTAGTAGAAGACTATTATAGGGCTTAAATGACCAGCACTAAGGTGATGGTGAGACAGAAGAAGGATAAAAAGTGAGAGAGACTCGAGGACATAATCTAGGCTGACACTACAGCGCAGAACTGAGGGAGTGCTGCACTGTTGTAGGTGCCGTCTTTCGGATGAGATGTTAAACCGAGGCCCCATCTGCCTTCTCAGATGAACGTAAAAGATCCCAAGGCACTATTTCGAAGAAGAGCAGGGCAGCTTTCTCTGTTGTCCTGGTCAATATTTATCCTTCAACTGACATCACTAAAACAGATTATCTGGCCATTATCACATTGATGTTTGTGGGAGCTTGCTGTGCGCAAATTGGCTGCTGCGTTTTTTTATATTGCAACAGTGACTACACTTCAAAAGTATTTAATTGGCTCTAAAGCACTTTGGGACATCCTGAAGTCAGGAAAGGTGCTATATAAATACAAGCTCTTTTTCTCTCTTTTTCAAAAAGGCAGAAAATAGAGATAGGGAAAACAAAAGACAAGTTGCAAAAGCAGAACATCTAAAATTAAAACAGAAAACAGGATGGTGGGTGAGCAGGACTTGGTGCTGGATAAGATATTAGCAGCAGAGTTCTGGATGAGCAGACATTTACAGAGAGTGCAGGATGGGAGTCTGGCTGGGAGAGCATTGGAATAGTTAGATCTGGAGGTGACAAAGACATGGATGAGGGTTTCAGCGGTAGATGGACTGAGGCAGGCAATGTTACAGAGATGGGAGTAGGTGGTCTTTGTACTAGAGAGTATATGAAGAAAGAAGTTGCATTTATATAGCGACTTTCACGACCTCAGGATGTCCCAAAGCGCTTTACAGACAATGTACATTTAAAGTGCAGTCACTGTTTTAATGTAGAAAAATGGCATAGAATTGCATTGAATGTACAGCACAGAAACAGGCCATTCGGCCCAACAGGTCCATGTGGGTGTTTATTATAGGGTTCCACATGAGCCTTCTCCCTCCCTACTATATTCAACCCTTTATTCCTTTCTCCCTCATGTATTTATCCAGCCTCCCCTTAAATGCATCTATGCTATTCACCTCAATCACTCCTTATGGTAGCGAGTTCCACATTCTAACCAGTCTCTGGGTACAGAAGTTATGGGATCGGAAGCTCAGCTTGGGGTCGGATACGAGAGTGAGATTGCAAACAGTCTAGTTCAGCCTGAGACAACGGCCAGGGAGGGGGATGGAAGATTACAGAGTCATGGCATGGTCCGAAGACCATGATTTCAGTCTTCCCAACATCTAACTGGAGGAATCTGTGCTTCACAAACAAGCAATCTGACAACACAGAGGCAGTGGAGGGGTTGAGAGGTAACTTGGCATTCTCTAGGTGCAAGCTTCCACTATACGTTTTCACATCAGGATCCACAGGAAGATGCGGGGGGGGCGGGGGGGGGGGTCCCTTAGTACTACACTGAAGTATCAGCCTAGATTGTGTGGTTAAGGCCTGGAGTCGGGCTTGAACCCACAACCTTCTGGCAAGAATGTTGCCTAAGGAGCCAAACTGAGACTCCAGTCCGTAATTCAACTGAGGGGTTCTCACTAGATTATTTTGGATTAAAAAAAAGGCCCATTTGATCTTATCCTTCTGAATTTCTCCTTACTTGGCTTATTAGTATGTTATTTCTCTTCCTGTATACTAATGAAACGTGTGTTCTACAATAAGAAAGAAAAACTTGCATTTATATAGTGCCTTTCACAACCTCAAGGCGTCTCAAAGCGCTTTACAGCCAATGAAATACTTTTGAAGTGTAATCACTGTTGTAATGTAGGAAACGCGGCAGCCAATTTGCGCTCAACAAGCTCCCACAAACAGCAATGAGATAATGAACAGATCATCTGTTTTAGTGATGTTAGTTGAAGGATAAATATTGTCCAGGATACCAGGGAGAAAGCCCCTACTCTTCATTAAAATAGTGCCTTGGGACCTTTTACATCCACCTGAGAGGGCAGATGTGGTCTTGGTTATCGTCTCATCCGAAAGACGGCAACGCTGACAGTGTAGTGTCCCCTCAGTACTGCACTGGAGTGTCAGCCTAAATCTTGTGTACAAGTCTCTGGAGTGGGACTTGAATCCACAACCTTCTAACTCAGCAGTGAAAGTGCTACCAACTGAACCAGGACTGACAACTCTGATAGCAGTGTTTTCCTTTTGAGTAGCTATTGTTGCTTTTTGAAAACTAAAACAGAATATCACATGGAAGTGAATCACTTCTTTGATGGTCTCTGGAAGTGTGTTAATATTTACAGAAGTTCCAACACAGAGAAATTTGAAAATCACTACATGTCTCACCCGAGTATCAACCCTGTTATCTCCCAAAATCTACAACTGCATATTTCCCAGCGAAGTTACATGGAAAACCTGCCTAATTTATTTTTCCCCTTCCCTAACCCAAGTGTTCAAAATTATGAAGAGTAAATAAGGAGAAAATGTTTCCACTGGCAGGAGGGTCGGTAACCAGAGATAATTGGCTAAAGAAGCAGAGGGGAGATAAGGAGATAAACATTTTACGCAGCAAGTTGTTATGATCTGGAATGCTCTTCCTGAAAGGGTGATGGAAGCAGATTCAATAGTAACTTTCAAAAGGGAATTGGATAAATACTTAAAAAGGAAAAATTTACATTGAATTACATTGGATTACATCGAAACTAGAGCACAGAAACAGGCCATTCAGCCCAATTGCACAGTGTTCAGTTCTATTTGCATCCCCTCAAATAATGAAGCAGTCCGTGCCTGCATGCAGCAAGACCTGGACAACATCCAGGCTTGGGCTCATAAGTAGCAAGTAACATTCGCACCACACAAGTGCCAGGCAATGACCATCTCCAACAAGAGAGAGAGTCTAACCACCTCCCCTTGGCATTCAACGGCATTACCATCGCCGAATCCCCCACCATCAACATCCTGGGGGTCACCATTGAACAGAAACTTAACTAGACCAACCACATAAATACTGTGGCTACAAGAGCAGGTCAGAGGCTGGGTATTCTGCGGCAAATGACTCACCTTCTGACTCCCCAAAGCCTTTCCACCATTTACAAGGCACAAGTGTGATGGAATACTCTCCACTTGCCTGGATGAGTGCAGCTCCAACAACACTCAAGAAGCTCGACACCATCCAAGACAAAGCAGCCCGCTTGATTGGCACCCCATCCACCACCCTAAACATTCACTTCCTTCACCACCGGTGCACCGTGGCTGCAGTGTGCACCATCCACAGGATGCACTGCAACAACTCGCCAAGGCTTCTTCGACAGCACCTCCCAAACCCGCGACCTCTACCACCTAGAAGGACAAGGCCAGCAGGCATATGGGAACAACACCACCTGCACGTTACCCTCCAAGTCACACACCATCATCCTGACTTGGAAATATATCACCGTTCCTTCATCGTCGCTGGGTCAAAATCCTGGAACTCCCTACCTGACAGCACTGTGGGAGAACCTTCACCACACGGACTGCAGCGGTTCAAGAAGGCAGCTCACCACCACCTTCTCAAGGGCAATTAGGGATGGGCAATAAATGCTGGCCACATTGCATGAATGAATAAAAAAAATGTTTAAAACTGGTCTATGCCGGCATGCCAGCTGACACCTGTAACCACAAACTCCTCCAGTCCTACATTCCCCCCACCCCATCCTCCTGAATTCTCCATTCCTCTCATGTATCCCCCCATCTCCGGGCCCTACCATTGATGACAGAGCTTTCAGCCACCTAGGTCTGAACTGGTCTGCTCTCCCACCTTTCTCTCTCACTTCTTTATGCATCTTCTTTAAAACCCATCTCTTTGATGAAGCTTCTAGTCACCCCTTCTAATCTCTCTTTTCTTGGCTTGGCATCTACTCTCTTGACATCTTCTTGTGAAGGGCCTTGACGCGTTCCTGGTGCTATATAAATGCAAGTTAGTGTTTGTTGAACTAATGGGGAAGCTTCAGACAACTTTTCTTTATGAGTGATTTCTGACATTTGTCTTCTAACGAATGATTCATATGTTGACTTCAGCAATGATCGATGATCCTGTAATTCATTTTACTCCTCAAGTAAATTAAAAAAACAACATTAATCTGACGATGGCACACATGCTACTTCTAAAATTAAGTTACTGCAGTTTTATATTGGAAGCATTGGCTCAGAGATAATAACAAGTTGTAATGAAGACATTACTCTCCATGAAATGGAACTGAAATAATAAGATTTACCCACAGAATTCTTGTCAAAATCTGACTACAAGGAACATGTGTTCTGTGAACGTGTCAGAGCCAGTGGTAGTGTGTGCTCGCACTTTAGTTGTCTGATGTTAAGTTGTTAAGGTGTCAGCCTCAGCTCAGTTGGTAGCACTCTCACCTCCGACTCAGAAGGTTGTGGATTTAAGTCCCACTCCAGTGATTTGAGCACAAAATCTAGGCTGACACTCCAGTGCAGTACTGCAGTGCTGCGTTGTCGGAGGTGCCATCCTTTGGATGAGACTTTAAACCGAGGCCCTGTCTGCCCTCTCAGGTGAACGTAAATGATCCCACGACACTATTTGAAGAAGAGCAGGGGAGTTCTCCCCGGTGTTTTGGCCAATATTTATCCCTCAACCAACATCACTAAAACAGATTATCTGGTCATTATCGCATTGCTGTTTGTGGGACCTTTCTGTGCGCAAATTGGCTGCTGTGTTTCCTACATTACAACAGCGACTACACTTTGAAAGTAAGTCATTGGCTTTATAAGCGCTTTGGGACGTCCTGAGGTCATGAAAGGTGCTCTGTAAAAGCAAGTCTTTCTTTCTTTTGATGCAATTTTGGCAGCCTCTGATCAACAAAGGGCCATCTAACGAGTGCCCAGAAGAGTTTTAGTGGACTATCAAAAAAGGGCTTGCGTTCCAATCAACTTACCTTTGGAGACTTTATTTAAACATAATTACACTTCGCCAAGGAATGGGTAATGCCTGGCCCAAATGGCTATGGACCGCAGAACAGAGGTCGGTCAAAAGACTTGACGCTGTCAGCCTTAGGGAATTTGGTGAATGGACAAATGACAAGCAAGTTACAGAGACAGACGGGGAAGATGTGAGACTGGTGAAGTCTGAATCCTAACATAGGGAAGCTGGAAGAGTTTAGTACCATTAGCAGATGCAGTGTTGAAATGGTTCGGTTTCCTGTATTTTAAACAGCTTCCGTAATGAGGCCCTTTGGGAGAAACGTCATATTGGCTGACATCTAAGGTCAGAAATAGTGCCAGCATGAATATTTCAGGCGGTTAAAGATTATGTTTACTTTTCTTTAGTTTTTTTAAGACGCTGTGTTAAAGCATTCCCTTCCTGACGATGATCTTAGCCAATTCCAAGTCAACTTAATGAACTTGGATTGAATAAACCCAGTGTTTTCGAAATCATTTGTTGAACATTTAAGTCGGGTGCCATGGGCTCTTAAAACAAAGATGGTTAAGGTAACCTAATGTAACTGAGGCACACTTTCAACAGGTTCATTTGGGCTAATAACCAAGTGGCCAAATTCTAATTTACAATTTGATTCCAAATGTAAGTACATTTGAGTTGGATTATTAACAATATTATTGCCATAAAATTTAGATCACTTTTAACTGAAATAAGATTAGAATGAAGTAATAATAACCATCTATACATCAGGAGGCAAATTGGTACATAGTTCAGTCGGAAATCTATAAAGTCCTTGGACACTGTGCAACTGGGAATAGACTGGTAAAGGAACTGCTGCAACATTTGTTAGGTTTACCCTAGAATCATAGAATTTTACGGCACAGAAGGAGGTCATTCAGCCCATCATGCCTGTGCCAGCTCTGTGAACAAGCTATCCGCTTAGTTCCATTCCCCTGTCCTATCCCCATATCCTTTTAAACTTTTCTTTTCAAAATATTTATCCACTTCCCCTTCGAAAGTTATTACCCATTCTGGTTCCACCACTGTTTGTGGTGAGGCATTCAATGGGAAACATAGGAAATATAGGAACAGGAGTAGGCCATTCAGCCCCTCGTGCCTGCTACGCCATGGCTGATCTGTGATCTAACTCCATATACTTGCCTTTGGCACATATCCCTTAATACCTTTGGTTGCCAAAAAGCCAAACAAACTTCTGCATGTTTTTTATTTAAAGTCTCCTACCCTCTCCCTTTGTTCTTTTGGTAATTATCTTTTATTTATGCCCTCTAGCTAATATGTCAACAACTCGTGAAAGTAATTTTCCCATATTTACCTGATCAAAACGTCTCATAATTTTGAATCGGTTTATCAGATCTCCTCTTCATTTTCCTTGTTCTAACAAAAAGAGCCCCAGTTTCTCTAGCCTAACTAAACCCCCTCATTCGTGGTGAACTCCTCGTGAATTTGTATTCTCTACTGCCGTGGTAGGTTAGAGTGAAGATTGTGGCTTACAATTGAATCCATCACATGGCATCTGATCCATTGTTGAACTTAGACGGGGCGAGGTGGCCTTCTGGAAGGCCTTGGGCTTCTTGACCTTAGTGCATTATGGAGTCAAACTTCAGAGATTTGCTGGCATTTTTGCGCTGGTACACTCTCCAATCTTCAAAAGCGAGACGGGCCTTGGTCTTTTATCATTCAGGATTTCCTATGTTTCCTACGTAGACTTACATCGAGTTACATCAAAACTACAGCACAGAAATAGGCCATTCGGCCCAATGGTCTATGCGGCATTTATGCTCCACACGAGCCTCCTCCCTCCCTACTTCATCTAACCCTATCAGGATACCCTTTTATTCCTTTCTCCCTCTTGTGCTTATCTAGCTTCCCCTTAAATGCATCTATGTTATTTGCTTCAACTGCTCCTTGTAGTAGCACGTTCCACATTCTTACCACTCTTTGAATAAAGAAGTTTCTCCTGAATTCCCTATTGGATTTGTTAGCAACTATTTTATATTTATGACCACTAGTTTTGGACTCTCCCACAAGTGGAAACATTTTCTCTACATCTATCCTATCAAACCCTTTCATTATTTTAAAGACCTCTATCAGGTCACCCTCAGTCTTCTCTTTTCTAGAGAAAAGAGTTGCAGCCTGTTCAGCCTTTCCTGATAAGGATAGCCTCTCAGTTCTGGTATCATCCTTGTGAATCTTTTTTCACCCTCTCCAATGCCACTATACAATTTCGATAATATGGAGACCAGAACTGTGCACAATACTCCATATGTGGTGTAGCCAAGGTTCTATACTAGTTTAACATAACTTCTTTACTTTTAAATTCTATTTCTCTAGAAATGACCCCTAGTGCTTTAGTGTCGTCCACAAATTTTGAAATTGTACTTCCGATTCCTGAATCCAAATCGTTAATGTAAATTGTGAACAATAGTGGTCCCAGCACCGATCCCTGTGGAACACCACTTTCCATCTTTTGCCGGTCTGAGTGGCTAACCCCTACTCTCTGTTTTCTGTTTTGTAGCCAGTTTGCTATCCATTCTGCTACCTGTCCCCTGACTCCACATGCTCTGACCTTAGCCATGAGTCTACATTACGGGACCTTATCAAAGGCCTTTTGAAAATCCAAATATATTACATCTACTACATTACCCTTGTCTACTCTTTCTGTTACTTCTTCAAAGAATTCAATAAGGTTGGTCAAGCACGACTTTCCCTTCTGAAAGATTGCAGTTATACGGGTGCTTTTGAAGGTTGGAGAGTGTAGCAGCGCAAAAATGGCAGTATAACTCTGAAGTCAGGTTCTGATCTGACTCAGTAGCACACTAAGGTCAAGAAGTTCAAGACCTCCCAGGTGGCCATTCTCGCCCCACTCGGTTCTTGATACTCTGTGGAGCTGGATGTAAAGCTAGGTTTATAAAGTGCTCAGGCTGGACTGGTCTCCTCACCACTTTAATAACTTACCGGAGAGTCTTTTCAATGTTAGGGGAAGACTGATCCTTCCAATCATGCTTCCCTAACATTAAAAAAATAGCCACTGGGGGAGAAGAGCTGTGTGCTTGTTTGCGTTCTCTGCTGGTGAGCAATTTGAAGCCCAAAGTATAACGGGTCTTTTTGGCCGCTCTTTGTATTCTACAGTTTGACTCAGTTGGTAGCATTCTAACCTCTGAGTCGGAAGGTTGTGAGTTCAAGCACATTATCTAGGCTGACACTTCAGCGCCCTACTGAGGGAGCACTGGAATGTCGGAGGTGCTATCTTTCGGATGAGTAATTGTGTTGAGGTTCTTTCTGCCGACTCAGATGGTCATATAAGATCCCATGGCAGTATTTGAAGAAGGGTACTGAGTTCCACTGGTATCCCTTAATCAAAACTATCAAAACGCAGACTTGCCTGGTCATTCATTGACTTGCTGTTTGTGGGACTTTGCTGTGTGCAATCTGACTGACTTGTTTGCCCACATAGGAACAGTGACTGAACTTTAAATGTAATCCACTTGTTGTAAAGCGCTTTGGGATGTCCTGAGGGAATGATGAGTCTCTGCATGAATGCAAGTTCTTTCTTGGCAGCGATTGCCCCTTGACCAACAGAGGATTATGAGTGCAGCCTCAGTGAGCCTTCCTACAAACTGAGGCTCCATCACTTTTACCCTTTTGGAAACACATCTCCAGATGACTTGAGCTTGGAACAGGTTGGAACACACTTGAACACAAGGATCAGAATTTTAAATTTGAGGCCTTGGTGGACCAGGATCCAATGTAGATCAGCAAGCAGAGGGGTGATGGGGGACTTGGTGTGATTTAGGATAAGGGCAGCAGAGTTTTGGATGAGCTAAAGTGGAATATGGGAGGCCAACCAGGAGAGTATTGGAATAGTCAAGTCTGGAGGTAACAAAAGCATGGATGAGGGTTTCAGCAGCTGATGGGCTGAGACAGGGACAGAGACTAGCGATATTACAGAGTTGGAAGTAGGCAGTCTTGATGATGGAGAGGATATGGGGTCAGAAGCTCAGCTGAGGGTCAATTCAGATACCGAGGTTGCGAACAGTCTGATTCAGCCTGATTTCGCAATAGCTTTTATCTATTAATGGGAAAATGACTGAGGAGAGAAGAAAATAGCACTAATTCTAAAAAGGTACAGCAGTACAATAAAGTGCAGGGGAATTCTATACTTATACAAGTGAGCATATCTTGAAAAATTCTACAAACCATTTAATATGGATCCGATCGTCTCAAGTTGCCCACAATAGCAGCAGCCACATTTACAAATTACATTTAGATGTCATATATTACAAGAATTATACTTTAATATTTTAGGTCAGCTTCATGAATTTGGCATCAAGTTCATTCTTGATGGCCGCAGGGGCAATTGATGCTGTGAATATTGTTCAGAAATTCAGTGCGCAGCAGCAGCAGAAATATAATCCCACCCACACTGCACACCAGGGCGAGGAAGGATTACTGCGGGGTTAACTTCATTAGCAAAAGATTGGAACCAATTTGTTGCTATGAAACAAGACCCTGCTTATAGCTAAAGTTGTGTTAAGCAATCGCCATGGATCGAGGTCATATTTTGAAACTGTAAATATGAGAAGTTTCATAGAATTATAAAATGATGCAGCACAGAAGAAGGTCATTCAGCCCATTGTGCCTGTGTCGTCTCTTTGGTAGAGCTATTCAATTAGGCCCACTCCCCTGCTCTTTCCCCAGAGCTATATTATTTTTTCCCTTCAAGTATTTATCCAATTCCCTTTTGAAAGTTATTATTGAATCTGCTTCCACCTTTCAGGCAGTGCATTCCAGATCATAACAACTTGCTGCATAAAAAAGAACATTCCTCGTGTTCCGTCTGGTTCTTTTGCCAATCATCTTAAATCTGTGTCCTCTGGTTACCGACCCTTCTGCCACTGGAAACAGTTTGTCCTTATTTACTCTATCAAAACCTTTCATGATTTTGAACACCTCTATCAAATCACCTCTTAACCTCTCTTAACCTAAGGAGAACAACCCCAGCTTCTCCAGTCTCTCCACATAACTGAAGTCCCTCATATCTGGTATCATTCTAGTAAATCTCTTCTGCACCCTCTCTAAGGTCTTGACATTCTTCCTAAAGTGTGGTGTCCAGAATTGAACACAATACTCCAGCTGAGGCCTAACCTGTGTTTTATAAAGGTTTAGCATAACTTCCTTGCGTTTGTACTCTATGCCTCTATTAATAAAGCCAAGGATCCCATATGCTTTTTTAACTGTCTTCTAAACTTGTCCTGCCAGTTTCAAAGACTTGTGTGCATACACCCCCAGGACTCTCTGTTCCTGCACCCCCTTTAAAATTGTACCATTTAGTTTAAATGAACTAATTCAAAAACGCGTGGAGGTGTTGGACAAGGAAAGACTATAAACCATCCGGCTGGTCCCATAAGATAGCGGCCTAGAAATTGGAGTGCACAGCACCCATTTTTTAGGCAGAAAATGGGCTCCGAAGGGTCTAATAGGACCTCCCAACCTCCCAAATTTCAAGGCTAATGTGTTTAATTGCCAGGCTTGAACCCATGATCTTTGGATTATAGAGGCAAGAGCATTACCAGCTGAGCCAAGACTGACACAAACAGTACACTGAACTCTACTTTGTGTCAGGAGCAAGTGGCTAGTGTTACAACAATCATACAATGCCAAGAACAATTCCAAATGCAACGAATGGAAAGAAAGGAGATGCAACGCATAGGTTTAATTAAAATAGATCATCAGAAAATTCAGAGTAAGAAAAGACCATCAACCCCATTCCATCTGAAGTCCACGTCTAATTATACTTTCATCAGACTCCTCCCTCCTCCCCTGCACTACCCCCCCCCCCAGTCCACCATTAACTCCTGCTTTGCCCTACTTAATCCCCTACTTTCAAAGAGCCAGAACAGGCACAGCGGGCTGAATGGCCTCCTTCTGTACTGTATAATTCTATGCTTTAGTGGACTCTAATTTCCTTCCCCTACCTCCCTTGATTCAAGCAGTCAGCCAATGACCTCTGCTATGGGAAGGTGGGAAGTGTTTCTTGAATGTTGGCAAGGCTGTCAGAGGGAGGCAGAGAGCAAATCTGAACTGCACCCCACTGTGAAGGATGAAGGGGAGAATTTCCAAGGAGTCACGCTGAGTCCTCGAGGCACCTGTCAAAAGGGCAGTGCAAGATTGGTGTTGGCAGAGAGTTTGGAGCAGGTCCAGAAAATGGTGTATAGCACATTTTTAAAAAAGGGGGATAAATTAAAGTCAAATATAAATGCAGACTGCAGTGGAATAAAAAAAAAGCTTACGTTAATATTGCACTTTATCAAATCTACCTAATGTCTCAAAGCGCTTCACATACAATGAACTACCTTGAAGTGCAGCGATTTATGTAGGCAAATGTGCACAGTAAGAGCACAAAAACAAGATTGAATCTGGTTTTTTTTATGGTGTTTGTTACATTTTTGTCTCTTTTCCACCCTTCTACAATCTGGACTGCACTGCCTGAAAGGGTGGTGGAAGCAGATTCAATAGTAGGTAATTGAATATATACTTGAAAAGGAAAAATTTGCAAGACTATGGGAAAAGAACAGGGGGAATGGGACTATTCGGATAGTTCTTTCAAAGAGCTAGCACAGGCCTAATGGGCCAAATGGCCTCTATCTGTATGATTCTATGATTGTATTCTAGATTATTTTGGCTCCTGCATCTTCGATCACTCTCGGTCATTCCATACATTTGAGATGTAGGTAAGCTTTCCATAATACACCCAGGACAAAAAAACCATGTCTGTTAATTACTTTTAGCTACTGGTCTTATCCGATTGTAAGATCTGCCTCACCTTCAACGAGTGAATAGAACACCACTCCTTCTGACCTCATTTTAAGTTTAAGACTACTAAGCAAATTCATTTAACACAAGACAAACAATTGAATAAATAGCAGACACAGAGTACAGTTATATATTTACATTAAACGTCCTTCCACCTAACTCAAGTGGAAAAGCAATAAAAGGATCACAACTCTAAGTGCAAAGGTAACCCTTTATAAATAACTTTTATATTACAGTCTTTCTTTTCAACAACAACAACTTGCATTTATGTTGCACCTTTATTGTAGTTAAAACATTCCAAGGTGCTTCACAGGAGCGTAATCAGACTAAATTTAATACCGAGTTACATAAGAACATAAGAAATAGGAGCAGGAGTGGGCCAATCGGCCCCTCGAGCCTGCTCCGCCATTCAATAAGATCATGGCTGATCTGGTCCTAACCTCAAATCTAAAATCATGTCCAATTTCCTGCCCGCTCCCCGTAACCCCTAATTCCCTTTACTTCTAGGAAACTGTCTATTTCTGTTTCTGTTTTAAATTTATTTAATGATGTAGCTAAAGAGATATTAGGACAGGTGACCAAAAGCTTGGTCAAAGAGGTAGGTTTTAAGGAGCATTTTAAAGGAGGAGAGAAAGGTAGAGAGACGGAGAGGTTTAGGGAGGGAATTCCAGAACTTGGGGCCTAGGCAGCTGAATGCACGGCCGCCAATGGTGGAGAGATTAAAATCGGAGATGCGCAGTAGGCCAGAATTGGAGAAGCGCAGAGATCTCAGAGGGTTGTAGGGCTGGAGCGAGGTGACAGAGATGGGGAGGGGCGAGACCATGGAAGGATTTGAACACAAGGATGAGAATTTTTAAAATCGAGGCGTTTTCGGACCGGGAGCCAGTTTAGGTCAGCGGGCACAGGGGTGATGGATGGACGGGACTGGGTGCGAGTTAGGATATGGGCGGCAGAGTTTTGGATGAGCTCACGTTTACTGAGGGTGCAAGGTGGGAGGCCGGCCTGGAGAGCATCGGAGTTTATTTATTTATCATTGCAGGAGTCGATACAAATCTAGACTATCTGTCAGAAGTTTCAAACTGATCGGTTCCTTCTGTCAGATTTTCATATTGATTCTCCTTCTTGATTTCAGAAATGTTCAGACTGACTCTCAGATTCAAATAGAACAACTACTTTTTATATCTCAGAAATAATTAGCTGAACTTCCTGAATTGGACAGTTCCTTTTTTAGATCTGAACAATCAGTTATATATAAACTGAAGTGATCACACAGCCTTGTTTAAGTTTGAATTATTCCTCCCTCAAGTCTGTAAATTACAAAAAACTGCGACATTGTATATTGAGTTAAGTTTGGTACAAAAATTTGAACTGCAGCCAGTTTTTCTTAAACTACTTCATTGGCTGCAAAGCACTTTGGGACGTCCTGAGGTCGTGACAAGGGCTATATAAATGCAAGTTTTTCTTTCTTTTTGCTTAAAATCGAGTGTTGTGTGAAGAAATCTCTGGGCTTTGGGATATTGGACTGTGGGAGCCGGTAAATTTTAATGATTCAATGCTGTCTAAAATAAGGTACTCAGGCAATAACCTCACATAACCTCATCACAATTACCAACAGATTGCAGCACATCATGCTCCTGAGATGATAAACACAAGGGCAGGCTGCATCTGGGCCAGAAACCACTGCAAGACTACCTCGTGAGAATTTCTAAACTGGCTTTGATATCCTTCATTAGGGACGGCAGTGTGCTTCCTTGTATTCAACTGGGCTTTATATGCAATTTAATAACAACAACTTGCATTTATATAGCGCCTTTAACATAGGAAAACATCCCAAGGTGCTTCACAGGAGTGTTATCAGACAAAATTCGACAAAATATTGGGATAGGTGACCAAAAGCTTGGTCAAAGAAGTAAGTTTTAAGGAGCAATGTGAAGGAGGGGAGAAGGGTAGAGAGGCAAAGAGGTTTAGGGAGGGAATTCCAGAGCTTAGAGTCGAGACGGCTGAAACTTGACTCCAATGTGTCCATTCCACTAGAGCAAGTGCAGTGGAATGGAACTCCTGTGAGCCCAAACCGAAGGCCACTGTCTCCTCGTCTCAAAGCCGGGGAGCACGGTTGTTTATGTGTTCAGGACATGGTCGACCTGTGGGCCTGTAGGGGAGCTCCAGAGTCACCCATCTCCGATCTAGAGGCAGGTATTGCAACGGCCCACAATCATTTTGACAGGTTAACCCAGATACCCCATCTTGGCCAAAGACACAAAAGTTGTCAATACCCCTTCGGCTCCTAAAGAAAGAGAAAAAGAAAGAACTTGCATTTATATAGGGCCTTTCATGACCTCATAAAGCCCATTAAGTACTTTTGAAATGTAGTCTCTGTTGTGATGTAGGGAAACAAGGCAGCCAATTTGTACGCAGCAAGGTCCCACAAACAGCAATAAGATAATGACCAGATAATCTGTTTTAGTCGGTTGAGGAGTAAATATTGGCCAGGACCAGGGACAACTCCCCTGCTCTTCTTCGAAATAGTGCCATGGGACCTTTTATGTCCACCCTTGAGAGCAGACAGGGCTTCCATTTAACGTCTCAGCTGAAAGACAGCACCTCTGACCACGCAGCACTCCCTCAGTACTGCACTTGAGTGTCAAACTGGAATATGTGCACAAGTCTCTGGTTCTGATTCAGAGCTTTCACTGAGCCAAAGCTGACACCAGGGTATCTTATTATAGGTAATCGTGTGGGTTTGAGCGCCTTTGCTTGGAAATCTTTTATGGGGCTTTCCCAATGGCCTCCAAAGAACGCATGCCAGCTCCTGGTTCCACCGAGACTTTACAAGGGCCCCTAAGCTTATTTCTTGTGCCTCAGTTCTCTGGGTTTAATTGAGTGGGGTGTGTCCCTACAGGGGAGAATTTGCCTTTTTCCACTCAACCAGAATTTACTGTGAATTTTACAGAATCTGGTCTCTGTTGGACGATCTGCCCATTCTCCTCCCTAGATTTGATTCGCAATTTTGGGGCCTTGAAGTTTCAAAGACCGATTTAGTCAAAGAATTCCAGGCCTCCTATGTGTATGATCCAAGGAAAGAAAGCAACTGGATCCATCTCCAGACTCCAGACTAGGAGCATGACCATGAACCCTACTTTTAACATTAGCTGCTTTAAAACATGATTTTTATTTCTAAATGTTAGCTGGATGTCTGACATATGTGGAAATCGGTCACCATGTTTAACCATCTCCAAACCAAATGACTGAGAAATTACTGAATGGGGCTTCTGCCTGGCTAATGGGAGTGCATTACCATCCCCATAGGGACACACCCCACTTAATTAGGAACATAGCAACAGGAGTAGGCCATTCAGCCACTCAAGCAGATTCCAGCATTCAATTAGATCATGGCTGATCTGTATCTTAACTCCATTTACTCACCTTGGTTCTATATCCCTTAATACCCTTGTCTAACAAAAATCTATGAATCTTAGTTTTGAAATTTTTAATTGACCCCCAGCCTCAACAGCTTTTTGGGGGAGAGAGTTCCAGATTTCCACTCCCCTTTGTGTGAAGAAGTGCTTCCTGACATCACCCCTGAATGGCCTAGCTCTAATTTTAGGGTTATACCCCTTTATTCTGGACTCCCCCACCAGAGGAAATAGTTTCTCTCTATCTATGCTACCAAATCCTTTAATCATCAAAATTAGATCACCTCTTAATCTTCTATACTCGAGGGAATACAAGCCGAGGCCAGTTAAACCCAAAAAGCTCAGGCGACAGGTGGAGATCAAAGTTTAGGGACAACAAGGAGTGTGTAGGGGTACTGCGGATGTTTCTAATAAGCTTCTCGCTGCTTGTTCAGCTAAAACCATCCTACTCAATGACAATGTAGCCACTACTTTGTTTTCCAGAGATGAGATTCATACGAACATATGTAAATGACTGGCAGGAAGAGACCAGCTGGTCCATCAAGCCTGCCTCACACTCATGATGGCTGGAGCATCATGACTAGACATTTCCTACACCTCACCCCCTCTCCCCTCCCCCCCCCTCCCACCCCCGCATCCATGTAATCTCCTGAGAGAGGCAAAAAAACACAAAAACCCAGGGCCAATGAGGGAAAAAATACTCTGGAAAATTCCTCTCCAACTCCCCCAGGTGATCGAAATCAGTCCAGGAGATCACATTTTTTAAAATTCGTTCATGGGATGTGGGCGTCGCTGGCGAGGCCGGCATTTATTGCCCATCCCTAATTGCCCTTGAGAAGGTGGTGGTGAGCCACCTTCTTGAACCGCTGCAGTCCGTGTGGTGAAGGTTCTCCCACAGTGCTGTTAGGAAGGGAGTTCCAGGATTTTGACCCAGCGACGATGAAGGAACGGCGATATATTTCCATGTCGGGATGGTGTGTGACTTGGAGGGGAACGTGCAGGTGGTGTTGTTCCCATGTGCCTGCTGCCCTTGTCCTTCTAGGTGGTAGAGGTCGCGGGTTTGGGAGGTGCTGTCGAAGAAGCCTTGGCGAGTTGCTGCAGTGCATCCTGTGGATGGTACACACTGCAGCCACTATGTGCCGATGGTGGAGGGAGTGAATGTTTAGGGTGGTGGATGGGGTGCCAATCAAGCGGGCTGCTTTGTCCTGGATGGTGTCGAGCTTCTTGAGTGTTGTTGGAGCTGCACTCATCCAGGCAATTGGAGAGTATTCCATCATGTTCCTGACGTGTGCCTTGTAGATGATGGAAAGGCTTTGGGGAGTCAGAAGGTGAGTCACACGCCACAGAATAGCCAGCCTCTGACCTGCTCTTGTTGCCACAGTATTTATGTGAATTGACCAGTTACATTTCTGGTCAATGGTAACCCCCAGGATGTTGATGGTGAGGGATTTGGTGATCGTAATGCCGTTGAATGCCAAGTGGAGGTGGTTAGACTCTCCCTTGTTGAAGATGGTCATTGCCTGGCACTTGTGTGGTGCGAATGTTACTTGCTACTTATCAGCCCAAGCATGGATGTTGTCCAGGTCTTGCTGCATGCGGGCATGGACTGTTTCATTATCTGAGGGCTTGCGAATGGAACTGAACACTGTGCAATCATCAGCGAACATCCCCATTTCTAACCTTATGATGGAGGGAAGGTCATTGATGAAGCAGCTGAAGATGGTTGGGCCTAGGACACTGCCCTGAGGAACTCCTGCAGCAATGTCCTGGGGCTGAGATGATTGGCTTCCAACAACCACTACCATCTTCCTTTGTGCTAGGTATGACTCCAGCCACTGGAGATTTTCCCCTGATTCCCATTGACTTCAATTTTACTAGGGCTCCTTGGTGCCACACTCGGTCAAATGTTGCTTTGATGTCAAGGGCAGTCACTCTCAACTCATCTCTGGAATTCAGCTCTTTTGTCCATGTTTGGACCAAGGCTGTAATGAGGTCTGGAGCTGAGTGGTCTTGGCGGAACCCAAACTGAGCATCGGTGAGCAGGTTATTGGTGAGTAAGTGCCGCTTGATAGCATTGTCAACGACACCTTCCATCACTTTGCTAATTATTGAGAGTAGACCGATGGGGCGGTAATTGGCCGGATTGGATTTGTTGTGGAATCGCTTAGCTCTGTCTATAGCATGTTGCTTCCACTGTTTAGAATGCATGTAGTCCTGTGTTGTAGCTTCACCAGGTTGGCACCTCATTTTTAAGTACGACTGGTGCTGCTCCTGGCATGCTCTTCTACACTCCTCTTTGAACCAGGGTTGATCCCCTGGCTTGTTGGTAATGGTGGAGTGAGGAATATGCCGGGCCATGAGGTTACAGATTGCGCTGGAATACAATTCTGCTGCTGCACATGGACCATGTGATATCTGTATAAAGCCACTTACCATCTTGTATGATGCCATCTTTGCCCCAATGAAGAATCGGTCCAGCTCCCTTTTGAAGGCATGCAGAGAGTCACGACCCACCACACCAGCTGGCAATGCAGTCCAGACGCTCACTACTCTCTGGAAAAAGAAGAACCATCTAACATCCAGTCTATTCTTACTCTTGTGAGCTTAAACAAATTTCAAAAAGCTAGTTGCAGTTTTAGCATCTCACCTGAAGGACATCACTTTCATCAATGCAGCACACCTTGACTGGAATGTTGAGCTGGACTATGAGACTCAGATCCTGGAGTGGAGCTTGAACCCACAACCGCAAGGTGAGTGAATTGCCAACTGAGTGGAGCTCCTGCCAGTTTGGCTCCAGTGAGTTTGATTCAGAAAGCACTGCCGAGGGTAGAGAAGATGAACCACATGGCTTAATTTCAAACAGCTTTGAATGTGATCAGCCTTTTCATATTCATCTGTTATTCTCCCTTATGTGATATTACAAGCTTCAATGCTGATTGTATTTGTGACTAACATGCAAAATATGATACTTTAACGTATCGTGTTAAACTGGACAGATTTGTAGTGAAGTTAATTCGTGATGTTAGTATAAATGCTGTCTCTGGGCTGCTTTAGCCATTTTAGTCTTTTTCTAGATGCTGCTTACTGCAGTGTGTAAGAGGAGTTCCTGGATTCAATATAACCATGATTAGACGGTAACACATTTTAAACAATTTGAAACTGAACAGTGCTTAGTGGATAGCACTCTCACTTCTGAGTCAGAGGTTCTGGGTACAAGCCCCACTCCAGAGGCTTGAACACATAATCTCGGCTGACACTTCAATGCAGTACTGAGGGAGTGCTGCGCTGTTGGAGATGCCGTCGTACGGACGAGACATTAAACCGAGGCCCCGCCTACCCTCTCAGGTGGACGTAAAAGATCCCATGGCATTATTTCGAAGAAGAGCTGGGGAGTTCTCCCCGGTGTCCTGGCCAAAATTTATCCCTCATCCAAAATCACTAAAGCAGGTTATCTGGTGATTATCACACTGCTGTTTGTGGGAGCTTGCTGTGTGCAAATTAGCTGCCGCATTTCCTGCATTACCACAGTGACTACACTTCAAAAGTACTTCATTGGCTGTGAAACACTTTGGGACATCCTGAGGTCATGAAAAATGCTATATAAATGCAATCCTTCCTTCCCTCCTATACAACTGATACTAGACGGTAATGCATTTCAAATAGTTTCTACGGCCCCTGTGACAAGATACAATACTCTTCTACTTTCCTGTAGAGACTTCATCAGAGGTTACATGTTTCATTTTGTAGTGCAGCAAATTGGGTGTATAACAATTGGCATGAAGTCAAAACCTAAACTGCCGCCAGTAATGTACCTCCTTGGAATCAGCCCTCAATGGAAATAGGCAGAAAATCTTTTTAACCGAGCAGTATAAATTGCAGGTATGGGAATAGGGATCCCGGTGAGATGTTTAACTGATCTCCCCCTCTGCCAAGTTCAGGTGGACGTTGAAGATCCCACATTGCTATTCGAAAAGGGACTGAGTTCTGCCAGCATCCTGGTCGATACATTTTTAAAAATTAGCTCTCAGGATGTTGGCATTGCTGGCATTTATTGCCCAACCCTAGTTACCCTGAGAATGTGGTGGTGGGACTTCTTCTTGGACTCAGTGGTTTGATATAACTGGGTGGCTTGCTAGGACACTTCAGAGTCAACCACATTGGTGTGGTTCTGGAGTCACATATAGGCCAGACTGGGTAAGGACAGCAGGTTTCCTTCCCTAAAGGACATCAGTGAACCACTTGGGTTTTTACGACAATCCCACAGCTTCATCGTCACTTTTATTTCCAGATATTTTAAACTGAATTCAGATTCTCAAACTGCCAACGTGGGATTTGAACTCATACTCTCATGGATTATTAGTCCAAGGCCTCTGGATTACCAGTCCAATAACATAACCACTACCGCAAAGCACCTTGAGACATTTTGACATGCAATAAGGTGTGATTTTATGGGATACTATCTTGGTTTCAGGCGCTTCACTGAAAAAATGCACAATTTGCCATCTAATCCATTTGTTTTAGTTGTCAGTGTGTGAATTCCTGACTTGAGGGACTGCACGGGAACAAGTGATAAAACCAAGATTCATGCTGACAAATATGAAAAATCACTTTGCATCAAGCACATATAAATTCAAGACAACAATAAGTCAACGTAGAGACCAGACCACTGATCGCACTCAGACTAATCCAAAAAGATTGATCGAAGTATGTTGTGAGGTTAAGAGTCTGATCGCTGTTAGAAATCTTAAAACATTTCAATTTTTTTTTGTTATGAAGCTGAAAAGAAAATAACAACAACAACTCGCCTCTACATAGTGTCTTTAAAGCAGTAAAATGGCCCAAGGTGCACAGGAGCATTATCAGACAATGATTTACACCCAGCCAAAGGAGGAGACATTAGGACGCGTTACCAAACACTTGGTCAAAGAGGTAAGTTTTAAACAGCATCTTAAAAGAGGCGAGAGAGGCGGAGAGGTTTAGGGAAGGAATTCCAGAGCTTCGGGTCTAGATTGCTGAAGGCACGGCCACCAATGGCGGGGCAAAGGAAGTGGGGGATGCACAAGAGGTCAGAGTTGGAGGAGCGCAGAGATCGCGGAGGGTTGTAGGGCTGGAGGAAGTTACAGAGATAGGGAGGAGCGAGGCCATGGAGGGATTTGAACACAAGGATAAGAACTTTAAAATCGAGGCGTTGGTGAAAAATTGAACATGTTGGCGGCACTGAAACATTTAACATGAGTTTTCGTCTGGCAGGCAGATTTACTGACAATCCTGGGACTGGCACAAGCAGACAGCATCAAAAGAAATTCCCACTATCATTTGCAATCTGTAAATTTAAACATGTAACTAAGCTGTAACTAAGGTGTCAGCTGTAGCTCTGTGGGTGGCACTCATGCCTCTGAGTCATTGGAGGTTGTGGGTTCAAGACTTTCTCCAGAAAATCAAGTACAAAATCTAGGCTGACACTTTGTCTTTTAGATAAGACATTAAACTGAGGCCCTTATCTGCCCTCTCAGGTGGACATAAAAGATCCCAAAGAGCAGGGGAGTTCTCCCTGGTGTCCTGGCCAACATTTATCCCCCAGCAAACACCTGAAACAGGTTTTCTGATCATTTATCTAGTTGCTGTTTGTGGGACCTTGCTGTGCGCAAATTGGCCTCCGTGCTTCCTACATTACAACAGTGACACTTCAAAAAAAAAGTACACAATTGTCTGTAAATTGCTTTTGGAAGTTCTGAAGTCATGAAAGGCACGATATAAATGCAATTCCTTTCTTTTTTCTGTTAACTTGCCCAGGAAAGATTTTACATTTTTTTTTACTGCTGGGAAACAGCAGGCAAGCAGTCTGCACACGCAGTAAGCAAATTGGCTTTAAATGAAAGCAGTGGGTTTTTTTTTAACTGGTTAATCTTCTGCTGTATACCACTAGAGTCACTTCCCACTGCAAACCAGGCCCCACCCCGGGCTGTGATTGTGTCCACAAGGATTGAATTTATCCATGAGCTAGACATAAGAGCAGATTTTCACAGGCTGATCTGCACTATTGACCCTGACATTAAAACTGTTACGTGGCTCCGTGATAAAATATTATGTGCGATTGCTTCACAGAGATGGAAAATCATAACTGGGTTAGTAATTTAACTGTTATTGTAGAAGACACTTTACAGCCTTCTGGCATCAATATCGAGTTTAACAACTTTAGATCACAACCACCGGTCCCAAATTCTCTTATACATTCTGTTGCCATTTACAGCTCTCCTAGACCCATCTTTCGTTCCTTTACTTGTTCCATGAAGGGTTTAGATAAAGTAAGTAAAGAGAAGCTGTTCCCATTGGCAGAAGGGTCGAGAACCAGAGGACACGGATTTAAGGTGATTGGCAAAAGAACCAAACGGGACGTGAGGAAAAGCTTTTTTACGCAGCGAGTAGTTATGATCTGGAATGCGCTGCCTGAAAGGGTGGTGGAAGCAGATTCAATCGTGGCTTTCAAAAAGGAACTGGATAAATAATTGAAGGGGAAAAAATTGCAGGGTTATGGGGAAAAAGCGGGGGAATGGGACTAACTGGATTACTCTTACAAAGAGCCGGCATGGGCTTGATGGGCCGAACGGCCTCCTTTTGCGCTATAACCATTCTGTGATTACCACCCTCTTTGCCTTGCACTATCATCCCTTTTGTCATTTAATCACTCCTGCCCTCCACCCTATCACAGACCTTCCCCTTTTGTTCTTCCCCCCCCCCCACCACCCCCATCTTGAGCTCTGTATTCGCTTAAAAACTATTAATCTCTATCATCTTCCAGTTCTGATGAAAGCTCACATCAACTCTGTTTCTCTCTGCGCAGATGCTACCTGACCGGCTGAGTGTTTACCAGCACTTTTTGTTTTTAATTTCTGATTTCCAGCCTCCGCAGAATTTTGCTTTTAAGAATATAAGAAATAGGAGCAGGAGTAGGCCATACGATCCCTCGAGCCTGTTCCGCCATTCAATCAGATCATGGCTGATCTTCGACCTCAACTCCACTTTCCCGCCCGATCCCCATATCCCTTGATTCCTTTAGTGTCCAAAAATCTATCGATCTCAGTCTTGAATATACTCAACGACTGAATTCTAAGTGTTGGATAATAAGTTTTGCCATTTATCTAGTTACATAGGAACATAGGAACAGGAGTAGGCCATTCAGCCCCTCGTGCCTGCTCCGCCATTTGATAAGATCATGGCTGATCTGTGATCTAACTCCATATACCTGCCTTTGTCAATTACCTTAAATCTGTGTCCCCTGGTTACTGACCCTCTTGCCATTAGTTTAATGAGAGTGAGCTGGGCTGTCCTATTGCAAGATAAGAGCCACTGGGCGTAGAGACAACTAGCAAAGTCGGAAACGTGTTGTGAAACTCGAGTTTCCGATTTTGCGAGAAACACTGAGCATTGGGAACTGGATGGTGCAGTGGCCTTTCACCTCTGGGACCTGGCTTCAATCCAGCCCAGACTGAGGGGAGCACAGTCTCCCATATCTGATAGCTGTGTTATATGAGGTGGAGCAGTCCAATTCAGTCCCTGGAGAACATGGACCAACAGCACAAAACTGTCCCTATGTGGAGAGATCGGACAAGCTGGGATTATTCTCCTTAGAGCAGAGAAGGTTATGGAGAGATTTAATAAAGGTAATCAGAATTATGAGGGGTTTTGACAGAGTAAACAGGGAGAAACTGTTTCCACCGGCAAGAGGGTCGGTAACGAGGGGACACAGATTTAAGGTAATCGACAAAAGAACCAGGGGGAGATGAGGAGAATTTTTTTAACGCAGCGAGTTGTTATGATCTGGAATGCACTGCCTGAAAGGGTGGTGGAAGCAGATTCAATAGTAACTTTCAAAAGGGAATTGGACGAATACTTAAAGGGGAAAAAATTGAAGGGCAGTGGGGAAAGAGTAGGGGAGTGGGACTAATTGGATAGCTCTTTCAAAGAGCCAGCACAGGCACAATGGGCCGAATGGCCTCCTTCTCTGCTGTAAGATTCTATGAATTCAGCATTGAATGGAAATGACACTTGAATAGACATGGGACAGCTGGTGTGAGAAACGCAAACAACGGCACATACAGTGCAGTAAAGGGGTGGTTCTGAGGTTGAGACTGAAATATGTCTTTGGGACAGGATCAATGGAACTTTACTCTGTATCTCGCTGTGCTTTGTCTGAAATGGGAAGGGTTCCACTTCCCCAACACCAATAGGGTTCAACCTGAGCACAAAGTCATCAAAAAGGCTAATGCAATGTTGGCCTTTATCTCAAGGGGACTGGATTACAAAAGGGCAGGAAATTATGCTTCAGTTGTACAGAGCCTTGGTCAGATCCCATCTGGAGCACTGGGTTCAGTTCTGGGCACAACGTTTCAGGAAGGATATATTGGCCTTGGAGAGGGTGCCGCGCAGATTCACCAGAATGACACTGGGGCTTAGAGGGTTAAATTATGAGGACAGGTTGCATAAACTTGGCTTGTATCCCCCTGAGTTTACAAGATTGAGGGGTGACAGGGTAGTTGGAAAGAAACTATTTCCTCTGGTGGGGGTGTCAATAATGAGGGGGCCTAATTTTAGAATTAGAACTAGGCCTTTCAGAAGGGAAACCAGGAAGCACTTTTTCGCACAAAGATTTGTAGATATCTGGAACTCACTCCCCCAAAAGGTTGTGATGTGGAGATGCCGGTGATGGACTGGGGTTGACAATTGTAAACAATTTTACAACACCAAGTTATAGTCCAGCAATTTTATTTTAAATTCACAAGCTTTCGGAGGCTTCCCCCTTCGTCAGGTGCACATCGTTCACCTGACGAAGGGGGAAGCCTCCGAAAGCTTGTGAATTTAAAATAAAATTGCTGGACTATAACTTGGTGTTGTAAAATTGTTTACAATCCCCAAAAGGTTGTGGATGCTGGGGGACGATTGGAGCCTTCACGACTGAGATAGATAGATTTTTGTTGGGTAAGGGTATCAAGGGATGTGGAGCAAAGGCAGGAAAATTGAGTTGAGGTGGAGATCCAATTGAAAGGCAAAGTAGGACCAAGGGGCCGAGTGGCCGACTCCTGTTCCTAATTTTACTAAAGAAATGCTGAGCAGAGGAGTTTGCACCAACACATTCTCGATGTTACTGCACACGGCAAGCAGAGACATCTTGTCGAAGGGGAGGTTAGAAAGGGTTAATGTACTGGGGCGATGAGCCTCAATTGATTGACTCATTCCTGACTTCTCTTATGTTCTAGTGTCATTCAAGCTTAATAGTGGAGGCAGCCAGCACAGATCTCTGCATGGGTAATTCTAATCTGCATTAGCACCCGGCAGAAAGGATTTTTATAAAGTACATTTGGTCTTTCATTCTAAATTTCTACAAGCCATTGTTATCCTGCCGCACAGATTTAATTGTTCGCTCTGATTTCATTATAAATAATAAAAAGGCGATTTCCCCTCATTTGAAATATATTAAATTTCATACTATGGGCGGTGTGGAGATAGTGAAGAGACTGTAGCTAGACAATACATGTATAATCTGTAGTATTAATCTACATCTACATCACTGTCATACAGGCCTGATTGTGCTCTGGGTTAATTGCCTTGTAACAGTCACCGCACTCCAAAGGTAATTCATGGTGTGAAGTGCTGTTGGATGTTTTAACAACACAATAAGGTGCGATAGAACTGAATATTTTAAGGGGAGGAGAAAGCGTTTGATTTGATAGAACATATATCACATCCATAGAACTGCACAACGCACTTCACAGACAACAGCGAGTGCTTTTAAATGGCACTCGCTCTTGTTGTAACTTAGGCAACCAATGGGCGCACAGCAAAGTCCCACACGCACAACATTGGGATGAATGACAAGATTGTCTTTTTTAATGGATCGTGGTTCGGGGGGGGGGGGTCTGAAGATTGGGAGGGGAGAGATCATATCGCGGGGGGGGGGGGGGGTCTGAAGATCGCAGGGGGTCTGAAGATCGCGGGGGAGAGATCGTATCATGGGGGAGAGAAGATTGTATTGTGGGGGAGAGATCGTATCACGGAGGGAGAGATCGTATCACGGGGGAGAGAAGATTGTATTGTGGGGGAGAGATCGTATCACGGAGGGAGAGATCGTATCACGGGGGCTCTGAAGATTGCGGGGGGTGAGGTCATATCGTGAGGGGAGAGATCGTAACACGGGGAGAGATCGTATCCCGGGGCTCTGAAGATCGCAGGGGGAGAGGTCATATCGTGGGGGGAGAGATCATATCGTGAGGGGAGAGATCATATCGTGGGGGGAGAGATCATATCGTGAGGGGAGAGATCATATCATGAGGGGAGAGGTCATTTCATGAGGGGAGAGATTGTATCGTGAGGGGAGAGATCATTTCATGAGGGGAGAGATTGTATCGTGAGGGGAGAGATCATTTCATGAGGGGAGAGATTGTATCGTGAGGGGAGAGATCATTTCGTGAGGGGAGAGGTCATTTCATGAGAGGAGAGATTGTATCATGAGGGGAGAGATCATTTTGTGAGGGGAGAGATCGTAACACGGGGAGAGATCGTATCCCGGGGCTCTGAAGATCGCAGGGGGAGAGGTCATATCGTGGGGGGAGAGATCATATCGTGAGGGGAGAGATCATATCGTGGGGGGAGAGATCATATCGTGAGGGGAGAGATCATATCATGAGGGGAGAGGTCATTTCATGAGGGGAGAGATTGTATCGTGAGGGGAGAGATCATTTCGTGAGGGGAGAGATCATTTCGTGAGGGGAGAGGTCATTTCATGAGAGGAGAGATTGTATCATGAGAGGAGAGATCATTTTGTGAGGGGAGAGATTGTATCATGAGGGGAGAGATCATTTTGTGAGGGGGGAGATCATATCATGAGGGGAGAGATCGTATCGC
Source organism: Heptranchias perlo (assembly GCF_035084215.1). Lineage (NCBI taxonomy): Eukaryota > Metazoa > Chordata > Chondrichthyes > Hexanchiformes > Hexanchidae > Heptranchias > Heptranchias perlo. Next base: position 13,137,264 of record NC_090333.1, on the reverse strand, counting down.
GGGGGAGAGATCATATCACGGGGGGAGAGATTGTATCACGGGGGAGAGATCGTATCACGGAGGGGAGAGATTGTATCGCGGGGGAGAGATCGTATCACGGGGGAGAGATTGTATCACGGGGGGAGAGATTGTATCGCGGGGGAGAGATTGTATCACGGGGGAGAGATCGTATCACGGGGGGAGAGATTGTATCGCGGGGGAGAGATTGTATCACGGGGGGAGAGATCGTATCACGGGGGAGAGATCGTATCGCGGGGGAGAGATTGTATCACGGGGGGAGAGATTGTATCACGGGGGAGAGATTGTATCGCGGGGGGAGAGATCGTATCGCGGGGGGAGAGATCGTATCGCGGGGGAGAGATTGTATTGTGGGGAGAGATCGTATCGCGGGGGGAGAGATTGTATCGCGGGGGAGAGATTGTATCGTGGGGAGAGATCGTATCGCGGGGGAGAGATTGTATCGTGGGGAGAGATCGTATCGCGGGGGAGAGATTGTATCACGGGGGGAGAGATCGTATCGCGGGGGAGAGATCGTATCGCGGGGGAGAGATTGTATCATGGGGAGAGATCGTATCGCAGGGGAGAGATTGTATCGCGGGGGGTTGATCGTATCGCGGGGGAGAAATTGTATCGCGGGGGGAGAGATTGTATCGCGGGGGGAGAGATCATATCTTGGGGGAGAGATTGTATCGTGGGGAGAGATCGTATCGCGGGGGGAGAGATCGTAACATGGGGGAGAGATCTTATCGCGGGGGAGAGATCTTATCGGGGGGGAGAGATCGTATCGCGGGGAAGAGTAGATCATACCGTGAGGAGAGAGATCATATCGCAGGGGGTCTGAAGTTCGCGGGGGTGAGATCGTATCACGGGGGAGAGATCGTATCATGGGGAGAGATCCTATCATGTGGGGGGAGAGAAGATCGTATCACGGGGAGAGATCGTATCATGTGGGGGGAGAGAAGATCGTATCGCGGGGGAGAGATCGTATCGCGGCGGGAGAGATCATATCACGGGGAGAGATCGTATCGCGGGGGGAGAGATCAAATCACGGGGAGAGATCGTATTGCGGGGGGAGAGATCGTATCATGTGGGGGGAGAGAAGATCGTATCGCGGGGGAGAGAACATATCACGGGGAGAGATCGTATCGCGGGGGGAGAGATCAAATCACGGGGAGAGATCGTATCGCGGGGGGAGAGATCGTATCATGTGGGGGGAGAGAAGATCGTATCGCGGGGGAGAGATCGTATCGCGGGGAGAGATCGTATCGCGGGGGGGAGAGATCGTATCGCGGGGGGAGAGATCGTATCGAGGGGGAGAGATCGTATCGCGGGGGGAGAGATCGTATCATGTGGGGGGAGAGATCGTATCATGTGGGGGGAGAGATCGTATCACGGGGGGGAGAGATCGTATCGCGGGGAGAGATCGTATCACGGGGGGAGAGATCGTATCACGGGGGAGAGTAGATCATACCGTGAGGGTAGAGATCATATCGCAGGGGGTCTGAAGATCGCGGGGGAGAGATTGTATCACGGGGAGAGATTGTATCACGGGGGGAGAGAAGATCATATCATGGGGGGGAAGATCGTATCGCGGGGGTCTGAAGATTGCAGGGAAGAAATCATATCATGGGGGAGAGATCATATCATGGGGAGAGTAGATCATATCTGGGGGAGAGATCGTATTGCGCGGGAGAGATCGTATCGCGGGGGAGAGATCGTATCACGGGAGGTGGTCTGTAGATCGCAGGAAAAGATCGTATCGCGGGAAAAGAGATCGTATCGCGGGGGGAGAGATCATATCATGAGGGGAGAGGTCATTTCATGAGGGGAGAGATTGTATCGTGAGGGGAGAGATCATTTCGTGAGGGGAGAGATCATTTCGTGAGGGGAGAGATTGTATCATGAGGGGAGAGATCATTTTGTGAGGGGAGAGATCGTATCATGAGGGGAGAGATCGTATCGCGGGGGAGAGATCATATCACGGGGGGAGAGATTGTATCGCGGGGGAGAGATTGTATCACGGGGGGAGAGATTGTATCGCGGGGGAGAGATTGTATCACGGGGGAGAGATCGTATCACGGGGGGAGAGATTGTATCACGGGGGGAGAGATTGTATCACAGGGGAGAGATTGTATCGCGGGGGGAGAGATCGTATCGCGGGGGAGAGATCGTATCACGGGGGAGAGATTGTATCGCGGGGGAGAGATCGTATCGCGGGGGAGAGATTGTATCGCGGGGGGGAGATCGTATCGCGGGGGAGAAATTGTATCGCGGGGGGAGAGATTGTATCGCGGGGGGAGAGATCGTATCATGGGGGAGAGATTGTATCGTGGGGAGAGATCGTATCGCGGGGGGAGAGATCGTATCATGGGGGAGAGATCTTATCGCGGGGGAGAGATCTTATCGGGGGGGAGAGATCGTATCGCGGGGAAGAGTAGATCATACCGTGAGGAGAGAGATCATATCGTAGGGGGTCTGAAGTTCGCGGGGGAGAGATCGTATCACGGGGGAGAGATCGTGTCGCGGGGAGAGAGATCGTATCACGGGGAGAGATCGTATCATGGGGAGAGATCCTATCATGTGGGGGGGAGAGAAGATCGTATCACGGGGAGAGATCGTATCATGTGGGGGGAAAGAAGATCGTATCGCGGGGGAGAGATCGTATCGCGGCGGGAGAGATCATATCACGGGGAGAGATCGTATCGCGGGGGGAGAGATCATATCACGGGAAGAGATCGTATCGCGGGGGGAGAGATCGTATCATGTGGGGGGAGAGAAGATCGTATCACGGGGGAGAGATCGTATCGCGGGGAGAGATTGTATCACGGGGGGGAGAGATCGTATCGCGGGGGGAGAGATCGTATCGAGGGGGGAGAGATCGTATCACGGGGGGAGAGATCGTATCACGGGGGGAGAGATCGTATCGCGGGGGAGAGATCGTATCGCGGGGGAGAGATCGTATCACGGGGGAGAGATTGTATTGTGGGGAGAGATCGTATCGCGGGGGAGAGATTGTATCACGGGGGAGAGATCGTATCGCGGGGGAGAGATTGTATCGCGGGGGGGAGATCGTATCGCGGGGGAGAAATTGTATCGCGGGGGGAGAGATTGTATCGCGCGGGGAGAGATTGTATCGCGAGGGGAGAGATCGTATCGCGGGGGAGAGATTGTATCGCGGGGGAGAGATCTTATCGCGGGGGGAGAGATCGTATCATGGGGGAGAGATTGTATCGTGGGGAGAGATTGTATCGCGGGGGGAGAGATCGTATCACGGGGGAGAGATTGTATCACGGGGGAGAGATCTTATCGCGGGGGAGAGATCGTATCGCGGGGGAGAGTAGATCATACCGTGAGGAGAGAGATCATATCGCAGGGGGTCTGAAGTTCGCGGGGGAGATATCGTATCACAGGGGAGAGATCGTGTCGCGGGGAGAGAGATCGTATCACGGGGAGAGATCGTATCATGGGGAGAGATCCTATCATGTGGGGGGAGAGAAGATCGTATCACGGGGAGAGATCGTATCATGTGGGGGGAGAGTAGATCATATCGCGGGGGAGAGATCATATCACGGGGAGAGATCGTATCGCGGGGGGAGAGATCATATCACGGGGAGAGATCGTATCGCGGGGGGAGAGATCGTATCATGTGGGGGGAGAGAAGATCGTATCACGGGGGAGAGATCGTATCGCGGGGAGAGATTGTATCACGGGGGGAGAGATCGTATCACGGGGGGAGAGATCGTATCGCGGGGGGAGAGATCGTATCGCGGGGGAGAGATCGTATCACGGGGGAGAGATCGTATCGCGGGGAGAGATCGTATCGCGGGGAGAGATCGTATCGCGGGGGAGAGATCGTATCGCGGGGGAGAGATCGTATCGCGGGGGAGAGATCTTATCGCGGGGGAGAGATCGTATCGCGGGGGAGAGTAGATCATACCGTGAGGAGAGAGATCATATCGCAGGGGGTCTGAAGTTCGCGGGGGAGAGATCGTATCACAGGGGAGAGATCGTGTCGCGGGGAGAGAGATCGTATCACGGGGAGAGATCGTATCATGTGGGGGGAGAGAAGATCGTATCACGGGGAGAGATCGTATCATGTGGGGGGAGAGAAGATCGTATTGCGGGGGAGAGATCATATCACGGGGAGAGATCGTATCGCGGGGGGAGAGATCAAATCACGGGGAGAGATCGTATCGCGGGGGGAGAGATCGTATCATGTGGGGGGAGAGAAGATCGTATCACGGGGGAGAGATCGTATCGCGGGGAGAGATCATATCGCGGGGGAGAGATCGTATCACGGGGGGGAGAGATCGTATCGCGGGGAGAGATCGTATCACGGGGGGAGAGATCGTATCGCGGGGAGAGATCGTATCACGGGGGGAGAGATCGTATCACGGGGGAGAGTAGATCATACCGTGAGGGTAGAGATCATATCGCAGGGGGTCTGAAGATCGCAGGGGAGAGATTGTATCACGGGGAGAGATTGTATCACGGGGGGAGAGAAGATCATATCATGGGGGGGAAGATCGTATCGCGGGGGTCTGAAGATTGCAGGGAAGAAATCATATCGTGGGGGAGAGATCATATCATGGGGAGAGTAGATCATATCGGGGGGAGAGATCGTATTGCGCGGAGAGATCGTATCACGGGGGGGAGAAATTATATTGCGGGGAGAGTAGATCGTATCGTGGGGGGAGAGATCGTATCGCGGGGGAGAGATCGTATCGCGGGGGAGAGATCGTATCACGGGAGGTGGTCTGTAGATCGCAGGAAGAGATCGTATCGCGGGAAGAGAGATCGTATCACGGGGGGAGAGATCGTATCACGGAGGAGGGATCGTATCATGGGGGACAGATCGAATCGCGGAAGGGCATTCTGAAGATCACAGCAGGTTTGCTTGGAAGAGGTCCGGTGGGGTGGGGGGAGTACTCCTGCTCCTCCTGACCCACAAGCAGTGCTGGAAAAGCATTATCCGCTGGATCCGGCAGTCCTCAACTCCCTTTAGCTGCCGGGTTTCCCGTGGAGGCATTATATCCAAATCGCAGACAATATCTGAGGCACACAGCCTCATTAACATATTATAAAGATTGACCCGCCTCTCGAGAGCAGGTTACTCCCCTGCCCCTGCAATCCACCCCAGTTAAACCGGAAGTAGGTGCGTTCGCGATGGATTGGGTTGAGTTTCCCATTTTTAACAGGTTAACCCCCACCAACTCCCGACCCTCTCCCGCCTGTCCTGGGGGGGAGGCTTAATATTACCCCCATAGTGTCCATTTACACACTCCAATATTCTATTTGCTTTGCCAATTACTGCTGTGTTAATGTTAACAATTCTTTCCAACGCATGGTCAACTAGCACACGGAAACCTTTCCCCCTGCTACCCTCTAATTTATGATATGTTCTTCCTTGTGTAATCGAATTTCCTATTTTAAGCACCAATGTGAATTGCCCAGCCTTTCTCAATGTTAGAAGCACGATAAATCGAACAAGTCATCGGCAGCATGCAGGCTAATAATAAATCTCCACTCGTGAAGCTCGGGAGCATTATATTTGTTCGTGAATTATCTGCGTAGATTCACTCTAGGAATATTTCTAACAGTTGTGAGGAGAAATTCCCGTAGAGGAGAGGAGCAGAGGGACAGATACACAAATCACTAAAAATAGCAACGCAGGTTAATAAGTTACACCCATCAGGAAAGATTGAGTTAGGGCTCTTTTCTCTCGAAGACTGAGGAGTGACCTGATAGAGGTCTTTAAGATTATGAAAGGGTTTGATAGGGTAGACGTAGAGAAGATGTTTTCAGTTGCAGGGGAGACCAGAACTAGGGGCTGTAAATATAAGATAGTCACTAATAAATCCAACAGGGAATTCAGGAGAAACCTCTTTACCCAGAGAGTGTTTAGAATGTGGAGTCATTTAGACTTTTATTATCCAAGCAGTATGTGGCCCCCTTATTCTTCCTACCAAAATATAATACCACTTATCTATATTGAAATTCATTTGCCAATTACACGCCGATTCTGCAAATTTTTAAACGTCTTCCTGTATTTTGTTGCAGTCCTCCTCGGTATTAACTATTCCCCCCAATTTGGTGTTGGCCGCAAATCTTGAAATTGTACTTCCGATTACAAATCGTTTATGTAAATGTTAAACAACAATGGTCCCAGCACCAATCCTTGTGGAACATCACTTCCTATCTTTTGCCAGTCTGACCTTTAACCCCTACTCTCTGTTTTCTGTTTTTGTAACCAGCTTGCTATCCATTCTGCTACTTGTCCCCTGACTCCACATGCTCTGACCTTAGTCATGAGTCTACTATCTGGTACCTTATCGAAGGCCTTTTGAAAATCCAAATTTATTACATCTACTGCATTACCCTTTTCTATCCTTTCAGTTACTTCTTCAAAGAATTCAATAAGGTTGGTCAAGCATAACTTTCCCTTTTGGAATCCGTGCTGAATGTTCTTTATTATATTTTCAGATTCTAGATGTTTTTCTATTACATCTTTGAGTGAGGATTCCATTATCTTTCCTACCACTGACGTTAAGCTAATTGGTCTATAGTTCCCTGGACTGGTTCTATCTCCCTTTTTAAATATAGGAATCACATTAGCTGTCCGCCAGTCCTCTGGCACTATTCCCTTTTCTAATGAATTTTTATATATATGACATAGTGCCTCTGCTATCTCTTCCCTAACTTCTTTTAATATGTGCGGATGCAATCCAGCCAGACCAAGTGTTTTATCCTCTCTAAGTCTGATTAGTTTATCAATCATCTTCCCCTTTCTATGTTATTCTATCTTGGGACAATTTAACTGGACTACAAAACTAAAGGGGTTCCTATTAATTTATTCTCGGCTGAAAAGAAATAGTACAGTTCCAGGTGTGAAAGAAAGGAAGACTTGCATTTATATAGCGCCTTTCACGGCCTCAGAACGTCTCAAAATGCTTTACAGCCAACCAAATACTTTTTTGAAGTGTAGTCACTGCTGTAATGTAGGAAACACAGCAGCCAATTTGCGCACAGCAAGGTCCCACAAACAGCAATGAGATAATGACCATATTATGGGATAAATATTAGCCAGGACACCGGGGAGAACTCCCCTGTTCTTCTTCGAAATAGTGCCCTGGGATCTTTCACGTCCACCTGAGAGAGCAGACGGGGCCTTGGTTTAACGTCTCATCCAAAAGACAGCACCTCTATCAGTGCAGCACTACAATGAAGCATCAGCCTGAATTTTTGTGCTCAAGCCTCTGGAGTGGGGCTCGAACCCACATCTTCTGATTCAGAGAGTGAGAGTGATACCTACTGAGACACAGCTAACACCTAAAAACTCTTCTGAACATTGTTTTGGAAGTTCTGAACCGCAATGAAACCCATGCACTGAATCGGAGGCAATTCAAAAAGCTGATTGAAGACTCAGTGATGAGAATCTCCCTTCAGACCCCGTGCATCACTGGGCAATGCACTGGCTTCCTGGAGGAAAAGTAATGGCTTGTTTTCTCTCAATTGATCCTGGCAAAGCAGTCATGGAAGGAAAGGGCAAAGAGTAATCCGTATTGCTTCTCCAGCAGACGTGTTGCTGCATGCGAACAATATAAAACATAGAGCTGAAAGGGAAAGATGAACTTAGCGATAAAGCATTAAACATTGTGTTTAAAACTACTACGTAGTTTGCAGCCTTCCGGTCTTAACATTGGGCCAGATTTTCCTGTAGCAGGACATCTAACGGTGCCTGCCGATAGTTAGACTTACTCCTGCACCCTTCAGCTCAAAAAAATTTTGCTCACAAAGTTGCTGAAAGTGCGAGCTGATAACGGGGCAGCGAGGGAAACAGGGTATCTGGGACCTGAGTGAAGAGGGCCAGCAACAGGGTATCTCCGTAAGCAAACAGGTTGAAGCATTGAGAAATAAACACAGGAAGGACTGAGAGGGAGGGTGAGTTAAAGTGGGTGAATTCAATGTCAAATCAGGTACAGAAAGAGAAATAAAGAGAGGGGAAGAAAGATTGGATTAAGAGAGAGAGAAAAAAGAGACAGAGGGGAAAAGTAAGTTATAAAATTTATAATTTGACATTTTTTAAATCTCCCTGAAAAAGTCAAAACCTGAAGGAAGGAGATTCCACACTTGTAATAGTTCATTTTTGATGCCAGAGAGGTTGATTGGCAATAATTAACAATTATCACATCATTAAAAGGGTAGTTACACTTGTAATTATTAGCCCTAAATATCTGCGGCAAGTTTAGTTTGTATCCACCGTGCAAGTTCAGCAACTTCATGCCGTTCAATGCATGTCAATGGTGAGGCAGACAGTGAGATGCTATTTTCACAGAGCTAACACTAGAGCTGCGCACTTCGGACAGTCACTTTTGGATATCCGCGTTTAACCGCACATCTGCTCCTCGTCTGAAGTCGCTGTACCATTTACCCATAAATAACGGCGAGCGCCATTAGCCACACCGTTATTTTGACAGTAAAATCTGGCCCATTGAGTTTAACAACTTGAAATCTTAACCACTGCTCTCATTTTCTCTTGGGCATTCTATAACCATTTACACCTCCATCTGTTGTTTCCTTGTTTATCCCAATATCATCTCCTTTTGCCTTGCATCGCCATCCTTTATGACATTTAATCACTCCTGCCCTCCGCCATATCACAGACCTGCCCCTTTTGATCCTCCCCCCACCCCCCACTTTTTCCCTGGCTATGTACTTGCTTAAAAGCTGTTCGTCTCTAACATCTTCCAGTTCTGGCGAAAGGTCATCGACCTGAAACATTAACTCTGTTTCTTTCTCCCCAGATGCTGCCTGACCTGCTGAGTGTTTCCAGCATTTTTTGCTTTTATTTCAGATTTCCAGCATCTGCAGTATTTTGCTTTTGTCTTATGAAAAAGCGAGTTTGCATTTATAAACAAACTGAAGCTGTTTCAGACTCTGCTGCGAGGAGGTGAACCGAGACACTTCCCAACATTATGATCTGGAATGCACTGCCTGAAAGGGCGGTGGACGCAGACTCAATAGTAACTTTCAAAAGGGAATTGGATAAATACTTGAAAAGGAAAACTTGCAGGGCTATGGGGGAGTGGGACAACAACAGCAACAAAAGCCAATTAAGTACTTTTGAAGTGTAGTCACTGTTGTAATGTAGCCAACACAGCAGCCAATTTCCACACAGCAAGATCCCACAAACAACAAGGAGATAATGGCCAGATAATCTGTGTTTGGTAATGCTGGTTGAACAGATAATCTGTAAAGCGCTTTGGGACATCCTGAGGTTGTGAAAGGCGCTATATAAATGCAAATTCTTTTCTTTCTTTCGGTCCTTTCTTTCCAATGTGTTTTTATTGCCAGACTGAGATGATCTTTTAGAAAAATGTAACAGATTCGCACTTCTCTATTTAGCAGTTTGCAGATCGTTCGATCTATTAGCGTCCTCTCTGGTGACTGGACTATCTGTTGTCTCTTTTCCTCCTCCCTCCTTCCTCTTTAATTTTTCTTCCACCCGACACAGGGGGTTTGCTTACCTTTCGGTCTTCATTTCTGATGAAGGGCTCGGGCTCGAAACATTGACCCGTCTTTTACTCTTTGCAGATGCCGAGGGACTTGCTGCATCCCTTCCAGCATTTTCTGTTTTTACTTTGGGCTTTTAAAAGCCTTTAGACTGTATGAGTGGACGGGGAGCCAAGCGAAAACGACAGACAAGAAACGACCAGCTGGTCCATCAATAACAACAGCAACGTATATTTATAAATCCTTACCTAAGAAAGGATATACTTGCCATAGAGGGAGTGCAGCGAAGGTTCACCAGACTGATCCCTGGGATGGCAGGACTGTCGTATGAAGAGAGATTGGGTCGACTCGGCCTGTATTCACTCGAGTTTAGAAGAATGAGAGGGGATCTCATTGAAACGTATAAAATTCTGACAGGTCAAGACAGACTGGATGCAGGGAGGATGTTTCCCCTGGCTGGGGGGGTCCACGAGGGGTCACAGTCTCAGGATATGGAGTAGGACATTTAGGACTGAGATGAGGAGAAATTTCTTCACTCAGAGGGTGGTGAACCTGTGGAATTCTCAAACACAGAAGGCTGTGGAGGCCAAGTCACTGAATATATTTAAGAAGAAGCTAGATAGATTTCTACAAAAGGCATCAAGGGGTATGGGGAGAGAGTGGGAATATGGTATTGAGATAGAGGATCAGCCATGATGATATTGAATGGCGGAGCAGGCTCGAAGGGCCGAACGGCCTACTCCTGCTCCTATTTTCTATGTTTCTATGTTTCTAAAGTGCCTTTAACATAGTAAAAAGTTCCCAAGACGCTTCACAGGAGTGATTGTCAAACAAAATTTGGCACCGAGCCACATAAAGAGATATTAGGGCAGGTGGTTTGGTCACAGAGGTAGGTTTTAAGGAGTGTCTTATAGGAGGAGAGAGACAAAGAGGTTTAATGAGGGAATTCCAGAACTTAGAGCCTAGACGGCTGAAGTCACGGCCACCAATGGTGGGGCGAAGGAAATCGGGGATGCGCAGGAGGACAGAATTGGAGGAGCGCAGAGATCTGAGGGGGTTTCAGGACCGAAGGAGGTTACAGAGATAGGGAGGTCATCCGATACTGTCAAGGTGTAACTTACGCACGCCGTGAGTGCTCTCATTGTTCTTCGGGCGCTGTATTGCGCAGCCTACTCAATACCAACCAACAAAAAGAACTGCGAACGCTGGAAATCTGAAATAAAAAGAGAGAAGGCTCGACAAGTCTGAAATGGGGAAAAGGGATCCCTTCTGTCTCCATTCCAGTTCAGACAAACAGTATTTTTGTAGCAAAACGTTGCAGGTGCTTCGCTGGGCGGTGGAGAGGAAGCGAGGATTGGACATCACGTTGGAGTTGGGAGAAGAGTTCCGGGCGGGGGGGCGGGGGGTGGTGAGGGGGTGAGAGGGCGACCAAAGGCATGAGTGAAGGGGTCAGTTCGGAAGAGGCTCTTAAAAGTGGGTAAAGATGTGGCAAGACAGAGGGCTTTAGGAAAGGAGTTCCAGAGTGCCAGAGCTGTAATGGCTGGCGGATCTGCTATTGATGGTGAAGTGAAGGGTAATTAACATAAGGAGCTCAGCAGTGGATTTTGAGGAGAACAAGAAATCCCTACAATGAGGAGTTGATTCTCTTTGTTTTCAAACTCTATAATTTTAAACCAGCAAAATTTAAACTGTCATGGGTAACAAATGAGGTGCAAGTTTACAAAGGGGATTAAACAATCAAAAGAATTTCCAAAAAGGTCAGAGATAACAAATTAATCTGGGTAATTACTGGGTAATTATCTGTCGACTCATTCCCTTAGTGAAATTATCCAAGGAAGGAACAATCAGTAATGAAACTATCACTGATCAATAGAGGGACATTTTATCACATTATCATGTCGGTGGGGTTCTCAGGACAACTCCCTAACGATTAAGGCTGAAGTTATAATGCCACAGTTGCATTGCGGTGAAGCACATTAACGTCTCTGTGTTTAGACGGGATTCCTTTACACAGAGAATAGTGAGAATGTGGAACTCGTTGCCACCAGGAGTGGTTGAAGCAGGCAGCGTTGATGCATTTAAGGAGAGGCTTGGTGCATGCACGAGGGAGAAGGGAGTAGAGGGCTATGGGGGGCGGGGGGGGAGAGGAGGAGGCTCGCGTGGAGTATAAACACCGACATAAACCAGTTGGCACGAATGGCCTGTTACTGTGCTGTAGATTCTGGGTAAAAGTGGAGAGGCAGAGGATTTTAAAGGGAGGATTGCAGAGTGCAAGGTCGAGACAGATAAAGACTCTGTCGCCAATGGTTGGGTAAAGCAAGGAGGGGGGGTTGCACCTATGACCAAATATAGAGGAACAAAGAGTGTGGGACAGGGTACAGGCAGCTCAGTTTTGAACAAGTTGGAGAAAATGGAGGGCAGGAGGCTGGTAAGGAGGACATTGTAGAAATAGTGTCTAGAGGTGATTGTAGCACGGATAGGAGCTTCATTGGCAGTAAGGGGAGGTGGTGTGAAGGTCTTGGACTTCTTCACCTTAGTGCATTACTTCATATAGACTGAGCAAACTAACTTGGCAAAAATAGTTTGGAGGACGAGTTTGTGGAATGCATTCGAGACAGTTTTCTAGAACAATATGTTGAGAAACCAACTAGGGAACAGGCTATTTTAGATCTAGTATTGTATAATGAGACAGGGTTAATTAGTAATCGTATAGTTAAGGATCCTCTGGGCCAGAGTGATCATAATATGATAGAATTTCATATTGAATTTGGGAGCGATGTAGTTAAGTCCAAAACTAGGGTCATAAATTTATTCAAAGCCAATTGGGTAGATATGAGGGGCGAGTTGGCTAAGGTAGATTGGGAAATTAGGTTAAAAGATATGATGGTAGATAAGCAATGGCAAACATTTAAAGAAATAAAACATAATTCTCAACAAATATACATTCCATTGAGGAATAAAAACTCCACAGGAAATGTGATCCAACCGTGGCTAACTAGAGAAGTTAAGGATAGCATTAGATTAAAAGAAGAGGCTTACAATGTTGCCAAAAAGAGTAGTAAGCCTGAGGATTGGGAGGGTTTTAGAAATCAGCAAAAGATGACCAAAAAATTGATAAAGAGGGAGAAAACTGAATACGAGAGTAAACTAGCAAGAAAAATAAAAACAGATTGTAAGAGTTTCTACAACTACGTAAAAAGAAAGAGAGTAGCAAAAGTAAACGTGGGTCCCTTAGAGGCAGAAACAGGAGAAATTACAATGGGGAATAAGGAAATGACAGAGACATTAATCAAATATTTTGTATCTGTCTTCACAGTAGAAGACACAAAAAACATACAGGAAAGAATGGGAACCAAGGATTTAATGAGAGTGAGGAACTTAATGTAATTAATATTACTAAAGAAAAAGTTCTGGCGAAATTAAAGGGACTAAAAGCTGACCAATCCCCTGGACCTGATGGCCTACATCCTAGGGTTTTAAAGAGGTGGCTGCAGAGATAGTGGATGCATTGGTTTTGATCTTCCAGAATTCCCTAGATTCTAGAACGGTCCCCGTGGATTGGAAGGTAGCAAATGTAACCCTGCTATTCACGAAAAGAGGGAGAGAGAAAACGGGGAACTATAGGCCAGCTAGCCTGACATCAGTAGTAGGAAAAATGCTGGAACCTATTATTAAGGACATAGTAACATGGCACTTAGAAAATCATTATATGATAAGGCGGAGTCAACATGATTTTATGAATGGGAACTCATGTTTGACAAATCTATTAGAGTTTTTTGAGGATGTAACTAGTAGGGTAGATAAAGGGGAACCAGTGGATGTAGTATATTTGGATTTTCAAAAGGCATTTGATAAGGTGCCACACAAGAGGTTGTTACACAAGATAACGGCTCATGGGATTGGGGGTAATATATTAACATGGATAGAGGATTGGTTAACGGATCGAAAACAGAAAGTAGGAATAAACGGGTCATTTTCGGGTTGTCAGGTTGTAACTAGTGGGGTGCCGTAAGGATCAGTGCTTGGGCCTCAATGACTTAGATGAGGGGACCGAGTGTAATGTATCCAAGTTTGCTGATGATACAAAGCTAAGTGGGAATGTAAGCCGTGAGGAGGACGCAAAGAGGCTGGAAAGGGATATGGACAGGTTAAGTGAGTGGACAAGAAGGTGGCAGATGGAGTATAATGTGGGGAAATGTGAAATTATCCACTTTGATAGGAATAGAAAAGCAGGATTTTTTTAAAAGGTGAGAGTCTAAGAAATGTTGGTTGTCAGAGTGATTTGGGTGTCCGTGTACACGAATCACAGAAAGGTAAAATGCAGGTACAGAAAGCAATCAGAAAGGAAAATGGTATGTTAGCCTTTAATGCAAGGGGCTTGAAATATAAGGGTAAGGAGCTCTTGGTGCAATTATATAGGGCTCTGATGAGACCACACCTGAAGTACTGTGCACCAGTTTTGGTCTCCTTTCCCAAGGAACCATAGAAAAGATACAGAACAGAAGGGGGGCATTCGGCCCATCATCTCCGCGCCGGCTCGAAGAACAACCAGGTGCCCGTTCTAATTCCACCTTCCAGCACCCAGTCCGTAGCCCTGCAACTTACAGCACTTTAGGTGCAGGTCCAGGTACTTTTTAAAAGAGTTGACGGTCCCTGCCTCTACCACCAATTTGGGCAGCGAATTCCATACACCCACCACCCTCTGGGTAAAAAAGTTTTTTCTCATGTCCCCTCTAAACCTTCTGCCAATCAGCTTAAATCTATGTCCTCTAGTTCTTGATCTCTCAGCTAGGAGAAACAAATACTTCATGTCTACTCTACCTGGGCCCCTCATAATTTTGTACACCTCAATCAAGTTACCCCTCAGCCTCCTCTGCTCCAAGGAAAAAAACCCCAGCCTGTCCAATCTCTCCTCGTAGCTGCAATTTTCAAGCCCTGGCAACATTCTTGTAAATCTTCTCTGCACTCTCTCCAGATCAATTACATCCTTCCTGTAATGTGGTGACCAGAAATGCGCACAATACTCCAGTTGTGGCCTTACCAGCATTTTATACAGTTCCATCATTACATCCCTGCTTTTGTATTCTACACCTCGGCTAATAACGGAGAGCATTCCGTATGCCTTCTTCACAACCTTATCTACCTCTACCCCTCTCAATATATTCCCATTTACTGCGCATTCCCTTTTACTGTTTGCCCTCCCTAAGTGCATTACCTCACACTTCTCCAGGTTGAACTCCATTTGCCACTTTTCCGGCCACTCCACCAAACCATTGATACCTTCTTGGAGTCTGCAGCTATCCTCTTCACTATCAACTACTCTGCAAATTTTCCAATCATGCCCCCTACATTCAAGTCCAAATCATTAATATATACCACAAACAGCAAGGGACCCAACACTGAGCCCTGTGGCACACCATTGGAAATGGATTTCCATTCGCAAAGACATCCATCGACTTTTACCCATTGTTTCCTGTTACTGAGCCAATTTTGGATCCAATTCGCCGCATTTCCCTGTATCCCATGGGCTTTTACCTTTCTGACCAGTGTGTCATGTGGGACCTTGTCAAATGCCTTACTAAAATCCATGTAGACAACATCCACTGCACTACCCTCATCAATCCTCCTTGTCACTTCCTCAAAGAATTTAATCAGATTTGTAAGGCATGACCTTCCCTGAACAAATCCATGCTGACTATCCCTGATTAAACCATGCCTTTCCAAGTGACAGTTTATCCTATCTCTCAGTATTGATTCTAATAGTTTGCCCACCACCGAGGTAAGACTGACCGGCCTATAATTGTTCGGCCTTTCCCTCGTACCCTTTTTAAACAATGGTACTACGTTTGCAGTCTTCCAGTCCTCCGGTACTTCCCCTGTATCTAGTGAGGATTGGAAAATGATCCTCAGAGCATCCTCTATTTCCTCCCTGGCTTCCTTCAATAGCCTAGGAAACAATCCATCCGGCCCCGGTGACTTATCAACTTTCAAGGATTCCAGTCCCTCTAATACTTCCTATCCCGTAATGTTTACCTTATCCAATATTTCACACCTCTCCTCTTTAACTACAACGTCCGGATCATCCCTTTCCTTTGTGAATATGGAGACAAAATATTCATTTAAAACCCTACCCACATCCTCTGCCTCGACACACAAGTTACCCTTATCGTCCCTGATAGGTCCCACCTTTTCCTTGGCTATCCTCTTGTTCTTAATGTACTGATAAAACATCTTTGGGTTTTCTTTAATCTTACTAGCTAATATTTTTTCATGCCCTCTCTTTGCTTTCCTCATTTCCTTTTTTACGTCATCCCTGTACTTTCTATACTCACCTAGGCTTTCTGCAGTATTTAGTTTTCGGTGACAGTCATAAGCTTTCTTTTTCTGCTTTATCTTGCCCCGCAAACTTCTAGACAACCAGGGGGCTCTAAATTTGGCAGTGCCACCCTTTTTCTTTGAGGGGACGATATACTTACCTTAAAGGGGGTGCAATGAAGATTCACTAGATTGATTCCTCGGATGAGAGGGTTGTCCTATGAGGAGAGATTGAGAAAAATGGGCCTATATTTGCTGGAATTTAGAAGAATGAATGGTGATCTCATTAAAACATATAAAATTCTTAGCGGGCTTGACAGGGTAGATGCTGAGAGGCTGTTTCCCTTGGCTGAAGAGTCTAGAACTAGGGGTCATAGTCTCAAGATAAGAGGTCAGCCATTTAGGACTGAGATGAGGAAACAATTCTTCACTCAGAGGGTTGTGAATCTTTGGAATTCTCTACCCCAGAGGGCTGAGGATACTCAGTCGTTGAGTATATTCAAGATTGAGATCGATAGATTTTTAGACACTACGGGAATCAAGGGATTTGGGAATAGGGCAGGAAAGTGGAGTTGAGGTAGAAGATCAGCCATGATGTCATTCAATGGCAGAGCAGGCTTGAGGGACTGTATAACTTACTTCTGCTCCTATTTCTTATGTTCTTATGTCCCTAAGCAATTTAGAGCCAATAAAGTACTTTTGAAGTGTAGTCACTGTTATAATGTAGAAAATGCAGCAGCCAATTTGCAGACAGCAAGATCCCACAAAAAAAGCAATGTGATAATGACCAGATCATCTGTTTTAGTGATGTTGGTTGAGGAACAAATATTGGACACCAGGTAGAACTCCCCTACTCTTCTTTGCAATAGTGCCATGGGATCTTTTATATCCACTTGAGAGGGAAGACAGGGCCTCATTTAACATCTCATCTGAAAGACAGCACCTCTGACAGTGCAGTGATCCCTCAGCACTACACTGGATTATCAGCCTGGGTTTTAGGCTTCAAGTCTCTGAAGTGGGACTTAAACCCACAACCTTCTGAGTCAGAGTCAAGAGTGCTACTGACTGAGCTGGTACCTAATTATGACTTTGGCCAGGGTGGTCTTGGTTCTGAGAGCAGGACAGCAGCCAGACTGAAGGGTGTTGAACTGGGAGTTTTGGGAGAGGTATAGAGCTAGGAGACAACACATTCGGGGCTAGCAAACCGTAAAGCAAAATATTACGGTCTGAAGCTATGTTTAGAATGACTGTTGGTTAAAACAGAGAGCCACAGCCTGGTTTGTGTGCATTAGTTTGTGTAATAGGGTCAGCTAAATATAAATTTTTAGATTACGTGATCCTGGGCTTTATAAATAGACGCATAGAGTAGAAAAGCATGAAAGTTATGTTGAACCTTTATAAAACTCTGGTTTGGCCACAACTGGAGTATTGTGTCCAATTCTAGGCACCGCACTTTAGGAAGGATGTGAAGGCCTTAGAGAGGTTGCAGAAAAGATTTACTAGAATGGTTCCAGGGATGAGGGATTTCAGTTACGCAGATAGACTGGAGAAGCTGGGGTTGTTCTCCTTACAGCAGAGAAAGTTGAGAGGAGATTTGATAGAGGTGTTCAAAATCATGAGGGGTTTAGATAAAGTAAATAAAGAGAAACTGTTCCCATTGGCAGAAGGGTCGAGAACCAGAGGACACAGATTTAAGGTGATTGGCAAAAGAACCATAGGCGATGTGAGGAGAAACTTTTTTACGCAGCGAGTAGTTATGATCTGGAATGCGCTGCCTGAAAGGGTGGTGGAAGTAGATTCAATCATGGCTTTCAAAAAGAAATTGGATAAATATTTGAAGGGAAAAAATTTGGAGGGCTATGGGGAAAGAGCGGGGGAATAGGACTGACTGGATTGCTCTTACAAAGGGCTGGCACGGGTTCGATGGGCCAAATAGCCTCTGTCTGTGCTGTAACAATTCTATGATTCTATGCTTCTATAATATCTGTAGCTGTTTTCTGAGGCAAATACCCATTCCCTATTGTATGTGTTCCAGCCACAGGCTGACTCATACCTAAATGTTCGTGTGTGAGAGAGAGAAAGAAGTGCGTACGTGTATTTAAAAAGAATAAACAGAAAAACAACTCAGGCTATGAGGGTAAAAGACCAAAATCCTGGCTTTGTAGTGTAAAGTGTCTTCACCAATGCCAATATCACAATCGGAGGTTAATTACTGATTTATGTAACCGCGTGAGAGGAATACATTTATTTATTTCTTTATATTTCCCTCTACCGAGTAAGGAACATGTTACTTTGGTGTCAGCTGTGGGTAGCCCTCTTGATACTGAATCAGATAATTGTGGGTTCAAATCCCACTTCAGTGCAGTATTAATCGAGTGCTGCTCCGTTGGAGGTGCTGCCTTTTGGATGAGATGTTAAAATGAGGCCCTGTTTGCCTTCTCAGGTAGATGTAAAAGATACCAGGGTACTATTTGATGAAAGAATGGGAAAGTTCTCCCCAGTGTCCTGGCCAATATTTATCTCTCAACCAACATCACTTAAAAAACACAGATTAACTAGTCATTATCACGTTGCTGTTTGTGGGACCTTGCTGTGTGCAAATTGGCTGCTGTGTTTCTTACATTACAACAGTGACTATGCTTCAAAAAGTATTTCATTGGCTGTAAAGTGCTTTGGGACGTCCTGAAGTCATGAAAGTTGCTACATAAATTCAAGTCTTTCTTCTTTACTTATTTTCCAGGAACCAATGAAAATACAATGGACCCGAAATTTCTTTGCATTTCCAGCGGATTCCCGCCTTAACTCTGACAGGGGGTCCCGTTGATCGGCAGCAAACTCCGTGCCTATGCTGGGTCCCGGATTTAAACTGGAGTTTCCGATTGGTCTAGTAAAGGGCGAAGCCTTCACCTGCCACTCATGAGGCCAATCACCAGGGACGGTGATCCCTCATGTCGGGGGTCCCCATGATCTCAGCTCAGAAGGAGGTCGGCATTTCTTTGGAGGTCTAGCGCCCTCTTCCGTGACAGATGTTGGGGGCCACGCAGGGGTGGGTGGGAGGTGTTCAGGTCCGGGAAGTGGCCTGGACCCCCGAAGATTTAAGTACATCATTTTTTTTCCCAATTTTAAATGCAGGCCCCAGACAAAGACGACGCAAAGGGCCGAAAATAATTGCCCCCAGCCTGGGCAGAAAGGCCTCGCTTTGTGGCATCCTGGCCGGAGCCCAATATGTGCCCATAGTGGTGTGGGTGCCGTCGCCTTTATTTAAATGTGGTGACCTCCCACTGATCCTGTATGCTCCAGCAGAGTCAACACTGGAGGTCACCAGAAGGCATGGTCCCGGCATGAATGCCAGGATAGCAGCCTGAATACTTTTGGGAGCAATAACTTTCAATGCACCAGTGACATAACATCTTTACCAACTCAGGTATTTTATATGTATATATAGATGTCACAAGTGGCTTTGGTGCTTCCGGGCTAAGCCGGGCACAGATCAGTTAGGGCTCTTGTTCCTAATTGTTACCCCTTCACTCCTGCTGGACATGTGAGGACCAGGTTGAGGAGGACTCCCACGGTTGAATACACTCACTAGGCTCACGCATGATGTCCTGCCCACTTGGGTGAGGTAGAAAAGCATTTGTGGAACCCCAGTAGTGCCATCAGGGGAAGGAGGCAGGGCGAAAAATTGGTCAAAAAAAGAGAAGAGCTTTAAGCTTCCAACTGCTGCCATTACATCCAGCAACCCACATAGCAGTAGGAGAGCAACCCTTACCTTTTGAGCTCTGAGCCAATTATCTGTTCCATAGATTAAATTACAGTATTCTGTGACCGTTGATGATAAATTCACAGCTTCAGAATGTGATAATTAACTTCTTCATAATGTCAACCTCGGCATGGTGGGTAGAACTCTTGCCTCCTGAGTCAGATAGGCTGTAGGTTTAAGTCCCACTCCGGAGATTTGAGCCTCATAATCTAGGTTCACACTCCCAATACAGTACTGATGGGAGTGCTGCACTGTCAGATGGTGCTGTCTTTTGGATGAGATGTTAAAGTGAGGCCCTGTCTGCCCTCTCAGGTAAATGTAAAAGATCTCAAGGCACTATGCAATGAAGAGCAGGGGAGTTCTCCCTGGTGTCCTGGCTAATATTTATCCCTCAATCAAAAAACAGATGATCTGGTCACTATCTCATTGCTGTTTATGGGACCTTGCTGTGCGCAAATTGGCTGCCACGTTTCCTACATTGCAATAGTGACTACACTTCCAATAGTACTTAATGGCTATAAAGCACTTTGGGATGTCCTGAGGTCATGAAATGTGCTGCATAAACGCAAGTTCTTTCTTTTCTTTCTTCTTTTACTAAAGCTGGAACTGATTCCAATTGATTTACACTAAAGAGTTAGACTGCGTGATTCATTCCAGAGCCAACCGATAGAATAAATGGGACACTGTGCCACTCACGCTGTTACAGATGTTCTAGTCATATCTCACAAGAACATATGAATGCGTGGAACAAGAATATCCATTTAGCTGAATTGATCTATCCCTATCTTGCAGGACGACGATGCAACGCCATCTGTTGTTGCCTGATCACTTGAAACTTCCTTCCCATTAATCACCATCATGCCAGATTTAAGCACTTGCCTTCCTGCATTTTGCTGTAGGTATTAGTCTTGGCTTAGTGAGGTAGCATGCTTGCTTCTGAGTCAGGTGGTTATGAGTTCAAATCCTACTCCAGAGACTTTAAGCAAAAAATCTGCACTTTGGAATAAGAGTAGGCTATTCATTTAGATCATGGTTGATCTGTACCTCAATTCCATTTACCTGCCTTTGCTCCATGTCCCTTGATACCCTTATCTAACAAAAATCTATCCACCTCAGTCTTGAAAGCTCCAATTGACCCAGCAGCCACAAGCTTTTGGGGAGTGAGTTCTAGATTTCTACTACACTTTGTGCAAAAAAGTACTTTCTGGTTTCCCTCCTAAAGGCCTAACTCCAATTTTAAGATTATGTCCCTGGTTTTTGACCCCACCCCCATCGGAGGAATTAGTTTCTCTGTTGAATCCTTTTAACATTTTAAACACCTCGATCAGATCACTCCTCAATCTTTTATACTCCAGGGAATACAGGCCAAGTTTATGCAACCTGTCCTCATAATTTAACCCTCTAAGCCCCAGTATCACTCTGGTGAATCTGCGCTGCACCCCCTCCAAGGACAATAAATCCTTCCTGAGGTGCGGTGCCCAAATCTAAACCCAAATCTGACCAAGGCGCTGTTCAACTAAAGCTTCACTTCCTCCCCTTTGTAATCCGGCCTCCAAAAGAAAAGAGATGTTGGATGAAGTTTAATGTGGAGAAATGTGAGGTGTTGCATTTTGCAAGTAAGATAAAGGAGAGACATATAAACTAAATGGTGAAAACATATAAACTAAATGGTGAAAACATATAAACTAAATGGTGAAAGGGGTAGAAGCAGGGAGACTTAGAGATGCAGAGTCACAACTCTTTAAATGTAGGAGGAAAAGTTGATAAAACTCTAAAAAAAAATTAGGTGCATAGGATCCTAGCTTGTATAAATAAGGGCATAGAGTACCAGAGAAAAAGAGGTAATGCTAAACCCATACGAATCATTCGATAGGCTACAGTCGGAACATTGTGCCAAGTTTTGGGTGAGGTTCTGTACGACGGATTTCAAGGCCATGGAAAGAGTGCAGAAGAAATTCACAAAAAGACAATTCCCCCAAACCCTCTAGTGTAGCCGGAGCGATATGACCATAAATAAATGTACATGTCATAACCTTGTACTGCTGTGTAACGTCATAAATTCTTCCAGTCTTGCCATGGTAACAGCTTGCTATAATGGACTATCATTGTAGGCCGGTGAGATTCTGCTAAGTTGGCCAGTATGTTGTTGTACTGTTATGCATTTTTCCTAGGATGGAAACATTACTGGAAGGTAAAACTGTTACTGTTATCAGGGTGAAGTGTACTGTTAGTGTTATCAGGGTGAAGTGTACTGTTTCTGTTATCAGGGTGAAGTGTACTGTTTCTGTTATCAGGGTGAAGTGTACTGTTACTGTTATCAGGGTGAAGTGTACTGTTACTGTTATCAGGGTGAAGTGTACTGTTACTGTTATCAGGGTGAAGTGTACTGTTTCTGTTATCAGGGTGAAGTGTACTGTTACTGTTATCAGGGTGAAGTGTACTGTTTCTGTTATCAGGGTGAAGTGTACTGTTACTGTTATCAGGGTGAAGTGTACTGTTACTGTTATCAGGGTGAAGTGTACTGTTTCTGTTATCAGGGTGAAGTGTACTGTTACTGTTATCAGGGTGAAGTGTACTGTTACTGTTATCAGGGTGAAGTGTACTGTTACTGTTATCAGGGTGAAGTGTACTGTTACTGTTATCAGGGTGAAGTGTACTGTTACTGTTATCAGGGTGAAGTGTACTGTTACTGTTATCAGGGTGAAGTGTACTGTTACTGTTATCAGGGTGAAGTGTACTGTTTCTGTTATCAGGGTGAAGTGTACTGTTACTGTTATCAGGGTGAAGTGTACTGTTACTGTTATCAGGGTGAAGTGTACTGTTACTGTTATCAGGGTGAAGTGTACTGTTACTGTTATCAGGGTGAAGTGTACTGTTTCTGTTATCAGGGTGAAGTGTACTGTTTCTGTTATCAGGGTGAAGTGTACTGTTTCTGTTATCAGGGTGAAGTGTACTGTTTCTGTTATCAGGGTGAAGTGTACTGTTACTGTTATCAGGGTGAAGTGTACTGTTACTGTTATCAGGGTGAAGTGTACTGTTACTGTTATCAGGGTGAAGTGTACTGTTACTGTTATCAGGGTGAAGTGTACTGTTACTGTTATCAGGGTGAAATGTACTGTTACTGTTATCAGGGTGAAGTGTACTGTTACTGTTATCAGGGTGAAGTGTACTGTTACTGTTATCAGGGTGAAGTGTACTGTTTCTGTTATCAGGGTGAAGTGTACTGTTTCTGTTATCAGGATAGCTTTGTTAAAGCTGCAATGTCTGTGTGTGTGTAGTTCTATTCCCGGATTGAGGTTACTGTTAATTCTTTCTCTATTTTGCAGTGCTGTTCAATAAAGGTATTAAACAAAATTGTTGTTGTGAGTTTGATTACCTGGCGTCGGAAACCCCAACACCTCCAACTGGTCAACACCTCCAATTTAATATTCTCATCCTCGCGTTTAAATCCCTTCATGGCTTCGTCCCTCCCTATCTCTGTGACCTCCTTCAAAAATAGAGCCCCCACCCCCCCCCCCCCCCAAGAACTCTGCGTTCCTCTGACTCTGGCCTCTTGTACCTCCCCTCCCTTCACCTACAATTGGAGGTCGTGCCTTCAGCTGTCTAGACTCTAAGCTCTGGAATTCCCTCCCTAAACATCTCCACCTCTCCATATCCCCTTCCTCCTTTAAGACCCACCCCAGACCAAGTTTTTGGTTATCCCTCTGAACATCTCCTTCTTTGGTTTGGTGTCCATTTTTCTCTGATTATCGGATTTTTTTCTACGTTATGGGCATTATATAAACGCAAGTCGTTGCTGTTGAGGAGAGACCAGAGAAAATGGGGCTCTTTTCACCAGAACAGAGAAGATTAAGAGGAGATCCAATAAAGGAGTTCAAAATTATAAGGGATTTTCATGAGGCAAATAGGAAAAAACTATTTCCACTGGTCAGTGGGTCGTTAGTTAGAGGGCATAAATATATAATCATCATCCAAAGAACGAGAGGTAGGAGAATTTTTTTTAAGCAGGGGTTGGTTAAGACATGGAGTTTTCTATCAGGAACACAGGTGAAAGCAGAATCCTTAACAGCTTTTAAAAGAGAAGTTGGTAAATATTTAGAAACAAATGAATTAAAGGGGTATAAGGAAAGGGCAGGGGAATGGGATGCCCAGAGATTTCAGAAAGCCGGCACGGGTGCAATGGACCGGACGGCCTCTTTCTATGCTGCAAAATGTTATGATTCTAACAATGTTCTCTTGTTACTCTGATTGTCATGGTATTTTACCACTGCACAATTCAGATGCAATTTTCAAATACCATCCACAATTTTATAAGAAAAAACCTTGTAGTCTGATAGGCAATCTCTCTCTCACCACCTGCCTCAAACTTCTCTCTCTCTCTCTATTTTAAGAAATAAAGTCTTGCATTTATAAAGTGCCTTTCAGGACGTCCCAAACCGCTTTACAGCCAATGAAGTATTTTTGAAGTTTAGTAACTGTTGCAGTGCAGGGAATGTGCAGCCAATTTGCGCACAGCAAGGTCCCACAAACAGCAATGTGATAATGACCAGATAACCTGTTTGAGTGATGTTGGTTGAGGAATAAATATCCGTCCAGGACACTGGGGAGAACCCCCCAGCTTTTCTTTGAAATAGTGCTGTGGGATGTTTTATGTCCCAACCTGAGAGGCAGACAGGGCCTTGGTTTAATGTCTCATCCAAAAGATGAGTAAAGAATGCAATTAACCTGGAATGATTGCAATTAGTTGTAAGGCAGATCACTGACTGTAAAGGAATAATAATGGAACAATGCTGAGATCAGAGCTGCTTCTCTCTGTCATCTTTCAGCATCACATGACCCCTTAATACACATTTTGGGCCATCTAGTGATCTATTTTAATAGATCAGACAACTTTCTTACACTTGCCTCTCTCCTCAGTAGATGATCTGAATGTTCAGTACCAGGCTGACAAATTCCCACTGGGCCTTTTATTAAAGATAATTTGATTGCTCACAGGCAAAGGAAAGGTTGGAGGTTTAGAGAGGATTTGAAGCAGCACTGGTTTTGATAATTAAAAGACTTGCATTTATACATCTCTTTATCACCTCTCCCTGAAGCAATTCGAAGCATTTCAGGTACAATGAGTTACTTTGCAACGCAGTGGTCGTTATATAGCGAAATGTTGGTTCACTTGTCTTTGTGTTGTGTTTTAACGTTAAATCAAATTTTCTACTTTTGGAGTGGTAACAAGATTATTTTCCTTTGTTTTACACCAGAGAGCCGTCGCTTCTGCTTCTTTGTTTTATCTTTTAAAAAAATAATAAAACGTCCATGATTAAACCAAGGTAGGCAATACTGACCCGATAGTGTGGGAAGGGACGGGGGAATCTAACAACTTTATTGGCAAGTCTTATAAGGCAGCCGGGCGCTGGGACCCAGCGGAGTCCGCTCGACTCTCCAAGTCTAGAGGGTTGAGTGCAGCACGAAGCGTAGAGATGCTGCTGGAGAGAGAGACACACAGAGAGAGAGAGGGAGGGAGGGAAGGAAGGAACAGTGTGAGATTCCCAGTCAGTAAAAGAGCAGCGTGCTGTCCATCGCATCGAGGGCAACATTTGCAGAATGAGCGTATGATTCCTTGCATATTCCCTGCCTAAGAACCAGCTGATGGAGAGGTACAGATAGAGAGATGGGATCAAAACCCAGGAGCTGGGCAAAGCAGCATAATGAAGAAGCTGGTGGTAATTTATATATATCTATCTATCTATATATTAAACTAGTTGTTAATTGCACTTTGGATGCAAATTGCTCATTTCCACTGCGTGCATTTGCAGGTCAGAATATAGAGCGTGTTAAATTAGTGAATCCAAATTAAACTTTTAATATAAATGATTATTTAAACAGTTACGATAGTGTGCAAAAAGAAATTGCCTCTTAAAATACTTTCATGGGATTTTCTTTTGCATATACTAAACTGATTTTTTTTTTGCATTTGTGTGTTTGTTTGTTTAGCGACATCTAATCGTAGTGTTATTGGGCATTTCCACGTGTGGGACACTGCTGGTTCTCTACACTTCCAATAGTGATCGCAGTGCTGGCTCCCTGGTGTCATTTAGCGCAGGGGGGACGAGGCGAGACACACACGGGCGCCCAGAGCCCCGTCCACCGCCAGTGCTAACGGGATACATCAATTTCATCGACCGCAAGGTAATCGGGGAAAGACATCCGGCTCGGTTCGGGCTGGCCTGTGTCATGTACAGTTCGTTTTTAAACAAGAAATACAACCCATTTACTAGAATGGTATCAGGGGATGAGGGACTTCAGTTATGTGGAGAGATTAGAGAAGCTGGGTTTTTTCTTCTTAGAGCAGAGAAGGTTAAAGGGAGATTTAATAGAGGGGTTTTGGTAGAGTAAATAAGGAGAAACTGTTTCCACTGGCAGGAAGGTCGGTAACCAGAGGACACAGATTTAAGATAATTGGCAGAAGAACCAGAGGGGAGATGAGGAGAATTTTTTTTTTACAGCAGCGAGTGGTAATGATCTGGAATGCACTGCCTGAGAGGGGAAATGGAAACAGATTCAACAGTAACTTTCGAAAGGGAACCGGATAATTACTCGAAAAGGAAACATTTGCAGGGCTACGGGGAAAGAGCTGGGGGAGTGGGGCTAATTGGATAGCTCGTTCAAAGATCCGGCACAGACACGATGGGTGGAATGGGGGAACTGCTGAATAAACCAGGAAGGCTTGTCTCCAATATTCCCCCCACTCTGTGCATTAATGTCACCAATGTTACAATAACTAAATTATTACACAATAATGACACAATCTTATTTATGTCACAGTAGCAACAACAACTTGTTTTGTAACTTGGTTGTATACTATTAAATGTTTTTCCTTTGACAGGGTCCCCCAGGAGCGCGTCAGTATTTTCAGGGGGCCCCCAGGAGCGCGTCAGTATTTTCAGGGGGCCCCCGGGAGCGCGTCAGTATTTTCAGGGGGCCCCCGGGAGCGCGTCAGTATTTTCAGGGGGCCCCCGGGAGCGCGTCAGTATTTTCAGGGGGCCCCCGGGGGCGCGTCAGTATTTTCAGGGGGCCCCCGGGGGCGCGTCAGTATTTTCAGGGGTCCCCCGGGAGCGCGTCAGTATTTTCAGGGGGCCCCCAGGAGCGCGTCAGTATTTTCAGGGGGCCCCCAGGAGCGCGTCAGTATTTTCAGGGGGCCCCCAGGAGCGCGTCAGTATTTTCAGGGGGCCCCCAGGAGCACGTCAGTATTTTCAGGGGGCCCCCGGGGGCGCGTCAGTATTTTCAGGGGGCCCCCGGGGGCGCGTCAGTATTTTCAGGGGGCCCCCGGGGGCGCGTCAGTATTTTCAGGGGGCCCCCGGGAGCGCGTCAGTATTTTCAGGGGGCCCCCGGGGGCGCGTCAGTATTTTCAGGGGGCCCCCGGGGGCGCGTCAGTATTTTCAGGGGGCCCCCGGGGGCGCGTCAGTATTTTCAGGGGGCGCGTCAGTATTTTCAGGGGGCCCCCGGGGGCGCGTCAGTATTTTCAGGGGGCCCCCGGGGGCGCGTCAGTATTTTCAGGGGGCCCCCGGGGGCGCGTCAGTATTTTCAGGGGGCCCCCGGGGGCGCGTCAGTATTTTCAGGGGGCCCCCGGGGGCGCGTCAGTATTTTCAGGGGGCCCCCGGGGGCGCGTCAGTATTTTCAGGGGGCCCCCGGGGGCGCGTCAGTATTTTCAGGGGGCCCCCGGGGGCGCGTCAGTATTTTCAGGGGGCCCCCGGGGGCGCGTCAGTATTTTCAGGGGCAAGAACCAGAGGACATAGATTTAAGGCGATTGGTTCTTTTGCCAAAGGTGACAAGAAGAAAAACTTTTTTACACAGCGAGTGGTTAGAATCTGGAATGCACTGTCCGAGGGGGTGGTGGAGGTAGATTCAATCGTGGCCTTCAAAAGGGAATTTGATAAGTACTCAAAGGGAAAAAATTTGCAGGGCTACTGGGAAAAGGCAGGGGAGTGGGACTAGCTGGATTGTTCTTGCAGAGAGCTGGCACGGACTCAACAGGCCGAATGGCCTCCTTCCATGCTGTAACCATTCTATTCTTCTATCATAAGGCAGAGTCCCAGGTGTGCGTCACTATTTGCGGGGAGTTCCCCGAGAGCGCGTCCGCGTTTGCGGGGAGGTCCCCGAGAGCGCGTCCGCGTTTGCGGGGAGGTCCCCGAGAGCGCGTCCGCGTTTGCGGGGAGGTCCCCGAGAGCGCGTCCGCGTTTGCGGGGAGGTCCCCGAGAGCGCGTCCGCGTTTGCGGGGAGGTCCCCGAGAGCGCGTCCGCGTTTGCGGGGAGGTCCCCGAGAGCGCGTCCGCGTTTGCGGGGAGGTCCCCGAGAGCGCGTCCGCGTTTGCGGGGAGGTCCCCGAGAGCGCGTCCGCGTTTGCGGGGAGGTCCCCGAGAGCGCGTCCGCGTTTGCGGGGAGGTCCCCGAGAGCGCGTCCGCGTTTGCGGGGAGGTCCCCGAGAGCGCGTCCGCGTTTGCGGGGAGGTCCCCGAGAGCGCGTCCGCGTTTGCGGGGAGGTCCCCGAGAGCGCGTCCGCGTTTGCGGGGAGGTCCCCGAGAGCGCGTCCGCGTTTGCGGGGAGGTCCCCGGGTATGTCATTATTTACAAGCAATGGTGTCCCTGGGAGTCGGTGTTTGTAGGAGCCCCCACCCCCTCCCCAATACATGCACATAACTTTGAAAGCCACTGGCTTAAACAGTGAGTGTCGGCGGGGTATTCAACTGTGGAGGGCATCATAGCGGAGGCTGATTCTATTGTCACCCGTGCCCATATGTGTACAGTTTGCAGTAGGGATAACAGGTTAAGCATCAGGACCAACCTATCATTAAATCCCCAGCCCAAGAACACTGACTCATGTAGTAGCCCATCCTCAATTCTTTTTCACTCTCCTCTGCTAAGATGCCAAAACTGGTTCATGCAGAGAGCAGGTGACTTGTTGTGACAAAATTGCTAAGTGTTGCAGTATCTCTTGGGTGAGTTGTCACTAGGCTGGCATTGCCTTACCCCAAATGCTGCTCACTCTCTGCACTTGATCGTTCACCCCTGTTTTTCTACTCTGCGAGTGCTGGTGATCCTGTGCTAGCTCTGTCCCAGTGACTACAGGTATCAGCCATATTAGCTCTCTCGCCTCTGAAACAGAAGGGTTCAGGTCCCATTCCAGAGCACAAAACCTAGGCAGGTGCTCCAGTGCTAATGACCAAATAATACGTTTAAGTGATGTTGGTTGAGGGATAAATATTGGCCAGGACACCAGGGAGGACTCTCCTGCACTTCTTCGGATAATGCAGTGGGATCTTTTACATCCACCCAAGAGGGCAGACAGGGTTTAAACATCTCATCCAAAAGTCAGCACCTTTGACAATGCAGCACTCCCTCCGTACTACACTGGAGTGTCAGCCTAGGTTACATGCTCAAGTCTCTGGAGTGGGACATGAACCCACGCCCTTCTGACTCTGAGGCCCAAGTGCTACCAATGAGTCACAGCTGACCCTACTCTACTTGACCCCAACAGTGTGCTTTAGCTGCAACCTCTGACGAGTGCCCCGATACACTCGTGTGTCATTTTTCCATATGCCACACTATCCATGGCTGAGTCTGATTGCTGAATTAGGGGCAGTCTCCTGATGTGGGCTCGTGCCCATTAGGCACTGGACGGAGGCTGTTCAAACTCATTTCACGGCCAGCAGACACCAGAGACTTTCATCCCATTGGTCTTGAGTTGGATTCAAACCCAGGCCAGCGTCTGACCTCAGCGACACCTCAACTCAATATTAAAATCTCTTGCGCAAAAGTAATTGCTTTTTTTTTTAATTGCAATCTCCCCAAATTGTAGGGATTATACTAATGGATGTACAGTGCATGCTTGTTAATGAAGTACCCCCTACATTATAATAAAGCATCAGAAGGGAAGGACGGGATTCCAAACACCTCACTTGTCTTTGATCATAGGAACATAGGAATTGCTAGAGGAAGAAAGATCAAGGTCCATCTAGTTCACCTTCTACCACCCTGGTAGTTGTTTGATACAATAATAATGGAGTTGTTGACTAATCACAGCAATCAATCGCCATCAATTTGTCTACAACAGACCCCGACATGACACGAGCAAAACTTCAGTGGAGGAGAGCTTCGGCAACCAAAGGTCCAAATTCACCTGTTTCTCCCAAACATTCTACACTTACCACATTCACGTCTCAAATTACTCATATGCCATATCCCAAAATATTTCTTTCAAAAAATAATCTAATCTAGTTTGCATTTCAATGAATCAATACGAACTGCTTTCACCGTCTCCCTAGGGAGCCTGTTCCATAGATTGACCACTCACTCACTGTAATATTATATCCGGAGATTAGCTTTAGCATTTACCCCCTTTCAAGTGCAGGCCGTATCCTCTGGTTCTTACTGTTCTGGACAAGGTGAAATAGCTTGTCATGGTCTGAATTATCTAGTCCCTTTAGAATCCTCAAAAACAGCAATCACATCACCAGCGAGCACGTTTCTGTTTTGTATTACAGTCACTGTTACCTGCCTTTACGTCTGGGACCAACACATCTAAGGTACATGCTTCTTATGTTAAAAAGTAAAGCACGTGCCCAGCAATTTGCACTACCAGGAGTTATTCCTGCACTTCCCCACGGAGACCAATGCTAATTGACACAAGAGCATTTTCGCCTGCTTTGATAGAGGAATCTTCATTAACATATTCATCAAGGTCTGTTTAAGGATTTGTTTTGATCTAGACATCACAATTGAGATCATGTGTACATTCATGTGGCGCTGACCCAGCGGTATAATTTCAACCAAGACCAACTTCTCCAATTTGACTGGGATACAAAATAATTACTAAAACCTTTGAAAAATTAAAAAATACAGGCTTTTTAAACAAAAAGTACCGAATGCCCTCAGATTGTCGCTCCGAAGCAAGAGGTTTAAGTGTT
The DNA here is from genome assembly GCF_035084215.1 of Heptranchias perlo. Taxonomy (NCBI): domain Eukaryota; kingdom Metazoa; phylum Chordata; class Chondrichthyes; order Hexanchiformes; family Hexanchidae; genus Heptranchias; species Heptranchias perlo. Next base: position 13,106,723 of record NC_090333.1, on the reverse strand, counting down.
CTTGCTTATTGTAAAAGGCCTGGGTGGCACTGTAAGTCGTGTAGATGGGAGCAGAAAGTTACAAAGGGAATTATAGAATAAGTGAGTGGGCAAAACCTTGGCAGATGGAGATCAATGTGGGGAAGTGTGAGGTCATCCACTTTGGACCTAAGAAAGATAGGTCAGAGTATTTTTTAAATGGTGAGAAGTTAGGAACTGTGGAGGAGCAGAGAGAGTTAGGGGTCCATGGACAGAAATCACTAAAAGCTACTGGACAGGTACAAAAAATAATTTAAAAAGCTAATGGAATATTAGCCTTTATGTCAAGGGGGCTGGAATACAAAGGGGTGGAAGTTATGCTACAGTGGAATAAAGCTCTGGTTAGACCGTATAGGGTAATGCGATCAGTTCTGGGCACCGCACCTCAGGAAGGATATATTGGCCTCGGA